>NC_052020.1:30323969-30627969 GCF_015832195.1 Motacilla alba alba
AAGGCCATGAAAACATTTCAGTATTTTGCATATTGTAGAAAATATATGAACATGGATCACATAAATGATCAGCCTCAAAGACACATCACCTTAACTTACTTCAGAAATACAAGGTTACCCTTGGATATCCAGTTCTGGTATACTGCAGAGCAGCATGGGTCTAGTTGGATGTGGCCAACTGCTACAGGACTGTGAAAGCATTAAGTACTTACGCCAGCACCGAGGGCAGCACTCCCCATCAGGCACAGTGGCATTGGAACAAGGCATGAGAGGACAGGACACTTTCCGGCATATAGTGGCAGAGTTCTGTAAAGAGTCGTGAGAATTACAGTTACCAAGCAGAACATAAACAGTGTCTGGAGTCTGGGTAAATAATAGGGACCTTTTCTGCAGAACTTTAAGACTCAGTAGCATATCTAAAGCAGAGACCCTTGTATTTAGAGCTAAAATACAACCCAAGGGGTAGTCCCAGATATTTTCAGCCAAACTTCATCTAGTTTCCATTCTCACCCATTATTTTTTAGTCAAAAGCAGAAATATTTTGGTTCTGCAGAAGTTTATCAGTAGTAGCTAGCAGATGCTGGCTCAAGTAAATGACTATTATGTGATACCCAAAGTCAGATTTCAAAGAAATGAAAGAAAAATGAGAAGCCAACTTTCTTTTCAGTTAATATGGATTTAAGCTGATTATATGGTAAAGGTAAAATGAGTTTAGTGGACTCTGGCAAGTGCCGTGCAATCTATAACTTATAATTAGAGGTTTTTGATCTGTAAGCCAAACAGGCAGGGTAAGAACACCCACCCCCAATCTCAATAAGAGCTAAAGGGCAGTCTGTAGTTTTGCCTATTGAAGGTAGCAGCTTGGTCAGAATTGCTTTCACGATTACTATTTTAATCTCCTCAAGCAAATTACTAGATTAAGGCAATTACAGCTAACATTGAGTAAACAGGTTGGTAGGAACAAGGCAAATGCAAAAGTCACAGTACCATTTGCTGACTACAAGACAAAAGACACAGCGAGCTAAAGAAGCACACACAGAATTTGAGTTGCCTTGTATTGCACATATACAAATACTTGACTTTTAGTTTCTAAAGTGTGGCACGCTTATTAACCCACTCTTTGGTAGACTGGTACCCCAAAATGCTTTTGCTAAGGTATATTTAAATGGAACAATCAAATAATTTAAAGGAATTCTGAAACTGTATGTTTTGTGTATGTTTACAACATTCAGCAGAAGTGAAACACAAAGCTTAAGTATCTTGCCAGGTGATCCAGGGATTTAAACAGCTAAACTGAAATCCAAAAGGGATTGCTGTTCCCTATAATCTGTAAAAGCTAATAGGACATACCTACAAGCATTTTCTAGATAAAGAAAAACACTACAAGTTTAAGTGCCTTTAATGAGTACTAGAATGTCTTTTTCTACTAAGTCAGCAGGAGGTTCAGTGAGGACAGAAGGTAGATCTAGAAAAGCTGATAGTACTATACATTTGTTGTGTTGATACTGACTTTTAGTTTAATAATGGACTTATGTAAAGAATACAGGCATTCACCAAATTAAGGAACTAAAACCGTTAATGGCTGTATCAGAGTGATACATATAATTCCAGAGTTTCATATAATTTTCTAGAATACTGCGGTTGAGATTAGGTATGGAAGCTGCCTTTATAGCAGAGATCTAGTAGAATGAAATAAATTGAGTAAGTCTATGGCTTCTCTAGTATGCTCAGTTCTCTGTATGATTCACTCTTTCTAACAAACAATGCAGTTTAGAAATATCTGTTAATTCCAGCTTATGAGTTTATATTCAGGTGATTTGTGAATGTGAGGAATCTTACCTGGCAAGTACATTCAGTGCAGCTGTCAATAGTCCACTCCTCTTTATTTTTGTGCAAGACTCCATTATGAATGCACGCTCCAGGAGTGATCTGGACTACTTTGGCAATGATTTCATTTTCTTCAGTCTTGGGGGTGAAAAGCAAAAAGAAGATAATTAGGATTTAATACAGAAATACCCTTTTTCACAAAAGCCAAAGTAAATATTTTGCTGTTTACACAGGCTCTCAAAAGTCAGGTTATAATTAATAAGTTAATGAAAGGTACCATGAAGCTGACCATCACTTACCACTTTTCGAACTCTGTCTTGAAGTGTTGTAACCATGGAACGTAGCCCTTGCAGTTCCACAAACATATTTGTTAGTTCATCACAGGAAAATCCACAGACTGCTTGGATGTCCTTAGTTTTATGGCCAATGTAATTAGTGCGGATAGCTGGGCTGGAACCATTGATGGGGTTGTCCAAAGTAATGATTGCACTAGTGGCTAAGAGAAAAAAACAAATGTGAAGTAAATGCGTTTTATACCACATACATTTATCATTCCAGGCTAACACCTGCTAAACAGCTGCCACCAGATTCATTAGGGTGCCTGCAGAAATATAATCTTATTTCTTATGCAACGTGGATTTGCATGTCAGCATACTTTTGAGTTCTGTTTCAACTTGTCTTTTTAACGCAACGAGAAATCTTATTTTTAATAGGTCATTGGACTCAGAAGATTATAAACTTACAGCTGGAGCAGCCTTTGTTCCGCAGGATAGTTTCCAGAGTTGTTCCAAACACAAACCGCACATTCTGCAGCAGACCCTGTGGACAGAGGAAGAATTACAGCTACTTGCAGCAACTGCAAGGGAAAGACGTACCACTTGCACTTGGAGAGACTGAAGGTCATGCGAGATCTTAGAGAGCAATTTCATGACAGACAGACAGAAAAGTGAAACATATTGCTCTATTCTCCTTAATGAAAACCAGCCCTGCTTCCTAACAGTCTTATCCTTGAGCATAAGGACTTGGCGACTCTCCAGGCAGGAAGGAAAAAACCCATGCATTTCTGAATCTCATATAAGAAGCTGAGCAATGAAGCTGCATCTACCTGTCTGGAAGCTTCAGTTCCTTCTTACTGCTGCAGAAAGTTCTATCCTGCAAATCTAATGCTTTACCCTTCAAACTCCACTAGTAAAGTTTAACAGATTTAGAGCAATTTGTTGCTGTTTAGGCTCGTTGAGTAGGTAATGCACCTTCAAAACAGATGACTGAAAATTCTAGGCAAAAACGTAAGTGAAAGTCTTACCTGGAAGTTGTCATTGACTCCCCCTTTGGCAATACGGAGCCTGGCACTGCTGGCGAGGTCCCTAGTGAAGATATTCTGGATGGGGATGTCCAATTCAGCGTTCTCCATTTTCTCACACCCCACATAGAGCTGAGCTCGGTCCTCCTGCACAAACAGGGTGATATTCTTCCAATGTCCTGTAGCTAGCAAGACATCCTCTACTGACACTAACTGCTGCTTGCCATCAACAGAGAGGCTCAGGTCCAGGGAGCCTGCCTTGCCATTTGATACTAGACTGAAGACATGACCAGAGCCATCTTTCTGTTCCACAGAGAGCAGTGTGCCTCTGCTCTTCTTGGCTTGCCGGAGAGTAGCCAGGAGAATGAAGCCCTTCTCAGCATGGATAGCATCTAATAAGTCTTGGAACTTCGAGTCAGGGACAGCAGGGATGCGACTGGCATCTTCAATGCGATAAGCAGGGCTGGAGGATTCTGGTCCCTTCACCAGGTACACCCCGGGGCCCCGGCGCCCGGCTCCCTTCCGCATGAAGCCAATGAGCTCAAAGAGATCGAAGACGCTGTTATCATCGTTCCTGGACTCTGCAGAGGGAGATCAGGACAAGCATCATGAGAAAAGGACAAGAGGCTGAGTAGGTGCAAATCTCCCAGGATTACTCAACATTTTGGCTCCTGGTGCACATAGTGCAAGGCACAGTGCCTCACATCAGAGCACAGACAGTAGCTCTGATGGTGCAGCAGTCCCCCCAGGAGCTGCTGTGCAGCAGTACATGTGCATTCTTGTACAGGAGCCAGTCAGCACAGGAGTGCCAGGTACCCGCTGACTGACACACAAAGGTAGCAGCCATTCTGGCACCTCATTACACTCTAGCAGCACAGAAATAGACAGCAAAGCCCAGTCTGCAATATTCCTATGCTAGGACATGTCAAAATGAGTTTGCATAATCTAGCTGAGTGACAGCAGCACAGTAGCAGCTTCTCTGTGTCACCAAGACGGCAGCCTGCTACCCCATTCCTTCTTCAGGTAGTTCCTACATCATGTTCCTCCCTTCCTCTGCTCCACACAGAGGTAGACAAGCTACATGCTCGAGTTTTGGAGACTCTGCGCTCCTGTTTCTGAAGACTATGCAAATTCCACACCAGAGAGAAGTTTCCTATTCCCAACTAGCTGATGCTCAGCTTAAAACGTTTTTGTTCATTGAGAGCTTTGGACCTCTTTGCCACCGAGCACAAACAACTTCATCTGCCTACACAGATGCCAAAGTTTTTTATTTTTGCCCCGGTACCAGCACAGCACTGGCCTTACCTGCAGTGCGCTTGGTCTCTGAGCCGCCGAGCACGAGGAGAAGGAGGCAGAGAGCAGCCGCCGGCCCCATGGCAAAGGTCCGTCTGTGAACCAGCCTGGGGACACACACGAGGAAGGTCACCGCGCTGCCGTCGCACCCACGGCCGGCGCCAGCGAGGCTCCCGCCGGCAGGGAGGTGCGCAGCGGGGACGGTGCAGGTGTCCCGGGCCGCCCTGGGACGGGACAGCGAGCGCGGCGGGAGCCGCTTCAGCACTTACCTGCGGGAAGAGCGATCCGGGCGGTCAGCGCCGGCCTCTGGCTACCGGTGACCAATATCCGCGGGCGGCCCCGACTGTCCCGGCGCGGCAGGGCGAGCAGCGGCGGGCAGCTGTAGCGGCGCTGCCGGGACTCTGCGGGCGCCGGCCGCCGCGCCCGGCTATAAAGGGATGGCTCGCATTCCTGGGCGCACGGCGGGCCAATCGGCGGCGGCGGGGCAGGAAGCGGGAGGCGGGAGCCGGGTGGCTCCGGGGCCAGGGACAACTTTCCGCAGGGGCCGGGGGGCGGGGGCGGACGCGCCCCGCGGGCCGGGGGAGCGGGCGGACGCGGAGCCGCTGCCGCGCCGCGAGGGGGCGCTGGTCCCTCGGGGCCTCCCGCGCGCAGCCCGGCTCCCATCGCCTTCCCCGCCGGCAGCGGGAGCCGCGGCGAGGCCGCCGGGAGCCCTCGTTCCCTCCGCCGGCCGTGAACCCTGCCTGGCACCCGCTCCCGCCTGTCCCGCCGCCCGCTTGGCGGCCCGGCCCTGCTCTCCGGCCCCGGCCGCAGGGGGGGCGCTGAGGGCGCGTCCCGCCGCCGGCACCTGGCGGGGCCCTGGAGGAGAGGTGCGCCCAGACGCCACTGCCTCCGGCTGTCCTGAGCGCTGGTGAAAGCATCCTCCGCTTAATTAACGCAATTCACTTAATGAGACCTTCTCTGCCTGCCCACTGGTTCCAATACACAGCACGCAGGACACTGGGTTCACAAAAGGGGAATAACGTGAATTCTCCTTAGCTCTCCCTTCCTGCCCAGCCTTGGGAGAGCCGGGCTCTGTGGGGGCAGAGCACAGAGGACGGCAGGCTGCAGCAGCAGGGACCTGCTGTCTCCTTTCCACTCCTTGTCACTGAGGAAGAGTGTGTGGGGATGACCCTCAAACAACTTGGACTTAGGAATGAAATGACTATCGCTGTAGTGCAGCTGAGACTCTCTCATAGCAGCTTTGTTTAATGAACAAAATGACTAGCACTACTTCAGCTAAGAATTTCCCACGTAATATGAATTCCAGGTAACAGGAAATGTAAAGGTTAAAAGGTAGATTCCTTACATCATGTCATATTCTGAACGACTAAAAGTGACTTGAGCGTGTGAAACAGCTTTGAAGTAATCAAATTCCAAAAATGGTTAATTCCTCTGCATTCCTTGCCTTTGTATGCTTGGCATGTGCTCCAATGGAAAGTGGAGTGTCAGTGAACGAGAAGGACCTAGTCAGGCAATTGCGTGTGTGGTGAGGGAAAATTGGAGTGAGCAGTGACTGAGTTGGACTCTGAACAGTGTAAAATGCATCGGACAATTAGGCTGGCTAATGTATGAGGAGGAATTACTGCACTACGGATTATTCTAGGAAATGCTCTGGGAAATTCTTGACCCAAAGAATGAGATAGCTGCAGAATTGTGTATATCAGGGCAAAGCCAAAATTAATTTCTGCCCTTTTAACTTAGAAGATACAGTATACCATCTGAAGTAGGCCTCTTCTCTGTACAGTGATTCATAGACAAAAAATCAACCATCTCAAAATAAAGAACTGAGACAGAAGAGAAATGATGGTGATGATGAGAGCTGTGTCAGTAAAAAAAAAACCCAAAAAAATTAGCAAGAGAGAGAGAGAATGCAAGATACATGGACTCCTCTAACCTGGATAGGTTAAACATTTTGTGCTAGTTGAGATGATTTTTTTTCCCTTCTTGCAATCAGTATTCCCAGCATAAAGCTGAAGAGCATAGTGAATGCAGTATCATATATCACAGAGTATTTAACTTTTGTAAGTATGGTGGTACAAAAAAGAACAGCTTATCTGTTAACTGTTTGCTGGATAAGGAATTGGTTGGATGGTCACATCCAGTGCGTGGTGGTTAAGGGCTCAGAGTCCTGATGGACCTGAGTCCCTCAGGGATCTGTACTGGGACCAGTTCTATTTAATGTCTTTCTCACTTACATAGGTGAAGGGGATCATCAAGTTTGCAGATGACACCAAGCTGAGTGGCAGAGTTGACACACCTGAAGGATGGAATACCATCCAGTTGGACTGGGACAAGCTCAGGAACCAGTCCATGGAAATCTCTCAAGATTAAACAAGGCCAAGTGCAGGGTGCTGCACCCAGGTCAGGCAACCTGTGGTATCAGCACAGGCTGGGGGTAAACAGGTTGGGAGCAACCCTGCTGAGAGGGGCTTGGGGGTGCTGGTGGGTGAGAGGCTGGACATGACCCAGCCATGGGCATTCCCTGCCCAGAGAGCCAAACGTGCCCTGGGCTGCATCCAGAGCAGCGTGGGCAGCAGGGCCAGGGAGAGGATTCTGCCCCAATGCTCTGCTCAGACCCCAGTGGCCGAGCTGCATCAGCTCTGGCTGCCAGCACAGGAAGGACATGGAGCTGCTGGAGTGACTCCAGAGGAGGGCCGCCAAGTTGATGAGAGGGATGGACCTCCTCTCCCACAGGGAAAGGCTTAAAAATTGGGATTGTTACCTGTAGATGGCTGTGGATTTACTTTATTGTGGCCTTTCACTACCTGAAGGGAGCCTACAGGAGAGCTGGAGAGGAACTTTTTACAAGGGCATGTAGGGATAGGAAAAGGGGTAATGCCCTCCCATTAGATTAGCTACTAGGATGAAATTCTTTATTTCATCTCTGTAAGGCCAGGCTGGATGCGGATCTGAGCAACTTGGTCTAGTGGGAGGTGTACCTGCCCATGTCAGAGGGAAAGTAAAGCAATACTGGAGCCTTTTGCCCACCACAATTTCTCCTGAAGGGAATCCAGTCCCTGGAAATTGATGTGAGATGGTATTGAATAAGATTAGGGCCTGGCCACCCCTCCTTCTGGCTATTGAAAAAAAATTAACCCTGTGCTGGCTGAAACTAGGACAGTGGCTAAAGTCAGATGAGAAGGATCTCACCATTTATGACTTTCTGTGGGCTACCCTCTGTTGATGTTTATTGTCCTGACTGTAAGGAAGCTAATGGTTGCCTACCAAAGGGAGGTAGATACCTGTTGGAGGAGTGTGGATTTAATACAGGTCGTAAACCTTCCCCTCTAGGGTGGAATCCAGGACATTGCTGTTTGGCAAATCTGTGCCATGTCTGTGAAAGGGTCATTCTCCATAATTTGGAGTAAAAAAATACTTTGGTGCGTATGGTCTTGTCAAGAATATATTGCTTATCGGTGTTCTTTTTTTTTGCAGGCATATTCTGTGTGCTAATCACAGCTGTAATCTGCCTGCATGCACAAGGCAGATTGGGCATTTTTTATTTTTGAAGTTCTTCCATCAAAATTAGACCTTTTCCCATACCAAAAAAAGTGTGGGAATTGCAATGTCTGATTAACTGATAGCTAACTCCTTGAGCTATTGAGCTGAGCCCTTACCTCTTAAAAAACAGAAATGTTTTAATTTCTTCTAAATTATAGTGGGTGTGCAGCACATTTGTTTACTAAGAGTCAGATCTGGGGGTTTGCAAAATGTACTACAATTTGAAGAGAAGAATATACTTTAAAGGGATTAACTGAGTGATAAAATTTTCTTGCAGGGTTGCATACACTTTTGTACCAATGTAATGCCAGTAGCACTTTTTTCATCAGAAAAAGTGAAGACATTCAGAAATTTTTAGCCTTTTTTTTTTCCCTAGAAGGAGAAAGCATTTCTTTTAAAAAAATATTTACAATTTGCATCATGAACCAAAAAATACCCCTGAACTCTATTTCTGACACTAAAAACAAGTTGGTTTCTTTTGTCTGTGAAGGCATAAAGAGGAAAACCCAAGTATTCTGTATCAAAAGGCTTTTTCATGTACTTCCTTTGTAAGTAACAGAAGAAAAGTAACTGTAGATATAGGCATCTAGTCTCTGCCTCAGTGAAGTATTTCTAGTCAGTGAATCATTAGAGCATGTATTCAAATTCAAGCATATGGTAGAGTTTCCTTGGTTTTCATTAGAATTCTTGTGGACATACTTGTGGACCTGGGTTTTCAGATGTTTTATTCAGCAGAGGTGACCATAAGTACATGTTTGTACATTTATATACTGGGACCTTTGATCCTCTGAAGTGAAAGAAAGCTGTTCATTTACAACCGTTAGCAATCTGTGTCCCAGTGTGTTTTTGTGAGTTGTAAACAGGCAGCTGCAGAGCTTATATTCCTCATAACAAAATCACAGATAAAGTGAAAAAGAGATTTAACTTTTTGTTCACCTATCAGAACATCTCCTGTCTCCATTAACTTCATATTACACAATCAGGCAGGATTGATTATGCACAAGACAGAACATACGCGTTTTGCCACAACATGAAACCTCACTTGAGCAAAATAACCTATCATATACAAATCTTTACCCTCTTCTTTCCTTCTTTTAATTAGGCAGAAGCAATCAATTATTTGCAGATCCGATAGAACACTCTTAAAAATGCTGTTAATTACTTTATATTGCATAATATCTTCCAATCATCAGGAAAAAAGGCATTGAAAGATCTGTGCAATACAGAGCTGGGTGTTGCTGGCAGTCATGTGGTAGAAAAAACAAATAACTTGTATATTAAAACAGGACTGTTCTGTCATTACACAACTTGAAAGATATGTGTTTAAAATAACTAAGAGAATTGATGAATAAACAGTAATGTGCTCATGAGAGGGAAGATTAACTTTGTGCTAGGAAGTGGTGTGCCTGGAGTTTCTTAAAGGCCAGTTGCTTAAAATAGAGTGTCTAGAAGGGACAGAGAAATATAAAATAGAAAGCCTGGTTGGTAATTTCCAATTTCCTCTCTGTGTTATCACAATATGTGTGATATCTCTGCTTTTTTTTTTTTAATTGCACAAAAACTGTTAGTGCAATCTGTCTATATATTACAGTCTCTCTTATGAACTTGGCCTAGAGTGAACAAGAGTAGGCAAAGGATGAACTTCACAACTGAGCTGTAAAATGAAGAATACTAGCATTTAGTCATTCCCTTATTCTGCACAAGTTTCTGCACAGTTTGATGCAGCAGCACATTAGGAAGAATACAGACTGGGAGAGATTCAATTTCATGTTGAAGAAGGAGACTGAATAACAAAATTGCCTGGTATAGTTATTTTCAGGCTTTTATTGCAAACAGTGCCTTGGGGGCAGGGAAGTAAGATGTCTTGCCAAGAGATTATTTTGAGCAAATAAAATGATCTATGAAATTTATGACTAAGAATCCTTGACACGCCCCAGCTGAAACTCCCAAGCAGTCTGCTACTAAGTGGAACTGCAAGCCACATATGTACATGAGGTGAAAAGTACATAGAAAGTATGGGTACATATCATGTCTAGCCTTTTCTTTATCCCAGAGGTCATAATAGTTGTGTTGAATACTACAAAACCTTTCCCATTCCTGTAGATTTTAGATACATCATTAGCCCTGCTGACCTGCTTATGCAAAGTCAAAAATTCTTCAGAATCTGGTTCTTACATGTTTTTATTAGAAGTTATCCTGATTTTTCTCCAGGATAGAGTTAATTTTCTTCCTATTAGCTGGTACAGCGCTGTGTTTTGGAATTAGGATGAGAATAACGTTGATAACACACTGCTGTTTTAGTTGTTGCTAAGGTAGTATTTATATTGAGCCAAGGACTTTTCAGCTTCTCACCCCACTCTACCAGTGAGTAGTCTGTGGGGGCACAAGAAGCTGGAAAGGGATACAGCCAGGACAGCCGACACTAACTGGCCAGGGGAATGCTCCATACTATGCGGCATCATGCTGTACGATAAAATTGGGGAATTGGCATGGCAGTGGTGTCTCACTGCTCGGAAACTGGCTGGGCATGGGTCAGTGAGTGGTGAGCAATTATATTGGGCATCACTGTACATTTCAATTCTCATAACAGTAATAAAACATAGCAGTATTGTTGTTATTATTTTTCCTTTCTTTTTCTGTCCTTTTAGGGTTCATCTTAACCCACAGATTTTATAATTGTTTTTCTTTTGCTTCTCTATCCCATCCCACTGATGGGGGTAGTGAGTGTTGTGTGGTGTTAGGGTTCCTGCTGGGTTAATCCATGGCAGAAGTGCAGCCTGCTGTGACTCATGCTTTCTAAATTCAAATCACATATACCATTATATCTATATCAATTACAGTTGTCTCCCAAATTGTGTTACTTTAATTACTTTAACTGTTGGGAATGGGAGGAAATTTGGAGAAAGTTGTCTTAGCAGTTTGCTTGATACTGTAGCATTGCCAAGTTGCACAGCACATGGAGTGGACTAAGCAGTTCTGGAGAGAGTCATGCAGGATTGAAGAAGTCTGATGTGTAGCACATACCTCCCTCTTTCCTCTGAAAAAATTAAACTAATATTTTCCACTACCCAGACACCTTGCCATTCTCTGAAATAAAACCTCTTATAATACCTGAAATAGGACAGTCTGACAGCTCCAGTAATATTAGGGACATCAAATATTTTGGTCTTTACTGAGGAATAGTTCTTATGGCCCTTTTGAGGCTCCAGACTTGGCCTGCAAAATAGAATGAAAACACAAGCAGAGCTCTGCAGCAGTTCAGCCTAGGCATACTTTCACTTAGTATTAGAAAGTTCTCTAGAAAATTACTGTGGGACACATGGGCCTTGAAGTTACAGCCTAGGAGTAGCCTGTACAGCCTTCTTTTAATAGCCTCACTTCGTTAGCAAACACTTCAACCTAACAAACATGTCAGCGAAAATAGTTCCTAGGAACTGAGAATGTATACATCAAAATTATTTCAAAATTTATTCTATGATTTAATTGGGTCAGATTTTTTTGGCCAGATTTTGTAAGGAGATGAGACATCTGTGATTATGCTATGTGTCTGTTTGGATATGTCTGTGTAACAAATTGCTCTCTTCCTAGCCCCCAGATACCTTTAAAACTGTTTTCAAGCACAGTCAAACATAAATTCAGCAGAGGAGCAGCATTTTAAAGGAAGTTCTTCCAGGTCCTATGAAGATTGGCATCTGAGTAAAGAAAGACAACCCAAATTGGGATGCCACTCGGAGGGATCTTGACAAACTTGGGAGGTTGGCCTATGCAGCCTCATGAAGTTCAACAAGGCCAAGTGCAAGGTCCTGCACCAGTTTTAGGGCAATCCCAAGCATGAATACAGGTTGGGCAGAGGACAGATTGAAAGTAACCCTGAGGAGAAGGACTTGGGGGTGTTGATGGTTGAGAAGCTCAGCATGACCCAGCAATGTGCGCTTGCAACCCAGAGAGCCAATCACGTCCCGGGCTGCATCAAAAGAAACATGGTCAGCAGGTGGAGGGAGGAGTTTCTTTGTCTGCTAGGCCCTTGTGAGACCCCACCAAATACTGCATCCAGCTCTGGGACTTCCACCATAAGTAGACTTGATGGAGCAAGCCCAGAGGTGGGCCATGAAGAAGATGTGAGGGCTGGAGCACCTCTCCTGTGTAAATAGGCTGAGAGTTGGAATGCTCATCCTGGAGAAGAGAAGGCTCCAAGGAGACCTTATAATACCTTTGAGTATTAGAGAGAAGAGAGCTTCAAGATGCTCAAGTGCAGCAGACCATTTCCAATTGCCCAACCTGTTTTTGTAAACCTTTGGTTCAATTTAGTTCCACAGCTTCCCCATGCAGCTTGCTTACACCTCTCTTCTTGTAGAGCTGCTTTCACGGTTTTCTGTATTGGAAATGACTCTGATTTCTACTTATCCTTCCTTCAGGAGGCATAGAGATTGGTTGCTATCCCTTACAAGCAGTCTTGCACACATGAAAGCCTCCTATCATGTTTTTCCTCAGTCTTCTAGACTAAACAAAGCAATTTCTTCAATCTCTCTTCATAGTTCATATTTTCTGAACCTCTTCATCTCCACTTTGGACTTTTTCCAGCTTTTCTTTAGCTTTTTTGAAAAGCATGGTTATAAAAACTCTTATGCAATGCATTTCTCCATCTAAAGCCCTAATAGGACTTAGGGAAAAATTTAGTCTCTTACGTATAGAATATTTCTGGTGGTATGTACTGGCATGACAGTGATCTCCTCTTTCTTTCCTTGAATTTTAGTTTTGCAAAGTGTCATATCATTAATTTTTATACTGCCTGCTGTGGTTTAATACAGGCCTTCAGTCCTGTCAATGTTTTTTGTTGTCTAGCCAGTTATTTCTGCATTGTATTTAATTTATTGTCCGTATATACAGGAGCTGGTCTTCACTGTGATGAATTTCAACTTAGTTTTTTGTGTACAAAACTGTTTATAAGGTAGAGCAGTTTGCATCTTAACATGGTTTTAGCCAAGTTTACTAAGGTAAGTGGAGACCAAGAATCTGACATAACTGCACAGAACAAGCCAGCAAGTCTTGGAGATTACTGTCAGTATTAGAGCATTTATTGCAGAAGTACTCAAGAATATTCTTTAAATATTTGTAGACTTATATTATTCAATTACAGGGGTGGAAAACAGAGGCATGAAGGAAGGCCTTGACAGCAAGATTTTTAAAAACTGCCAGTCCAAAATTGGTGTCCCTGCAGAACAGCCTTGGATGTATTGGCCAAATGTAAATGATTTGCTTCCTAAGAATGTCTGTTTCCTGCAATGGTAAAGGCGTCCAACTTGAAGGCCATTTGGAAAATTTTATCCAGAGGAACCTATCTGAAAACATCAAGCCAAGGCATAAACAAGGCATAAGCTGGAATGTAATTTGAGTGTCTGTATCTAGGAGCACATACTATCTTATGTCTTGGCAACAGGTCTGAAGTAAAATATACAGCTTTGCAGCTATGCTTATTAGCCCCGGCACAGCACTAACCGGCCGCGTCTCTGTACCACAGCTGGGCATGTCTAGCTGGCTCAGTCTCTGAGTAGAGTTAATGCAAGACTATCTCCATTGTTCATTTAGACAAACACTGAATCTTTGTTCTCAGTCTTTTCTTCAACAGGTAGACAAAGCACTGTACTGCCTCACATTGGCAGCCTAACATTTTTTTGTTGATAAAATTAAAGATTTGAGGATACCAGCTGCAATTTTCTCTCAGAAATTTTTAACTACCTGTAGTTTCCCAGTGCAGAGTGGTGCCAAATGTACTCATTTAAAGTGCAATTCATCAATGCAGAATCTCCTTTAGATTGTTGACTGCTGCATGCAATTGTGCACATCCAGTATCTTTGCACACATTCTCAGGCATGTACAGATTTAAATGATACCATTCTTAATCCAAAGTACCTGTCCTTTCTGGACACTGTGGATTCTATCTTTATGCTTTTCTCTTTCATTGCTAAATTACTGATTGTGAAACAACTCTCAAATTTTATGAAGTTTATCTCTGAGAAACTGTGAATTTCAGTGTATGTATGGCTCTGCCTACAAACATGCTCCATATGATAAAGTGGCCTTAAAAAAACAAATGCTGGCTTTGTAGCTCTGAACAATTATTTTATCACGCTAAAGATAGGATAGTATTCAACATACAGGTGCAAGAAAACTGAAACTGCTAGAACATGTTTCAGAGTATGACAAATATCACAAGCCAGGAAAAAGTACAGCCTCCAGTTCACTTGTAGAAACATAAGCGGATAAAGTATACACATGTTGCATTTAATGATGTATATATCCTCAGGGAGAGATAAACAGTATTTTTGCTTTCAGACAAAAATCCACAAAAAATCAGGAAGATGTAGATGTTTAATTTCTGGAGTTCATAACTCTGCATGCAGCTTTTCAGTTCATCATATACTAGAAACTTGCCCCTGTGTTGCTGAATAAATCACTCTATGTTGCTTTGTGTTTGAGGTTTTATTTCTGAGTCAGTGATACCCCACACAAAATAGCCATTCTACGAACAAGTAGGAAGATATGTTTAATCAGAGCTTTCAAGAGTTAGAAACTAAAAAGACAGTGGAATGTGGTATGTGGATTGGCATGAAAAAGTAGGCAACTTCCTTTTTTTTTTTGTTGGAAGGTGTTATTTGAGGTCAGGTAGCCCATGTAGGCTGAAGGGGAAAAAAGAAAAAAAAGCATAAATCCAATCCCCATTGCCTATAATACGTTAAGGAATGGGGCGTTTGTGGAGAAATTCTCCAGGCAGCGCAGGTCATGATTTTGGAGGCAAGCATCTAAGTATATGAACTTAAACTGGAAACAGGACATTCTGCATGGTTTTCTGCACTCCAACATGCGTGACCATAAGGTTGTGAGAAAGGGTTAGCTTTAACAGATTGGAATGTACCAGTAGTCAGAGGTTGCTGTCCCAGTTATGACCATGATTTTGGGACCTAGCCCTGAATGAGCTAGCTGCTGTTGACTGCATTATGATCCACATATTTTTCACGTATCAGTCAAAACACTCTTGTTCTTCTTTAAGAACATACTCAATAAGGGGAATATTGGTAGCCACATCATGTTTTGATGGAGAGGAAGCACAAGTTTTCTTCATTCATAAGAGACATTCTATGTCTTGAACTTCTTCATATATAAACAAGATACTAGTATATTAATAGGTTAAAGAGGACTTTAAAACTGAATACATAAAAAAGTATGTATATAGTAAAAAAAAGAAAGTATGTTTTTAAAGATAATGGGGTTTTTAGTTGGCATATCAATTCTAGCCACCAAAGGGAACTTCTGAGAGAGTTTAGAATACATGTATTGATATGTTTGTGGCGGGAATGCTAGCTAATGTATGGTAATCCAACTGCTTTTAGAATTTGTTGGCTTATTTCTTTCTCCTGTAAATGATGCTTTAAGGACACTAGCTTGTAGTTGTTTCATTATGCAAGGACGTTAGTGACACCATGAGTATTTTCATTTATTTCCTTTTTATAGCTAAAACAATTTTATAATTGCAAAACTCCTTTTTAATTACCATTGTTATTTCTACAGTTGGAAGCTCACCCTGTTGTGGAATGTTGGTTTTGTTCTTGACTCTTTGCCTTCCCAGCTTGTATAATTCTGCATAAGCAATTATTAAAATGTGAACTTGTCTAGCAACAAAACCACAGAGGTTTCCACATAAAGATGAGTAACTGTAGAGTCAAGTAGGAAGTGAAAAAATTGAACCTGGAAGGGAAAAAGGAAAGGAAAATAACAATTATAAGTACACTTGGTGGGAGTACAAAAGATGAACAGCCTTCCTATCTGGACCTTGTCCTTCACTTGCTTTGGTTGTCCTGTAGAAGCCAAATCAATTTTTCATTCCTCACATCACCCATCAATGAGGTCCACAGCACAAATGGTAGGGCAGCTATGAAATACATACAGCATATCAAAAGGTACAATACTGTTATGAAATCAGAGCATTAAAAAAATTATGTCTCTGTCAAATAATACATTGCTTAGATAGATTCCACCAGACTTTAATTTATCCATTTCACTCAGAAGCCAGCAGGAAATAGGAGGTAATGTGTTGTACTAGTTCGCTAGAAAAGTGCTTCAAAAATAATTTAAGGAAATGCACCAGGAAAATGTAGTGATTTTTTTTTCTGATGGATGGGTTTTGCCCTTCTATTAGAGCTATATTGCTACTCTTTTCTGGTCCATTCAGGCCTGCAGTCCTAGATTCAATTTATTGAAATTACAAAGAAATACATGTTTTCTCAGGATTTGCAAAAAACAGAATACATTCCCAATAGTTACAAAGAGATTTCACATCTAAAATGTTCAAATAAATCTCCAGTCATAAGAATGCATAACCAAAATACCATAAAGGCCATTTTAGTAAAGGAAAAATCAAAACTGAAGTTTTATGTAGTGGAGATTCTTCACAGTGGTGAGAGTTGGCACACGCAATGGTGTTAGGAAAGGAAAATAAGCATGCACAGTATAAAGTATTTAGAACGACTAGGCTTTTAATTTTGTTTGTAATTTCAAAGATTAGCTAATCACACAGAGAGGGAAAGAAAAGCCATCTTTTTTTTATTAAACTATTTTGGGAAAAACAACTACTTTAAACTTTCTTCCTTTCTGTGCCTAAGTACAAATAAATGCCTGGCTGTATAGGTAGTCTGGGAATGGTACAAGTACAGCATGTGCTTACAGGGTGTGCGTGGTACAAATGCACTTTGTGAACTGTCTATAGGTACAGTATTAATTTAATGAATACTGTCAGCTAGAGTGTTAAGTGCAGTCTGCTTACTGAAATATTTGGAATCTGTGCTGCTGAGAATGTGACCTAAAAATGTTGCCTTTAAACTTTTATATAACCTCATCTTGACCTGGCTGCATTTCAGCTGAAGTTTTCAACAGTCAGTAACTTACACTGTTTCATGTGAGCAGCAGGGAAGACTTCAGATTGAGGGACAGCAAGTTGAGAAATTAATTGTCTAAAAAAGGGAGGAGGAAAATGATGGAATGAGGAAAACATGAGAACAGAATTGCTGTGAAACTTGGTGACGATGACAATAAGATTATTCTTATTGTTTGGTTTTACCCTGTGCCCCATAAAACTTTAATCCAGTCATGTGGGGAAAGGAAAGTAGATTACTGTACAAATTATTCATGCAAAAGAACATACACTAGAACACACTTTTTTAGCAAAAGTGTTTGGGATCAGCACTCAGGATGTGCAGAATAGGAACGAATATTTGGTTTGTAAAAGACCTCAGAAAGAAATACTAAATAATCCTCTTGAGATGGGAGGAGAATCACTGTTAGAATGAGTGTGTCATATCATCTGAAGAGTAGTGGTTACTTGTGTGTTGCAATGGCCAGAAAAATGAACAGTTGCTCTGTTGCTGGAGAATAATACTGGTAATTTTTCCTCTGATGGTGGTCTTCTAAATTTTTTTTTCTCTTGTCTGGTTTAGAATATGGTACTGTCTCTGATAATTTGTTTGAGGGGTAAATGTATCTGCAAAGATAGACTCTGCAGTCATATGAAATCATTAACAGGTTTTTTTCTGCAAAAACCCTCAACCAACCCAGATTTTCATTTTGGCACAAATTCAGTCATTAATTGGGTTTTGTTGCCGTTAGTAAATTGAGCAAGATAGTATTATGCTTTTTGAGGCAGGGTTATTGTTCCAAATAAAAGTCTGTTTTGAAGTTCTATTTGGGTCAGAAGTTGGTAACCATTCAAAGGAGATGGGAACACATAAAATGAGGAAAGATTACAAGAGTAAAAATCTCTAAAATTATTGAACCATCTTAGGGGTTTGTCTAAGAGAAACTTTCTCTAACTTTTTCATCTGTACCTTTTGGTAAAAGAAGACTTCAAACATTGGTCAACCTCAGTTTTTTGGAGGGCATTTTGCTGTAGCATTGATTTACATCTGTAATCCAGTGACTTTCAAAAGCATAGAGAAACTAAAGATTAACATATTTTCTGGAGATGAACATTTTTGGCTCTAAAGTTCTTTTAGGTAGTTTTGGCAAATGTTCTCTGTGGTCTAGAGTGCCACATTTATCTATATGTTATTTGTATGAACTGGATAATAAAGGGAGGCCTTTGCTGTGTCTTTTACAATGTTATTGACCTTGGTTTGCCAGAAATAAACTGAAAAATACACACTGACAAATATTATGATTTATCACTCCATATAACAAGATAAATGATCTTTTATTTTTTTCTTCAGCATGTAGTTTTTCATAGCCTTGTGATGGGATAATCAATGGACAAAATGCCATCTTCAGTTAAGTCATCATGTTGCCACTGGAAAATCGCCTTGCAGCAAAAGCCCTTCCTAAGTGCTGCTCACTTAGAAATTTTTAAATGTATTTACACTGGCAAATGCTTCTTGTAAGTATCTTCTCTATGTGAATTAAGACAAGATGTCTCGATGTCTTTCCTAGACTGGATTTTAGAGCAGAGGCCCAATGTGACAGTCTGAACCAGCTGAGCATTTATGTTTTAAGTGCGTGACAGTTACATGTGGCATTTGACATTGAACAGTAAGGAAACTTGGCTTTTATCCCTATTAAAGAAAGTGATATATTCTGATGATAGACTCAGATGCAAAACAACCTCAACTAAGTATTTAGACAGGCAGGGAAGACTGGTGCAGGATCTTACCCTGGTCAAAATTAAGTTAAAAAAATTAGAATCACAAAATGGCATGTAAAGTAAAGGTTTTCTTGATGAGGTGCCAGAGATGTCATGGCTGAGATTTCCAGAAAAAGGCAAAATCCAGTCCTGTGGCTTTTTTCCCCCCTGTTTTCAGTGTAAATATAATTTATGGTGGCATTTCTGGAGCCTTAAACTGTCTGTATTCTAGAATTCTTCAGGATGTGTGTGTTCTCAAACACACACATATGCCCAGCTGCCTACTCACCCTCCAGAAGAATCAACACAGCATGTCGCGTCAGTCTGGCAGGATTACGTTCATTAGATGTTCATTTTTGCTCCTGACCTTTACCCACCCCCTCTCCTTTAATTTTAATTGTGAAGAAACAACTTTAATAGTGGAATTATTTCTGGATTAGTTGACCTCTTTAGCATATTGTCTATGGGCCTGTTTACCTTGCAAGAATCAATGAGCCTGATCTGAGTCCCATAACAATGTCATAGAGCGCGATGGCCTGGAATGAGCAGTAGGCAGAGAAACTCAGGACTATTAGCCTGGCATAGGGAATGGCAATGGTCAATGGCTTCTGGCAGCTTATTTGAGCTGGCAAGAGATTGAGAGCTGCTGCCAAAAAGCCCCGCAGAGACCAATTTCTGAAAAAAATCAGAATGGCCTGCCTTAGGAAACTACTGTGTCCATCTGTCCTGTGCTAGATACTGGGAGAAATCCCAATGTCTACTCCAAGTGGTTTTGAAAAGCAGAAGAAAATCACTTTCCAAAATGCACTGTCCAGGTTTTGAACCCGGGTGATGGGAGATACGGTCTTCAGCACAACTGAGATCATGTAAAACTCTTAGGCATATCCCCTCCTGATCTGCCAGATCCCAGCTCCTGGGCCTGAAGGACCTCACTGGAAATTTATATAATGGATAGTTTTCAATGTGGAGACCTCAATAATGGAGAGAGGTTTATTTTAAGTTTCGACAACTATATATATATATATATAGATATTTATTTGACACATTTATCCCATTTATCCCATTTCTTTTCAGAGCGGCTGTTTAAATTTTTAGGCTGAATCATTTCCTGTACTCATTGTGTGGGTCTTTTTTCCTTTTATTTTTTTTTCTTTGCTGGGAAATATGCAAAAGGCCTACTGCTCAGTCAGGATCTTACATCTCTCCTCCTTTCTGTCTTTGAATGCTTACTCTGAGTGTTGTGATTTGTCAGCTAATTTAAAGTTAGATTCTAATGTTTAAACTCAGAACCAACTTCCCCCTCAAAATAGTCACTTGCAGTCATGAGTAGGAGCCTCACATCAGCCTATTGTTTTTTATCTTGGGAAGTGAAAATACCGATTTCTAGCATGGCAGATGGCAATTGTTAGTTATGCACTGAATTTTCTTTTGCTTTTTTCTGTCCAAATGTCAAACAAACCAAACTTATTTCATTTTTTCCCAATGTGGATTTTTTCGGAGAGGCTATTTGGACTTGCCTTTGACCACAGTACTGTTGGCAGGCTTATAATAGACCTATAAACTCTCCAGTTGTGAGCAGCTGTTGGATGAAAGCATTAGTTTAAAGAATAGTTTCAGGGTATTAGTAGGAAATTCTGAAAGTCTTCTAACCCGATAGATTTTCACACAGTGGGTTTTGCATCACTGTCACATTTTCTCCCATGATTTCCCTATTTAGTCCATTTGAGTATGAATTGATATCTTTGTTTATAATTGTCTTCAAGGCAAGAATGTGGAAGAATTGCGATTCCAGAATGTTTTAAATCCAAATTACATCAGCAAAGAAAAGTCTGGAAAGCAAGGAGGAAAATCAACACTGAGGAAGAAAGCAAAACTCTTAACAAGGTGGGCAAGAGGACTGGACTAGACTCTCAGAAAGCTTTTGCTGAGCCTTTCCAGTCTCAGTCTGCTCCTCTGGACTTCCTCAACATGGCTCTTTGCTGATATACAGGTGTAGAGGAAGGATGAGGAGCATTTAAAGCACAGAGTGGAATTCATCACTCCTAGTCACTTGAAATTTCCCACTCATTATTTTGAGCTTTTAATCAGGATCAGACTCTATTGCAGGCTCCAGAGTGAACTTCCACTTCTGAACAGAATAGGAGGCTTTGTTTTAGGCCAGCATATTGTAGTGAATCACTCTTCCATTTTTTGCAGCATACACAGCAGAACTGTTTGTTCTAGAAATGAGCCTAAACACTAAATGCCAGATTCAAATTCAGCCTTTCCTAAGGTTCAGTGGTGTTCTTCTCTGATAGATGCACCAAATCCCTTCCTTTATGCCATAACTAGTATCAGTCCCTCTCTGGCTCTGGAAAAGTGATGCTCTTGACTCTTGAAAAGTCTTGCTCTTGACTAGCACTGCCATTGTGCCTATCACAGAGAAATTCAAAAGTCAAATTTTATTAAGTCTTCATTTTTTCCCAAGGAAATGGAAACCAGACTTTAGCCCTTCCTTCCCTAGCTAAAAAATCTAATTAGGAACTGCTGCCTTAAATTGATTTCAATCCTGTATGAGGGACATTATCAGGCAGGACTTTGGGGCATTTTCAGTTTGCAGGGTAATTGTTTACTAAATTTTACAGTGTTTGCCTTTTCTTTGAGAACAAGCTAAAGCTAGGAATGCGAGTATGCTGGAAATTTATTGCATCTGGCAGCTGCAAAACAGTGATTCTCAGCCAATGTG
Source organism: Motacilla alba alba (assembly GCF_015832195.1). Taxonomy (NCBI): domain Eukaryota; kingdom Metazoa; phylum Chordata; class Aves; order Passeriformes; family Motacillidae; genus Motacilla; species Motacilla alba. Next base: position 30,345,318 of record NC_052020.1, read on the forward strand.
TTTATGAAAGAAGGAGGAGAAGAAAAAGTTACCAAGTGTATGGTAATCAATAGCATGATTCCATTGTTGTCCTTTGTCAGGCAACTGCTACAGTATATGGCATACATTAACAAACCGTAAGTTGGCATTAAACTTTTGCAAAAGGTTTGACAGACCTGTCTCTTCTTGCACTTTTTTTGACCTTATGTGTAGCTGGCTTGATTAATTTCTAGTTAATTTGTGACTTTGTGCTAGCAACTAGATCATGTATTTTATTTCAGTGAATCTGCTAATTTTGCTTCTTGGCAAAGTAACAGAAAATTTCCCTCAGAATTTCTGAAGAGATAACATTTTTGTGTGACAGGATGAGGGCACATTGGCCCTTTGAGCCAAGTCTACCAGTGGCAGAAATACAATCTGGCCCATCTGCACCAACATATCTCCTGTGCTGATTTTGTGTGCAGGTACTAAAATCAAAGCAACAGCTTGATTTCCAAACAAAACTAAAGAAAACTTTCCACAGACAGCATCTCACAAACCTCTAGTGGGTCCCTGGCATCTTTAAGGCACTTCAGTCAGACTCCAGAGGGAACCAGTGCTTCTCACTTCAGGCATTTCTTTTTCTCCTTGTTTATCAACTCATCAGACTTCAATGATTTTTCAAAAAGTCAAACTTGCACATTCTTTGAGAGTGGGGCTGGGAGAAAGCATTTGCACAGTATGGTTGTCCTGGTTCCATCCAGGACAGGGTTAATTTTTGCTGTAGCCAGGAGGGGCATGGCCAGGACCCAGAAGTGATTCTGTACCACCTCTGGGTACATCATTGCCGGGGCAGGGAGTCTCTTGTGAGGAGCAGGGGTTTGTTCCAGTCGAGTAAGCGTGGCAGAGGGAGCATTTGGGTAGTGCAGGTTCTGAGCTGGAAGGGTAGGTCAAGGGAGCGTGCCTGTGGTCAGGTCAGGCTCCACGCCGAGCATTTTGCATGTGAATCACTCCATCACTTTTGTACAATTTTTTTATTAATATTGCTGCTCTTACCATTAATTTTTTTATCCCGTTGCTGTTTCCAGTAAGTTATTCTTATCTCAACCCATGATCTGTAACTTTTGGGCCTCTAACTCTCCTCTCTATCCTGCAACAGGGCAGACGGGGAAGGGGTGAGCAGCAGCAAGGTTGGGAGAGTCTCAATGGGAGCACTAAATGGGGGAGTACCATTTCTAAACCATGACAATAGTCCATTCATAATTTAGTTGCTGAGATGGTATAGGGAGAAGAAATGCTGCAATTGAAAATAACGTGATAAAATTTATTTTTTAATTTCCTTTCATTTATGCAATGACAGATATATGCATTTCAAATCCTTTGAAAATCATCAGTAACCTAGTGTCTACACCAAACACAGGCTGAAGGTTTAAACAAATAAGCACATTGCTCTGAAATGCTGCTTGTCATGTTTTTCTTTCTTGCACAGTTTTATGGTAACTTTCAGGTTAGATTACTCACTCAGGATATTTTTTTCTGTTTCCCAATCTATGGTATGTGTCTGCTTACTTTTAAACAAATGTTAAAGCTGTTAACGATCAGTCAGACGCCAGTGCAAAAGTTCAAGTCCTGAAATGTTAATTTCTTTTTCTCTGACTATTGTCACTTTAAGTGGACTGAGGAAGTCTATAGTTATTGCTATTTCTCAGTGAAATTTTAAAAGCCTAAATGCATTCAACTGCATTGAGGGTGGCTCAGAAGAAATGGTATCCTGACAGGGTTTTAGATGGAAGCAATTTTAAAGTTAATTGGCTCCTTGGCTTGTTAAGGTTAAATGTGTATACACTGACATATATGAGTATGTACACTGACATGTAGGAAATAGGATTGTCATATCCAGAGCTGAAAGGATCATATGCTTCATTGTAGCAGAACCGAGTATTGGAAAATGATGAACTCATTGCAAAATCTCTGCAATTATGAAAAGTAGAAGAAATTTATAAGATTATAAAAGATTAATTAATATTATTCCATTCTGATAGATTAAATTTAACTTACATTTTTAGTATCCTGGAGGGAAGAATGTTTTTCTTTTTGTGTCATTCAAAAGGGCTTCTAGAATGCAGTAATGCAGATCTTTTGAATGAATTAATACAAGTCTTCAATATGTATTCATGAATCTTTGCTCCCCAAAGAGTTAATAAATCTATTTTGGATTACAATCTCTCTGTATGACAGCAACATTTTAATTTCATGGCACAAAGTCATCTTTCAACATCACCATAATGCTAAGATTATTAATTTTCTCTGTTTTGGGATACTGCATTATATATCTATAAAAATCAGGCAATGAATTCCCTAAGATCATCAACATGCTCAACAGGTGTCCCTGAATTCTGGTACTCACTTGAATAGGGACAAGCCTTTGGAAAACCAAATAAACACCACAAAACTGAGCTTTCTGAAAACAGGAATTTTTCAACAAGTCTGATGACTAAAAGAACTTACCTTAAACCTCTAAAATCCTTCTGGCTGCCAACAATTTTCCCACCTCAGATTCCCACAAACTTAAAGTAGGAAATAATTTCAAAATTTTTATCTATAAGAAACTTTATTGATTTACTTAAATGTTACAAGACCAAATACTCTTCCAATACAAATGATGTAATAATATTTTCTATTAAAATCCACACTAAATGGATCGTTGTGCCTGCTTCCCAGCATGATGCAAAGCCTTACTTACTTCTGGTCTTACTTTTAAAATTCCTAATCCTCTAAAACATGAAAATTCATCCAATTTTTATATTACGCCTAAGACTGAAAATGCATGGGCACCACTTCACCTTTTAATGCAGTGTGGTTTAAATCAAAAATAAAATAATTTGCTTTGCCCTCTGAAAATCAGTGATGACCTCCCAGATGACTGATTCATTTAACAGCTTTGGGGACCACAAGTATGAAACTAAAATGGAGTAAGAATCCAGTGGGTGCTGCCCTATCCTTTGACACTGCTTTAAAACAGTGCTTTTTGTACGGCTAACATGTTTTTCCCTTGGAGTTAAAAGAATTTTTCTTCTGATTTTAAACAAAAGCATGATCTCAATTATTTGGCAAGTCCTTAAAGATGTTATTCTGCACTTAAGAAGAAGAAAGTAATGATTCTGGTGGCTTTTTGTTTTTTTTCCCACAGTTTACCGTGACTAACTCATGAGCACAGTCCCTTCATGAAATGTTAGGGCTGAGTAAAATGCGTTATCTAGTACGAGTGTATAATGGAAAATGTCCTTACTGTGCAGTGGTAGACAGTGCTACCACCTTCCATACCATCTACCTGCCTCACCCAGCTTAATGAATCAATTCCTGAATGATTCAAAGATACTTTATGGAAAAGCCTGAGCCATCTTAGAAGAAATGTAAGTTGATAATATCAGAAGTCTTAATTGTCTTAATTAGTTGATATATGCTCAAAATTACTTTTAGAAAATCGAAATAACCCCCCCTAACTTTGGATTTTCCTTACTACTCAGGTCACATATAATTTCTAAAAGTGATCCAGAATAATTTTGAACAAATGAATAATCACTAAAATCTGCATGATAAAGCACACTGGGAAATTTTTCTCATCTAAAGGATGGAAAAGATGCAATGTAAGAAAACCATGCTTTTTGCCTGCTTAGCATCCCATCATCTGCAGAGCATGTCAGTAAGCTGTGAGGCAACTGACCTTGTCCCATGGTACACTATAGAGCTTGGTGGAATGGCAGTCCAAGGCTCTGCTCTTTGCTCCTAGGCTGGCTTTGTGCTCGTTCTCTTGGTGCTCTGCATTACATCCTTGGCCAATTCAGCAGCAATATTACACATGCTCATGAGGGAACCTCTGAGCAGCCTTTCTTTCTGGGAAGGATAAGCTGCCTCATATGGGACCTTGCATGTGGGAGGAGTACACAAAAGAATAGGATGATTCAGAGTCCTTAGAGAACCAAAATATAGCAGCAGACTGACTATTCAGGCTCTGTCTGGGCAAACTGGGTTTGGTTCCTGCTGTGGCAGTGCAAAACTGCAGCAAGGACGTTGATGATCTTCCCATCAGGCTTGCATTTTACTTCCAGCCTTTACAGTGCTAAGAGGCTGCAAGGCTGTTTTGGTTGGAGGGCAGAAGATCAGAACAAACAAGCTAAAGCCAAATTTTGGTGCAATCCAATTACCACGGTAGCTGCTTGTTTTTATGGTAAAAGGTTTGGGTCAGTTGTGTCTTTTTTTGTGGGAAGAATATTCTTAAAATAAAAACATCTATATATTTTTAATTTATAAAAAGTACTAATAGGGCATGTAAATCTTTCCATGTAATGCTTTGACATTTGCAATTCAACCTCAGCCCTGTGCCAGCTCACGTTTCCAAGACATGAATATCTATACTATCAGGAAAAAGTAGGTAAAGTTACAGATTTTCTTGAGGACATTCAATGTCAAGAGGCTTATTTAAAGTTCAGACAGGAATTTCAGGAAAATCCAACTCTCTTCTGGCCCAGTAAATTTCTACTTGCTCTTGAGTCAACCCGATCTTTTGTAATGCCTCATATTTCTGAAAAAAGCTATCAATTAACAACGTCTGCTTGCAACAGTAGTCATTTTCTGTAAAGAATTTCTGTTTGTTGCTTTATGGCCTTCCCATACACATCCCATGTCTAGAGCAGAAGGATTACTGGAGGGATCCCAGTGTCTGTCCCACAGTATATTAACACCAGAAAGCTACATGGCTCCAGCTGAGATATATGACAGATTCACTTATAACCATTTTAGATGTTATAATTTTTTCATTGGTGCATATAAAAAATAAGTGCAGATATATTGTTCTATGCTTGTCACCATTTCCTCCATTAAATCAGGCTAAAGCAGCAGGCAGGTCAACATTTTCCTCATTATTTTGATCAGAAGATGTTCATATAAGCCAATAAGCCAAAACACTTTTTTCCTTGCAGTGGATCTAGGCTGCTGCAGGTTTCACTGAGACACCTCTTGAATCAGTTGAGAGTAAAACATACATTGCTAATACTACAATTTTGCACATGGATTTAATTTTTAGGCTAAATATAGAGTATGTGTGATGTGGCTCTTCAGTCTTTTCTGAATTGGTAACTTATTTAAGGCAGGTGCTACCTTTGTGTTCCTTGAAGTAGTAAATGTAGGACTAAACCAGCACACTGATTTTCAAATTAAACATTTAAGCAGTTTAAAATTTAATATTAGGTTATGCTAGAGCAGTTGTTCATAGTGATGGTAGATGTTTTAAGGGGTCTAATGAGATCTAGTGGTCTGGCTCTACATAAATTAGATACTTCCACTCACAAACTAAAAATTGTGAAAAAGCTATACAAATAATTTAGGAAACAAGAGTGACAACCTAGACAATGGTAGAAAAAACATTGGTTTTAGCATGTGATTAAATACTTGATGAAGGAAAATTCCACTGCATTTGTTCTCATTTATTTATTTTGCCTGTTTTAAGCCAAAGAATTGGAGGCCAGGAGTTTTGATGTTTGCTTAAGATCGCAGACCTTAGCATTACTGATTACTTCATGCCATGGGAAGTACCTGCCTGTCAGAGGTGTAATTTTACCTGATGGAGTGAGAGTATTCAGACTTCATATTCTGGGCTTCCTAAGGAATCCTCATCCATCTCTTTTTCTTGTCCTAAGGCAAGCAGTTGATGACAGAAGGGAAAGCATCTGGAGAAAAAGAAAACTTCTAACTCAGGTGTCTTCTAAAATACTGGATTTCACCCAAGAAGGAGCTTTCAGACGCTTCAGTAACATCAGCACCATCACAACATCAGAATTCTAGTTTGTGAACCAGATGTAGCACAAGGTCAAGAAGGAAAAGCTTAGGGCAGGAGTGTGTTGTGTGGTGTCAATGAGTTTATTTGTCAACTCAATGGATAGCTAAGGAGTTCTGCAGGAAAGTCTGCTTGTTCCTGCCTTCTGCCCCACAGATTTACTTGCAAGGCATACGGTCAGCTTTGCATGTTCTTAGATACATTAGGAACTTGGAAAGAAATTAAGGTTGTGAATTCCAACTCACTGCATTGTTGTGTTTTTCTGGCAAGTCTTCTTTTCAACAGTCTAAACTATTTCCATCTACAGCAGAATTTAATCCAGACCAGAACAGAGGATCTCAGTCTGCTCATTCTGTGGGAGGGTGCAGATTGGGATGTGGTTCCAGTCTCTCTGGCTTAAGCCCATTTTTTGTCTCTGTTGTGGTTTTATGAGTTGATATAGCAAATATGTGACATTTGCTCTGCTTTTTTCTTCTCTTGGAGTTTTTAGAGTCATAAGAGTTCCCACTGTAGTGTAAGGCAGAAAACAACAGAAGAAGAAGAAGAAGTCTAAATAATAATGGTATTCTGTGCAGAAATCTACATGCCTGGAGAATGGCGATTATTTGGAACCTCCTAAAGGTTAAGGACATGTTGGATGTATAGACATTTGTGGATCGTGAAAAAGTCCCTTTTGAGGAAGAGCAGAGACACAAACATAATTTTTCCCAGCGGATGCTAGCAAACTATGAAGTCCCTTTCTCTATCTCTGGAATTTCTAAAGGAATAGCCTTACTAGGACAAAAATGCAGTCTTATTAAAGATTTTCAGTACAGTAATATGAATGTTCAGACTTCAGTTCAGAGAAGTTCTTTCTGATAGTTATTTGGAATCTAATCTAGCTGCCTGAACATCTCTTTTATTGAGTAGAGAGAAATAGACACTTCCAAGAAGTGTTTCATCTCTGAAATCATGGTGCCTAATATAGCTGGTGGAATACACTTTCTGAGTGGTTCTGTCACTTTGCGGTAGTAATGAAGGTAACATGGGATAGACACCTGTATTTTAGATTACCTGAATCCCTCCCTGCATTTCTTTCCATTGTGGTGTGAAGAAGCAGTGCCTCAATAACAATGGTGTGGAAGGTATTAAGTTGACTCACTTTGGTCAAGATTGGTAGTTAAATGTTTGTGGAATAAAGTCTGTAAAACTGTATATTCCACTTAAAAAGTCATGACAGGTGAGCAAGCAGTGCCCTAGTATGAAACACACTGTTTCATAAGAACAGTGATCAGATAAAGTTTCTGTCTGAGCAACAGAAACTTTATCCGACCGCTAAAAATTCCTCAGAGCTGTGCAGCCATTGGAAGTGTAATAATTAAAAGCCATGTAACTGAAGACTAATAAACAGCTTTAGATATCCTAATTTCTAAACCTACCTGCAATACTTGTGGGTTTTTGTTTGTTTGTTTGTTTGTTGTTTTGGTTTGTTTGTTTTGTCTTTTATGTTTGGAGGTTTTTCTGTTAAATATGTAGTATTTTCAAGTGTGTCCCTTTGGTGGACACTCATAGGTCACAACTTCAGGGCCTATCCACAGTGTTACCTCAATAACAGGGCATTGGTGTAGAACTCAGGCCTTTGTGCTGGGCCTTTGTGCAGCTTTGGACTGTAAGGAACAAGAAAAGATGGCTACAGAAGAGATTGATGTTCTTGATTTTTTTTGTGTTTCTTGGTAGTAAGTAATGGGGGAGAAATCATCCCTTCCTTTCTACCCAGAGAATTTGAAATGTAACCAGATTCAACTTTTTCTCTTTTAAAATATTTTTTCCAGAATGCTTTTCTCTGTTGTTCTATTTCCTTCATGACATGTCAGGAGCAATTAAAAAGAAGAGAGATTGGAACAGTTCCTTTTTGGCCAGAGCCAACTTCACTCATGCTACAGTGACCTGGCTCTAATTGATACTTCCTTTGCTGCCAAATATTCTAGATAACCCTCTAAATTCAGTAAAGGAGTGCTATGGTGTGTGTTATAGGCCTCTTATAGCTTTCTGGTTTTATATTTTGTACTATGTTTAAGCTAAGGAAACAATTTTTCCTTCATATTGATTGTGTCTGTCTTTTAGGATCGGGTTTGAAAGGCAGCAGATAAATATGCACTGATAATTTTGCATTTAGATTTCTGTGTACAGAATTCTGGCCAGACAGTCTGCCACCACTGGCATATAGGAATTGAATAGTCTCTGCTCTGTTTAGGCAGCTAAAGTTTCCTACTGGCAGGAATTTGAGATAGAAAGTAAAATTTCACAGTTAAAACAATTGTGAATGCTTTCAAGTCCCTTTGTAGGCACCACAGGAGGTACCCCACATACATAGCTTGTTATGTCCAGATGGACAATAATAAGAATGAGAGGTGAATATGTCCTGGTTTAAGAGGAATAGTTTATACTAAGTGTAATTAGATAGTTCACCAGTGTCAAGGAAATGTTTTCAGATACAAAATATCCATGTGGGAAAGGTAGGAAATGACAGTGATGCGTTGCTTTGTTACCATTTTTTCCCCCTAGAAAATATTTTGCTTTTTCTCCTATCAAGTTGATAGGAAGCCAATAGCTTGGCCTTCACCAAGGAGATTTCTTTTGTACACCAGTTTTGTGTGTACGGAGAGAATAATGATATGGCAGAGTCATATCATGAGTGGATCTAAACAAATTTTCCTCTATTGATATATTCAGCATGCTATAGCTGACCTCCTCAGAGGTCATAACAACAGCAGATGTGGGCTATTCTTTAGAATGTACTTTAGTTCCACTTGTTTTTATCCAGAAGCCTAAATGCAGGATCAATATGTTGTAAGTTATCCAAAGAGCTCTTGCATTTCAGCTAGCATGCAGAACTTTCTGTTTATTACTCAGCACTTTACTATAGACTACTCAAGAGGAATGTAAGCTTATGTGAGTTTTGTGCACTCCCCCCTCAAATAATTTCTGAATGTTTTTCCTGAAAGGACTGGGACTCATTAAATACTAGTATGTGGTGTGTTCTGTAGCTGGATCCAGAGTGCCTCCTCAGCAGTTCATCTCTGTACATGTCTCAAGTGTTGTATCTTAGCTATGTGGTAGGTAGGCAGAATTTCAAGGCAAAAGGAATTACATGCCAATGTCTGAGGAAAAACAGTAATATTCTGCTTGCTGTCACTGGATATTTCTCAGTCTGACATACCTATTTCAGAGGTAGCTATTTCCCTTTAGAGAATTTCCAGTAGGAAAGCAAAAAACAGGGTTACAATTATTTCTGTTTTGTTTTGCAGTTTACACAAGTGTTTCCGATGCAGATGTAATTTCTCAGTCAACAATTTATTATTTCACCTGCCTTTAAATAAGAATGCCAGCACTTTGCCACTGAGCAGTGAGGTGCTTTGTTTCATTTTAACTTGTACAACATACTCGATGTGGTACTCTCCAAAATGTTTTGGCTTTCTGCAGTAATAGTTTGCCACACCTACAAGACAGACACACCTATGTCTCCTCTAGGAGCTAGAATTCAGAAAAAGCAGTACTTTACCCTTTAGTGGCATGGATGGTACAGGCAGCTGTTTCTCTCTACACTGAATATTTACATTTGGTGCTGAAACAAAGCGCCTCTTCACGCCCATTTTCCCTTTAAAATAAGGCTTATGATAAAGATTTCCATGATGGGAAAGTGAGGGAAGGATGTGATTGGTTTTTCTGTCTGTAAGAACATGACTCATACACAGGTTAGCTGATTTTTGTGTATAACTTCCTTTTGCCCATATGTTGACACTGTTAGATTTATAAAATGAATACCTCTTAGGAAAGCCCAGAGCTTAGGTGGCTCTCCAGTCTTAATATCTACTTATCGGGTTTTTTTGGTGTATGGATTTCCAAAGCTTTACATAATTTATAATTACCCTTCAGTTTTACTGCTAGGAAAATAATACATAAAAAGAACTTGAATAATATTGCAGAGGAGAAAATATCCAATGTTGTTTCTGAGACAAATGTAAATAGCATATACTTTTTCAGTATCTGATAAAAAAAATAGCCCTTTCTATAATGGAAAACATAATTATTAGTTATTAATTTAGTCAGAGCTAGTTTTAATTTTTGTATTAAAAAGATTTTTAAAAAAATTATGAAACAAAAAATTCTGATTTTGGTTAGGTGGGAACAATTTTTGTTTCTCAATTTAGTTTGTACTTTTTAGCTTTCACAGTAAAAAATATTTCTTTAGTTTCTCACATAATTTTGAGGAAAATTATCCTTTCCAGACTTATGTTTTGAGGGCTCCAAAGAGATTAAAATGTGACCAGAATGTACAATAAAGTGTTTGGATTCCAGATTGGTGCTATACAATTGCTATGCTATCGCCACTTTGCAGAAAGGTAATATTTCTTGAAAATTACTCCTGTATAGTGTTTCCAAGCCACTAGATTTGAAGGTTTTTTTTTATAACATTAAGGATATATCTCTATATGTTACTTAATCTGCATGAGGGTGTTAACACAGTAGCAAAAGTATATAACAAAGTAAGAGTATCATCTGAAGTAATTTAGAAAAGAGATCAGGATTTTCTTGTCCACCCTTGAAAGAGAACAGCCAAAGGAAAGGAACACAGTGAAATAATATTTATGTGTCAAAAGTACCCTTGGCATCTGTTTTTTATTGATGAGGATAATATTTATTGCCATCTGGAGTTCCTAATTCATTTTTCTGATATTGCTTATCTGGGGTTGCCATAGGACACAAACAGCTGGATTAAATTCCATCACGTTGCATCACTCTGACTCATTTATTTTTTCTTATCTATGAAAATTTCTTGTGGTAAATAACATCTCAGTCTTTCCCCTTCTGAAGTGCTTTGCTCTCTTGCAGAATTCATGTGGTGTCTCTCAGTATTTTTCTCTCTCTTCCCTTCCTCTTTTCTATTCCTGCTTTTTATTTTTATCTCTGTCTCTCTCAGATTCATTCTTCCTTTTCCTCTTTTTCTACCCTGTTTCTTAGGTCAGCAAATGCTTAGTAGCTCTATAGATAAATTTTAGCCTCATCCATGGGATCTAAATGTAAGTTTAATATTGTCTGAATAATGTAAGATGTTAGTTAAAGATCATTTGATCTTCCCAAATGAGATTTCAGTCTGCCTAATTTAGAAATTTTGACCTGATGTCATAGGGACAGGGCCTTATGGCTGATTCCATGTAACTGTTTAGCTGCTTTATAATATGTAATTATTTATAGTTATAAAGGTGCCTAATTTATTGGCTGTCTTCAAGCTTTTGTAGAGTGTCTGAAGCCCACTAGTTCTGTATAAGATTGTAGTACCTATATGCAAAAGAAATAATTGCAAAAATATGATTTATCAATTTACACCACACTTCTTTGAAAACTGTGGTAGTTTTTGGTTTTTTGGTTTTTTTGTTTGTTTTTTGTTTTTTTTTCCACAAACTGGACATTTTAGGAATATCAATTCAGATGTAGCTAGAAGTCTTTCAAAAATGTAGATTCGAATCTGCCTCAGATTTTGGGTAAAACCACAGTGTGGCCATTTTTTGCATATTTATTTGAAAAATGCTATTTTTTCATTGCCAGTGGCAAAAGTTAAAAAGAGATTCCTTATTTGTTTTGTGAGAAGGGACTTCTGATAATGAAAATGGTCATTGTTCCACTTAAGAATCTTAGTGTTGCACAGATATTTTGCTTTCAAAGTTTTACTCAATTTTTTTGTATTTTTAATCTTTGAAAGCAGCATGCAGCATATTGCTGCAAACATAATAGATCTTTAACAACTCAGGACTAATTTCTTAATATAATATTGAGCAAAGAAACATTCCTTTAGGTTAGCTACAAAACAATAAAGAAGAATCTGAATTCAAGGCAGAAATCATAGTTTATCTCTCAACCACACCTGAAGAGGTGCAGCTCTTTTGTGGTCTCTAAAATCCATCTGAAGCTCATCTAACCTTCCCTGTACCGCTCCTGAAGGTATGTCTCTGCAAGTGGCCCATATAGGCATAAGGGCACCTATTGCAGATCCCGTAGCTCTGCAAGGGGTTTCTCCACAGGCTGGGATGGGATCTGGATGTTACCACAGCATTGTAAGGGCAGTGAGTTAAATTTGTGAACACAAAGGAAGAGCAGGATGCAGGACCAGCTCTGGTGCTGTTCAAAGAGCTCAAAGCTGAAGCATACAGGATGTGGACTAATTCTGGGCAAAGACAGCCTAACTCTAAGTTTCTAGGGAAGACATGAAGGAACAGACTGGAGTGACAAAAAGATCCAGGAAGATACACCTTGTTATTATGCCCATGAGAACAGACGGCATTTATGTATGCCATTGTGAAGGGATGAACAAGTGAATGAGGTGACAGAACCATTGCTGCATCCTAGGTGCAAGCCAAGAAGGATTTCTCTTGGGGGAAAAATACACATAAGCATGCTTGAAGGTATCTATAGTAGTAGTCTACTGCATGTATAGAAACCTGGTATTACAGCTGAAAACTAAATTTTGTCATCAGCTGTGGAATAGGAAAGGAAAACAAGAGGACTTGTGAAAATTCATGCACATTGGTGTGCTGGATCTTAAGCATTGAAGTGTCTTCAGCAAAAGATATCACTGGCCTAGGAAATATTTTCTGCATGGGTTGTGACAATATTTTGTGAACTTGCAAAGTCTGTTGAAAACATGGGTCCAGCATCTGGCTACCATGGATGGAAAATTGGAAGGAGTGTTACGAAGACACTCAGTGGTGGTTCTATGCAGCTTGGTTGAGCACCCTGTTTATACTGGCCTGAATTTCATTCCTTTTTGGGGAAATGGTGCTAGAGAACATCTCATGAAGCAGGAACTTGAATCACTCTGTCAGGTTTCTCACCAGTGTAAACTTCCCCTTTGTCCTGCTCTAGCTGGTTGCTTATTATCCTGTGCAGTCATGAATCCCCATAACTTGCAAGATGATTAAGTAGCTCCCTTTAGAATAATGCTTTCATATTGGCCATTTTGTTCTGCTTGGCTCTGTGACAGGTGGGGTTGCATGAGAAAAATCTGGAAATGAAAAATCTCCATGAAATTAATAATAGTCCTTCCTTAGTGAAACAGCTGGATTGAGGTTAGGTTGTTAAATGATATAAACTGAGCTACCACCTGTGGTATACAGTTTTCTCTTGTGTAGACAGTCTACAGTATACAAGACTTTTTCTGTTTTGCTGCATCACTTAGATGTTAGTGATACATATCCCATTGAGTATAGGCATGCATGCATTTTGAGAACCTAAGAACCATGCTGATTTGATTTTTTGATTTGGTTTTGTGTGTGTGTGTGTATCTATTGAGGTTTAGGGGTTTTTTGAGTGGTTTTGTGCTAATTGAAAGAGCAGATATTTCTTCTTACTAAAATCTATTAACTTCTAGGCTAGAGAGTAGAGGAAAAAATTTACTGACAGTTGTTCATACATGGAGCTGCTCAGGTTCTTTCAAAAAAATTATCTTTCCTCAGAAGACACATACATATAAACAGTGAAAGGAGCCATGACTGGCCAACCGAGGTGCACTTATCTATTTTTTATTGTCATGGTATATTCTAAGACGAATTGAAATATGTGCTCATTGCTGTGGTTGTCATGATGAGGGGATGGTTACTTATTGGTTAGGGTTACTTTTGGCTATTTCTGAGAGTCATCAAAGTAAACAGAAATGCTCATTTAACAAGTTTGCTCATTTAATAAGTTTACGTGTTAAGGGTACAGCAAGGATTCAGCAGGACAGTTGTACCTTGTAAGCATTGTAAGCTGAGCAATGGCTATGCAATATATTGTTAAATGAGAAATGTTATTTATATTTCTCTGACATCCATCCCCACCAACTAGTTTTACTTTGTAACCCGTCAGTGGTTGTTCTTTCTTGTATTGATTTGTTGAGCTTTTTATGTGTTTGTACTGATTCTTGTATTTTTGGAGCTGCTTAATGAATACCTAAATGAAAAATATAAGAAAGAAAGAAAGAAAGAAAGAAAGAAAGAAAGAAAGAAAGAAAGAAAGAAAGAAAGAAAGAAAGAAAGAAAGAAAGAAAGAAAGAAAGAAAGAAAGAAAGAAAGAAAGAAAGAAAGAAAGAACTAATTTTCCTGTAGTATCATTACAGTAGCAGACCTGGATGGAGACCATTTTGCTTGCAGCCTCTCATGAAGCCTGGGACAAAGCTGCTGTGAGAATTCCACAGTGGAGACAAAGCTCAGATACTGAGGGGAGCTCTGCTGTCACTACAACATGTCATGCTTGACATGAGAACAAACATAAGAATTTTACTCAGGAGATTCAGAGACCTGTAATTAACATATGCTGATGGGTACCTATCTGCATAAGACAGAGAAACAGGCACCATAGCATTTACTCAGTTTGGCAGCCAGCAGAAGGAAGCATAATGTCTTATTTCTTCAATTTCAAAAAGAGAAAAACATTCTGGAGGGTTCTACATTCTGCTAAATTTAAGCTCTGCATTCAGTTTTAAGTGCTGCTTGTCTTTACAGCCTAAGTACAACCCTTAAACTCTGCTTGAAAGCATTCTTCTCTAAGCATCGGGTGCACTGAAAGAACAGACAGCAGAGAAGAGGGAAATGTCCCTGAAGTAGACTGATACTATATTTCTTTTAAGCCTTAATTTATGAGAAAACCTGTTTCACAAATGAAGCTTGAGGAAAATCAAGCCCTTTTAAAGATCTTTCTAACAGATTTTAGTAAAATAAGCAAAAAGCAAGTTTTCAGTTGTCTTAACATTTCTCTTTTTTTTACTTATAAAAGTATAATTTGCCATTCTATATCATGTCACAAAACTAAGACAAATTCAGATGTGGAGTTATTATACACTGAGTTTTCCTCCTAAAAAATTTGAGCAGAATTAATTACAAGGGATTTTCCATAATGACAGGCTAAGGACATGCTTGACTCATTGTGTGGGATCTTGACAGAGACTTTTCAGGAGTATTTCTGTGAACTAATTCTGTTCTTTCAAAAAAATATGTAGGATGAAGAAAGGAAATACACAGGAATCAATTGTCTACAAAAATAGTAGTGAAGGATGTTGCAAGTAAGATTTCTTCTCTAGTTTTTGTGTATTATAACTACATATGATGGGCCAGATTTATTGCTGCTGGAACTGAATTGCAGTGTTCTGTCAGATCATTTTAGTGCCAAGTCACATTGGATTTTAGTATCACACCCTAAAGTGCCTGAAGATGTTAGAAAGAAAAGTACTGTATCTTATAAATACCAACTAGTTGTAGTATTTTATTTCAGAAGTTTTTGTTAGGACCTTAGAGATTAAAACCTCATATTGACACCATGTTCTACTTTTATCATGACACCAGCAACAGCAGCAGCAGCACGTTCTGATGGATAAGCAGGATCAGATGAAAACAAATCTAACATTAGAATTGACACCCCTTTCAGCTCTCCTTTCCACTGCATTACCCCACCATAAAAAAAAATCTTTCTGTTTCTGCTTGCTTCCTAAGCAACACAAGCAACTTCTTTTTTTCTTTTTTTTTCTTTCTTTTTCTTTTTTTTTTTAAATTCTATTGTTTTTTTAAAGGAACTATTTGGAATACTGAGCAAGCATGAAAACAGTCCTTTTAACATTATTTCTAGCTTGGTTTTGCAAAGTTCCTATTTCAAGAAAGTGTGTTATTATCACACTGGATTTGTTAGGCTGTGCTTGGAACTCCCAGCCATGAGCCAAACACAAAGCTATTACAATGTAGTTCAGACATTAGCAAATACAAGAACACAAAAATGACCCTAGCCTTGGGTAGCAAAAAATTACATTTGGAGTTCAAAGCTGCACTATTATTTTCTGTCTGTTTATTGCAGTTCAGACATTCCCCTTCCACCAGTGTATCTGCAATGTGTGACTTTGATCATAACTGCTGCTCCTGCTTGCCCTGTGTCTGCTTGTTTTGGCAGTTTCGATGGCAGAGCGCGCCGGGCCCCTTTCATGTGGTTTGTGTCACATGTGCTGCTGTGCGAGACACGCGCGGCTCTTTGGGAGCCCTCGCTGCTTGCTGCTTTGCCTGCTCTGGTGTGCTTCCTCTGCAGATGGCTTTCCTGGCTCCCATGGACCATTTGTTTGTTCAGTTTCTTTTATGGTGTGTACACCCACCCCATGCAGTTCCAATGAAGTATGTGTTGTTTATTTCCTCTGCTGTCCAGCTCTGAAGGTTGAGATCTAAGGAGGCAATCACTGACCAAGTCCAATGACAGTCCTTAACACAACCTGTCTACTCCTTTCCAAGAGGGATGCTTAATCATTTCCCTCTTGGAAATGCGGAAGTCTCCACTTGCCTTTTTTTAACCCTGTAGTGACTAACTTTAGCTATCTTACCACCAGGCACCCCCTGTGGATGAGATACCCTCCTAAGGCAGGCCTAAAATAGGTGGACAGATTTGTGTCTCTCAGATGACTTTTGTTTCTCTCTCCATTGACAAGGAGGAAGACTAGATGACAAACGTGGGCTAATTGGCTCACTTTGAGATAGCAATATCTGTGTGAGATACATCCCCCTTCAGGGACCCAGGCTTTGTGGTGGTATGCATGAATGCTCTATGCTTGCAAACTGATCTCTGGCATTTTTTCATCAGCTAATCCTCTTATCAGCACTTTCCATACTGCTTTACTCATGAGGACAGAATGGAGAGCCGGTGTCAGCGGAGGGGCATGCGAATGTAAAAGATAAGGCTAAGAGCCTCTTTTTAAGTGGGTCAGTTCCAGACTCACAGGAGTTATTTATTCACTATATAAAACAGTAACAGACTAGCCTAGGTAATAAGGGCAGGGACAAAGAAAATGAGAAAGTATTAGTGAGAAAGAAGGGCAAAACCCCAGAACCTGATAAACAGAAAACCCCTGGAAGAGTAGGCAGACAAACCTACTGGGGAATGTTGCAAGTGCAGGTTGAAGATTTAGCAAATCCTTATAGTCTGAACTAGAAGTGCAAGCTGAGAAAGGTCAGGCTTTCCATGATGTTAATGGTCCCATTGACATACTTCTTGAAAAAGCTGAATGTGTGCCATATGCTTTATTTATACCAAGAGCTATTTATTCCACTATCAAGACTGATGTTTTCATTAACAACTCTGCTGGTTTTGTTCAAGAGTAAAACTGTCAGAACCGAGGTAACAATGGTAAGTTTAAAGCATTTCTGCTGATCCATCATTTTTCTCCAGCAATTTTCAGAATTTTTACAAATTCTATATTTGAAGGTGTGCATTAAGTAAAGTAACCAGCCACATCTGGGAGAAATAAGGCTTTCTTATGTCAGAAGCAAAAGCTTGCTTACTGGCAGAGCTGTTAAAATAATCCAGTTTTTTCATGTGTATCCTGAAATAGTATTGAAAAGATCAAACAAATCATTAGGAGCAGCAAGATTTGTATTTTAGTTGTTGTCCAGCAATAAGAAAAATCTTATAGATGTAGACTTCTTCATGTTTACCTTAGGATTAGCAAACTGATCCTGCATGTGAACTACATGTATAGTCCCTGTGATGCCAGTGGCAGCTCTGCTCATGGACAACACGCACAATCTGTTCCCACATGTAGGCTGCAAGATCTGTAGTGAAGGAGCAGCAAGGTTATTACCTGGAGAAAAACTGGCATTGCACTAACTCTGCACATCAGTGTTACTGTTGCAGCAGAAGGCAAAGATCAAAAGGCAATAAATGTGAATCTGTTAGACCTGGGAGAAATGACAGGGTTCAAAAGGGGTTAATTGCTCTCTTACCAGACAGGTATTATATGTAAGGGCAAACTTCTACTGCTTCATTTCTAATTTGGTCTTTATCCATCTCTTAGGAGTTTCCTGTACAAAGTTGTTGGAAGAAAGTCCTCCGTAATGTGAATTATAGGTAAGGATTCAGTCCTATGCTCATGAAGCATCCTGTTGTAGTCACTGGAAGTCAAGCCCGTAAAGAAGGCAAGAGTGCATGTAATCTGTCTTTTAAGAATGTTATTTCTTTCCCTGAAAAATGATTAAAAATAAAATTAAAAGAATTTTCTCTACCACTGGCACAAGCTTTACAAGGCTTCAAGGCAATGGACTGCTCATAATCTCTAGACATTTTCTGACTGCCTGCAAAGGTCATCTTGGAGTGACTGGGGGAAACTGAAAAAGAGTTATCTGAAGGTTAAATAAGGTGAAGGTTGCTGTGGCTAAAGTTCAAGTTTATTTATGCAGAATAAAAAGGAGAAGTGAAAAGTTTGCTGACTTATTTTCTAAAGCTTTGGTTCATGTAAAAGACAGTGAAAATTAAAAATAAAGGGAGTGGAATGTACAGTGACATGATAGAAATAGCAGTTAATGATTGTCCCTGGCAACTTGACTTTTTCCTTATTTATCTTATTCTAACCCAGACAGTGATATCTGTGATATTGCTATTATTTTCTATCTTGAGAAATCTTTGAGGCTAAGGCCTTATATTTTTTCCCATCTGGAAAAATTGCAAATATCTTGACACCATGGAAGGAACATAAAATTCCTACAAGCAGTGGAAATAAGGAAGAACAGGTTTATGTAGTTTTACATGTTTTTGTTTACCTTTATAACACAATCCTCAACAACAAAATGATGTGTGATTCTTCTTCATTCCTTACAGCATTCCAGAGATTTGTGGCAGCATATTATGGTGACTTGACCTTGGCTGGATGCCAGGTGCCCACCAAAGCCACTTTATTGCTACCCTCCCTCAATGGGACAAGGGAGAGGAAATATAATGAAAGCCACATGACTTGAGATAAGGGCAGGAGAGATCACTCATGGATTACCATCACAGGCAAAACAGACATGACCTGGAGAAATTAATCACATTTATCACCAATGAAAATCAGAGCAGGATAACAAGAAGTAAAATAAATATTAAAAACATTTTCCTCCCACCCCTCTCTCCTTCCCAGGTGTAACTTCATTCCCAGTTCTCTACCTTCTCCCACTCATTGGTGCAGGGAGACAGGGAATGGGAGGTCACAGTCAGTTTACATGTTGGGTGTCCTTCCTTCCTTCCTTCCTTCCTTCCTTCCTTCCTTCCTTCCTTCCTTCCTTCCTTCCTTCCTTCCTTCCTTCCTTCCTTTTACAGAAAAAATGCCAAATATCTGAGGTAGAATGACAGAATGTGTTTGGGAATATGCTTCAGGAGTAAGTACAAATGGAAGGAAATCTCTAATCATATTTCCTATTTATCTTATTGATAAGAAGCAAGAACAGACTCTTTATCTGAACTATATAAATGTGAAGAAAAAAACATGGTAGTAAGCACAAAAAATGAATGCGCAGTTCTGTTGACATTGTTAAGATCTAGTATTTCTTCAAAGTTAAATTAGACATGAACAGCAGTGGGGATTTTTCTTTCTTTGTAGTTCAATGAATTAGCAAGAGCAGGATCAGCGATATCACTGTCATCCAGGATTCTCATCTGGTGTCACTTTTTACTGGCATGCAGCTCTTAGGAAAGAGAAGGCTATGAAAAAGTGGTGAACAACAGAACGGGGAAAGAAATAATTATAAAGACTCAAAAGAGAGAGGAGAGAATTAAAATGTAGTTGAAAAGGGGAAAAAATATAGGTCAGATGGAGAAAAAACTCAGCAAAAAGATGGAGCCCCAACAACACTGGTCTGCCAAAGCACCCATGTTTTCTAAAGCTATTTTCATCAACATGCTGAATTTGCATCTTGTCTTGGTAGTCCTAACAGCTTTTTGTTGGGGAGTTGTTTCTTGGAGACTTAGAGGCTTTCTATTAAGCTCAGTGGAGCCATCTGTGGGATGGATACTATCTGGAGACCCCTCCCACATTCTCAAATGTCTGTCCACTAGGATTTAATTCTGAGAGGTCATTATATAAAAGTGTGCTTTAGAGTCCCCTGGTTCCTCACAGGAAGCTTACTGAAATATGTGCATGGGCAGAACTTAAGACAGAAACAGGTCAGATACATGGGAGGTCTTTATTTCTGTATGTCCTTGCTTAAACATATAGTGAGCTATTGCAAAATCATAGAATAGAATCACAGAATACTCTGAGTTGGAAGGGGCCTACAAGGATCACCGAGTCCAGCTCCTGGCCCTTCACAGAACATCCCAAGCATCACGCCATCTGCCCGAGAGCAGTGTCCAAATGCTTGTGAGCTCTGACAGGCTGGTGCTGTGACCACTTCCCTGGGGAACCTGTTCCAGTGCCCATTCACCTTCTGGGTGAAGAAGTTGTTCTAAAATCCAGCCTAAACCTCCCCTTACACAGCTTCCTGTCATTGCCTCGGAATGACACGTAACATGGTGACAAAGCCCATTTCATTGTAGTGTACATAGTAACAGCAGGCCAGCAAACAAAATAAACAATCTAGGTGACAAAGCCCCACCTTAAGTGTTAAAGACACACAGCAGCCAAGAATAGGAGTGCTGCACTAAGTGTCAGTATCTCCTGTTTCTGACTAAATTTTTGTGGTTGCCTGTTGTACATGTGCTACGTGTGCAGTGAGAAGCAAGGGAGGCTAAGTGGGGAGCCTTGAGGGGTTCTTAGCTGGCTACTGTGATTCCTAGGTCAGGAGGTCAGGAGGGAGGTGAGCCTGGTGAGAGCTGTTGTGGCAGTGCTTTGAGGGATGAGTTACTGCCCTCTCCAGCAGTGAGGTCAGCCAGTGCTCAGGATAGCCTCTCTCGGGGTATGCTGGAGTGGGACCTAGTTTGCAGGGGAAGGAAGAAGCTTACCCACTCTCAGAAGTCTCCAAGAATATCTGTGTTTTCTGAGGCTCTACCCCACAGCACTGTTTCAGTAGAAAAGCTGTTGTGATGCTTTAACTGAGCCACTGCAGTAGCTTTGCTTGTCCCTTGTGTTCCCTGGTTGCAAAAAAATTAAATTTGTTATGTGACTGTCATGATAGGAGGGAGGTAGATTTTTGTATAAAAGCAAGTTGCAGTCAGCCCAAGCAGTTGAACAGATGAGGAAAGTCATGGGACTTTTGTCTGGTACCATGCTGAAGTGGGGCTACGTGTCTCACTACAGTAATCAGGGAGCGGATGTCTGACCTGTTGCTGCTTGTAGGTACAACTGATTCAAGCTCTTCCACATATCCTTCTAGGGGCTCAGCAGAGATGAAAACAACTGCTATCTGCTTTTCTGGTAGGTGTATGGGGCAAGAAGTCCCTGTCCTGCCTTGAACTTGGGCTCTGGGAGGGACAGGAACAGCAAACCACCTTAGAAGAAAAAGGGAAATGATAAACTTTAAAGCCTGATGTTGTCTGGGGGTGGACTCCTGTGCATGTTTGGGTGTGAATTCCCAGATGCATAGCACAGTGTTAGGAGTGGGTACTTGGAATATGAAGAATGTGTGGCTCCCTGTATGCATCCCTCCCAATATGTATCTTAATTGCTGATGGTTTTTCAATCGGGTGTCTTTGCCATAATCTTTTATAGGCTTGATTTCACAGGAAATAAGCTCACAGAGTGTGATCCAGTAGAGCTGTAATTCCAAGATGCTCTTGTATGATTTGTGGTCCTAGATATTGTACCTCAGCCATGGACCAGAGAGCAGAATGGCTGCCATACAGCAGAGAAGCCTTGATGGCCCTGGAGAGAGACAGTGGTTTCACTTTTACTCTAAATGTCTTTCTATAGAAAATCTTCCTTCCCTTACAGGCTGCTGTTTGGTCCTCCCAAAGTCTTCTGTTGAGCAGGCTGAACAAGGACGGGTCCATCAACTTTTCCTCACTGGTCAAGTGCTTCAGCCCACAACCATCTTGGTACCTCTCTGTTGAACTTCATGAGCTTTATTAGTGTCTTTCATGTCCTGAGGGGCTCAGAACTGAATGCAGCATCTAGATATGGTCCAACAAGTGCTCTGAGTAGAGAGGCTGATTGCTTCCCTTGCTGTTCTACCTCTGCACCTGTGAATGCAGCCCAGGGTGCTTCAGGCCTTCGCTGCCATCAGGAGACAATGCTGGCTCACATGTTGCTTGATCCCCTCTCTGTCTACCAGGTACTTCTCAATATCACTGGTTCCCACCCAGACCCTACCTCCAGCAGTGCAGGAGTGTTTTCTTTCCCAGCTTTATTAAGACCTCCCAGCTGGAGGTCTTGCCATTTGTTCTCACTGAATTTTATGAAGTTTCTGTCAGCCCTTCCCACCAGCCTGCTGAGCTCTCTGTAAGTGGCAGTCCTACGCTCAAGTCTGTTAACTGGTTTCTACCAGTTTAATGCCATCTGCAAACATGACTAACCTTCATTCTGTTGTATCTTCCAGATTGTGAGAGGAAGATGTTAAACAGGATGACGCCAGGACAGACCCATGTTATTCACCCAGCTAAGCCACCAACTTGGCCAGTAATGTTCCTTTTTGTGCACAAGATTATTGCAAGAGAGTGCTTGGAAGCCTTACTAAAGTTGAGGAAACTGCTTTCCCTTATCCACAAATTTAGTAATTTTGTCATAGAACACAATCAGATGGGTCAGACATTATTCACCATGAGACAGTCTATGCCTTTGCCTGTTCATAGGTAGAGGTAGTCATTGCCTGCCTGAAACACCTACTTCAAGTACCTGAAAGGAGTGTAGAAACTGCTTTTTATTTATTTTAAACTGCTCAGTCACTTCAATGTTCCAATTATCCTGTGATGATTGGTTCATAAAGTTATGAATATCATGTAGGGAGTTGTTTCAGGCTTATTGCAGATTCAGGCAGACAATAATGAACTGGTTACCTGCATTCATAGCAGTAAGCCTTTAAAAAACCCTAAAAACCTTAAAGAAAGTTTGGATTTCTGGACAGAAGGGGAGTCAAGTGCAAAATAACATTTTGCCAGAGTGCTTCTGAAAACAATGGCTTTACAGCCTGCTTTTCTTGTTTCTTTTTTATTTTTCTTTTTTCTTTTTTTAATTTTTTTCTTTTTTTTTTTTTTTTTTTTTTTTTTTTTTTGCAACTGGAAATAGCTCCTCTTTAACATGTAAAAGATAGTTTTCGTATTTTCAGGGAAGTGGTATGTAAGTGCATGCAAGAGAAAGAGAGGTTTCTTTATACTGTTGCATAACCTGAGAAGCTTTGTAGCTAGATACCCTATTTCTGTTCATAATTAGACTGGAATGTGATGTGCTAACCAGAAAGTAATTATCTTCTACCCAAAGAGTTTTCTGGGAGTTTGAACTGTGCCAAATTACTTCGTCCAGGGCTCTCATCATTCAGGTACCTGTGTGCAAAATGAAGGAAAGAGTTACTCCACAGATTTTTTTTTTGAGGTCTTCTTCCCACTCCACTGCAGCCTTTGAAAGTGTGATTCACTAAATATAAGGGAGAATGCAGTGAGAATCACTGAATGGCATCCAGACAAGGTGGCTCTTGCTTCACAGAAAGTGTACAAACAGAAGTTAATGTCTTTCAGGCCTCGTAAAGCATGCAATAGGAATGTTCAATGGCAGAAACTTTGGGGTTGTGTATGCTAAGTAACCTGTCACATGCCTAAAGCAGCCCTACAGTGTTTTTTTTCTCTTCAACTAGTGCTTTATTGAAATTATCTTTTGCTTTCTGCTTTAGTACTGCCAACTTGTCTCTTCTTTCCAAACATCAGATTCTGGCTGCTTTAGTTATCTGCATCATGCTGCAGCAACTTTGATTCCTTGTTCTCAACCACAGGCTGACATCTCAAATGGTCCCTTCAGTATCCAGCCTGAAGGAGCTTAGAGAGAAAAAAGCATAATAATCAGTGGTATTACTTTTAAAAATCCTTTCCAGTAATGCTCTTTCTCTCATGTTTTCTGGAATTTGCATGGCTTCTCGAGATCATGTTGTGTGATTTTTTTCTCCCCCTCCCAGTTCTTTCTTTCCTGCTTAGAAACATGGAGAAAAAGATACCCTCTCATGTACTTTTTTTATTGCTGGACTTGTTTACACCTCTTTCTGGAGATACGGAGAAAGAAGAAAGACAAAACAACAGGGACTTGTAAGGACAAATCCCATGTTTACAGGGTTGTAAGAACAAATCTGATGAAACTCCCTAGTGAGCTCCAACTGTGGACAAACTGCAAAAATCCAATAGTTGCAGTGTCAAGAAGCCTTGTGGTGTCAATTCCAGTCTGTCAAGCTGGAATTCTTTCTGGTGCAAATTGCCTTCATTTTTTTGTAGGCACTGCTTTTTGTCAAAATACAGGAAAGAGCTCCTGTGTAGAGCTCCACAGTATTACCTGCCAGTATTAAGTGGCTGAGTGTTATTTAGGTAGATATATGTAGAAATTTTTAGAAATAAAATTGTTTTAATCAAAATTGAAAGTCTAAGGAGGGATTTCTTTAAAAAATGAACTCTGAAAACTTTTCATGATATGATTTATATTGTCATTATTTTTAAAGTGTCTAATTAAAAAATAAAAGGAAAAGCTTTGATCTTGGATCATCTTATGAAAACAGCAAAAAATAAGTTAAAAATGTTATAAATTTTTGACTTTTCATCATTGGCTTTCCTGAGGCCTGCTTAAAAATCACCTTTATGAAATCCATCACAGAAATAAATCCGAGATTTGAAGAAAAATAAGATCTTGGCTTTGGTCTGCTGCTTCTTGAATCTGAAGATAGTCATGAGAGTCCAAATAATGTGGATACATTGCTGTTGGAATACTGCACTTGTTAGCATTGAACAAAACTCCAACATTTAACTTGAATATACAGCATTTGCAGAAGATGATCAACATCTTAATGTTGCTCAAACAGATGTAGAGATGACCAAAATAATAAAATCAAGTATTCATTTTTAAGTAATCATAGGTTTTTATTCTCCACAGCTTATTTGTTACCTTTTGTTTCTGAGTTAATTTGTAGTTATTTTTTCATAATATGGTATTCATATCTGTTTAAATTGGAGAGCAAAATTTTATATTATCTAATTACAGAAACTTCAATAAACATACCTTATACCTTATTTATTGCTTCTCTTTGGTCTCCTATTCTTGTAGTAGGTTTTTAAAACAATTAAACTAATACTACCCTAATAAATAGTGAGGCCAGGGCTCTATGAAATGGTGGTGGCCGTATTATTAGGTTAAGTCTGCAACAGCTGTTTTCTCTCTATGTGAAATTATGGAGTAAGCTGAACTAGCCTTCACCCTGAGATCCTTTCATCTCTGAAATGCAACCAGGAAGAGAGGCTTTTGGGATGGAAAGAATAGTGACAATAAATAATAGCTATTTATTATTACTTGGCAATTATTAGTACTTAACAAACAACAATCAAATGTGCAGTAAAACTGTATATGTTTTGATACTTTGAGGTTTTTTACTTTTCCTTCATTGCATTTGACAAACAACTGAGGATCAGATAGAGAGGTTGGGTTATTGCATTGATTAGTGCCCTTCTCACAAGCAGAAAAAACCAAAGCTATAGTTTCTTCCTTATTTCACCTGCTTGTGATCAGATGGACTGTCTTCCTCTAATCTGCTTAATGAAGTTGTTGTAAATCTTCATTCACAGTTCATTCTCAGTACTTGGGAGACAGCAGTACTTTGCTCTTTTTAGAATAACAAAGATACTATGAAAGTTTACCTTTTTTTTTGTGTTGTCTTGCTAGTGTGATATAAATTAATCAGTAGAAGTCACAAAGATTAGAAAGTCAGATTATAGAATAGTGATTTAACAAGGTACACAAGTCAAAGGGCTGAATGGTGAAAGACTTTGCTTAACATAGTAGTGCAAGAGTTGCAATGTCATGCACTAGGATTTAAATTGAACCTGTAGTCTGAGCATAGTAGTCTGGAAATGAAAATAGGTAATTAGAAGACAAATGGAGAGGAAAAAGTGGATATTGGTTTGAGAAACTAACGGTGTGAAGAACCAGTGGCAAAATTACTTTTGTGCGTATTCTGTTTTCTAGTTCACTTGTGGAATTTGTTGTACCTTGTTTCTTACATGTAAATGTCTCTTTTACAGGTTCAGATTTCCAGTAGGATTTTGATTAGCACAGCAAAATTCCAGTGCAGTAGCACAGTTTTAAAGTCTGTAATTTCTTAGCAGTCTTCACTCCTGCTGTGATATCATACTGTAATAAATTGTGGTATAGGCTACTTATTTAATATCCTTGTCTTTTGAAGTAGACAACAGTTGCATAGTAGATGAATGTTCCTGATGGGTTGATTGTTTCTACATTGCATAGACAGAGCAAACCACTGCAATGCATTATTAGAATGTCATTCTTAACACTTAACAAAGCAGAATATGGTTAAATATTGCATTTATGATGATAAGGAGCTGAGTGAAAATTATATACTATACTGTAGACTTTCTTTGTTACAAATCTCAAACTCCTGATTTTACTTTTAGGAATTTTTATAACTTGTTTCCTTCTGAAATAATTTGCTCTTCCTGATAGAAGTATCCTAAGCTTCCTTGCATCATAATTTTAGATATAACATAGTCAAGAAGAATCATTCAGAGGCACATACTCTGGGACAGCAGATTGAAAAATGTAGTTAGGATAAGACATTAAAAAAAAGCTCCTAGAAACAAAAAACCAAAATGAACAACAGTGACAAAAAAAGGAAAAAAAAAGAAAATTCTTTCTCTTGGCCCAGATCCACGGTAATATTTGCCTGGAGTACACATTGAAGTGTTAGCCTTTGTAGGTAATATTTGGTGACATCTTGAGCACTGGAATGCATTAGTGTAGTACTGCATGGTGACATTTCTTGGCTGTTCTCATCTGAGAGTGAGCAGCAGCCTGGGACACTTGATGAGTTAAGGGGAAAGCATTTATGGTAGCATGCTGCACGTCATAGGAAGTTACAGCCCAGGTTTCTACATATAAGGCCATTGTTCCGGTGGAAGCAGAGTGTCTGTAGAAAAACATCACAAAAAAATAACTTATTGTTGAATCTTTGAGCATTCCCAGATTACATCTGTACATTTTCCAGCAAACAATTGGCCTACATGTTTCCTGAAATATGGAGATTCTTTTGTTGTGCAGTCATGCGTTGGCTAATGGAAGACTTCCTGTGAAATCTGTAAATCATCAGTAGTGAGATAACAAAAATAAAACCTAAAAAGATTATTTAAGTTAGTGTTCTCCCAAATGGCATATCTCAGTAGAGCATTAATGCATTTATATACAATGTTACAGCTGTTGTACTGGATCAGAAATTGTTAGTGACTGAGGAACTGGCAAGAAAAAAGTACAACTGTAATGGTTTGATGACTGCTTGTAAGTAGCAGCTGCATTTCCTTTTGCTTCACTTTCCTGTTGCTTTCCAAATTAATTAGTTAAACCCTGTCTTACTGCCGTGTGACCATCTTAAAGGTTTTTTACCTAAAGCTGAGCTACTGAACCTAGTTCTCAGTCTGTTCTCTGCTGGAGGTAATCGCTGCTCTTCATTTCACATCAGGAAGGACAGCAGAAGGAAGAATCAGAAGGAGATGACCAAGCAATTGTTTAACTCTGCTTTTACCCCAGAGGCAAAAGTTGCCTACTTAGAAATGATAAATGCAAGAAGAGGTCATGGGGAAACCTTAGTTGTGGCTTGCAATGCTGCCTCTAGAGAGGATTTCATCCTGCGGTATTGGTATTCAAGAACCTTTAATTAACAATCAATTAAGTAAGATATTAGTCATTTAAAACAGAAGAAAATATTAGTTGTGGAGTCCTTTGGATTTAAGGGTTTTAGCTGGAGTCAAATGAATGTACTAGCAGTGGAAATAGACTGTGGTAAGTTCTTGGCTACCACATTTGTCACCCCAAATGTCACAGGAATAAGTGTGTTGACAGATGAACTGGTCAGAAATCTTGCTCGTTGGTTTGAAAAATTAAAACCCATGTGCTCCTAATGCCTGCTGTAAGCTGGTCTTTTCATGATAGGTTCAGTGGGAGAGAATGATCTAGTTCTGCAGCTTGGAGGGAACAGTCAGACTTTGCACGGGGGAGACTGGAGCGTGTGCTCCCGTTCTGATCCACTGCTTGCTGTGGGAAGAGAATGGTCATGAGGCTGGAGCTCTGCATGACAGCATTCATGTACTAAGACTAAGAAACCCTTGCTGTGCTTACTTGGATGTTGTTCTGTGTCAAGGTCTGATCCAGAAAAGCATTCCTGATTTACACAGTACTCCAGCTAGTACCATATTCTATTTGAATCAGTTTGGGAAGTATTGTGTGTTTAATCAAAATCATGCTTAATTGCTTTTCTGACACAGATCCTAAAATTTACCATTGTATGACACTAATACTATGTATAGTGACTAAATAAAGTAAAATTTTCCTCTGGATAGCACAGCTGCATTGTTTAAAGATCTCAGGGACGTTTTACAATACGACTTTGCTGGGAAATTGCCCTCTTTAAGACAGAAATCTTACCAAAGATACTAAAAATATAATTCAGTTGGTTAATTTAACATGACTTCAGAGACCTCCGGTGTATAAATGTGCAGCAGCTCAGGATGTAGTATGACCTTAAGCAATAAAAATTTTGACTGACCATTTAAAGTTTTAAAAAATCCCTCTATATCAACCTTGATTTGAGCAAAACATGCTTCTGTCATATAGCTCTGACATGATTAAGAGCTACTTTCCTACTGAAAATTATGATCTTCAGACTGCATTTATCTTTTGTTCTCTCACACTCTATTCTTACAATTTCTGTGCTTTAGAACAGTAGCCTGTTGAACAAAATCTGCTAATTTGTCCAACAGGTATCTTTGCTTTTTGCATAATATTGCTAATGTGGAGTTGCTTGATGAAAAGATTCATAGTGGCTTATTGTTATGTGGCTTAATAGTAGTAAATGAGGTCTTTTTCCTTGCAGCTTTCTTTAATAGGCTACTTGCTTTATTCAATTGATAGACATGATAACATGACCTAGTGAATCCCAGGGACTGGATTATTACAGCTGTGATTTTAAAGAAACAAAAGTCAAAACCTTAAGAAATCCAAGGCTAAAGTAACATGCAGACAACATGAACTCAAGAAACCTTTGTTTAATAAATAAATAAAATGACAAGACAGTGAATTGTCGCAAACATGTTTCCCTTGGTTCTGCTTATTAGGACTGACTAATGCTAGTCATTAGTGAACAGGAAGAACTTTCCCCATGCGTGGTCTAAGCTGTTGGATATGTTGACTCATATGTTTAGAATGCATCATGCCGTGACTTATTCATGTTATATATAGATATATATTTGGGATTCCTCGTGCATGACTAGGCATCAGTTCCCTCTTCGGTTACCTCTTGTAACGGAAGGTTGTACGTATGAAAGGGAATATCCCAATTATTACGGAATCACACGCAGTCACAGAATCACCTATCAATCTATTGTCTGTAGGACCTGGACTTGACCTGTGAGTGATAAATTCATAAAAATTTTGGGAATAAATAACAAAGCTATTTTTGGTAACTTTGATTTTTTTATTCAAGAGAGCCCTTGGATAAAAAGAGCCCTTTTCACACTAAGGTTCTCATTCATTTCCTTCACCTCCTTGATCCAGGATGGCTTAGTTCCAACTCATATAGTGAGTAGACTGCAGTTACCTTTTTTATTCTAGTGAAATTAACTGCTAGCAGTGTACACAAGATTCCAGGATCATCATCTTCCTGCATATGAAAAGCATTTGTGAGACTTTGTGGAGTTAGTAGTTTGGTTTTTGAACTTCAGAAAGACCATGTGTGGTAATATGGGTGTTAAGGATGGCTGATCTGCTCCGCAGCCAGCTATGTCTATAGATCTGCTATGTGCTGTAAGGCGTTGTGCTCAGTTTCCTGCTCTGAGGTACTTCACATGTTGGCTTACAGTGCACAGCTTGGTCATTGGTAACTTCTCCCTCCACTGACTGTACCAACCTTCTTTGGCTTGACATCATGACAGATGGTTGTAATGACATCTGAGGAGACTGTGGCTTTTGAATGGCTATTCTTGGCTTTGCATGTCTAGTTTTAGACTGTTGATTAGCTGTCTATATGTTTTACTGAAAAAAACTTCTGAAGTTATAGACAAATGCCAAAATTCTTGAAGGATTTTTGCTATGGAGAAAAGTCTTTTTTTTATCACATAGGAAATTAACGTTTTTGACCAGGGAGGTCATGGATAACACCACTCATTCTTTTGTCTGTGACCTGTAGAAACTGAGGATGTGATAAATAGGTCAAGCTCTTTTCAGTATCCAACTCCTCCTTGTTTCTAGCCCAATAAAAGAGTAAAATAGCTGTTTCCCAGAAGTGAAATGTTCTTTAATCATTGCGTGAATGACATTATGACTTCATTGCCTTGTTTAAAAGAAATAAATTCCATAAGAAACCTATTAAAGAAGGTAATTAGAAGAACAGTGCCTTAGCACATTCGCTGGAGAACTTGCAGTCCTTCCCTGCTTGTGGTTCATCGCGGTCAGAGCAATCTGGCACGCAGATGGTGTGGCACAGAGCTTTGTCAGACAGATAGCGAGAAGGCCAAGGGAGTCTAGGAAGAATGACAAAGCAGGATGAGCAGACCAAACATTTTAAAGATGCCTCACACATGCTCTCACCACAGGAGAGTGTGTCAAATGTTCTCGCATGTGCCTTTACAAAATATTTGGTGGAATGGATTATTTGGTGAGATTTTAGGGGAAAATTTTACTGTACAAAAGGATTCTGGAACTTCAATCCTAAGTCTCTTTTTTCATTCTTTTTCTGTTCTATGTGTTTAATTTTTCCATGTCATTTTAATTCTTCTGTGTTAAGGGCTTTTACTAAAGGTGATGTGAATATGATTCTTGCGAAAGAATCCAGTCTTTTGAAAAGTAATGAAAGTCATATTTGCTGTGGTGGCAACAGGCCCGGGCTGTGTTTAGTTGAAGTGTTTCTCATTTTGCAATATGAGGGAGAAGTTTTCGTTTTGCCAGGGTTGTTACTAAACCACACTGATATTGAGGATGTATGTTGCCTACTATCTAAGGGGGCTTAAAAGATTTATAAAAATGTTGGACTCATAGGAAACTGCTGTGGTCTTTTTTTTTAAGAGGCCCATGAATTTTGTGAAATTGGTGTTTGAAATCCATAAAACAGGAAGAAGGAAGATTTAGGTATCTGAGGAAAGCAGAAAGACATGGTTTTGTTGTACTACATTTTCTATTTAGAATAAATGACAATATATCTGTTTCCCTTCAACCTTCCTTTATGTCTGATGACCTAAATGCATATTTAAGAGAAGATTTTTACTTGATCAAGAGAGTTTGTCTCTCCAAATTCAATGGTAGCAAATGTCTAATAGTCATCCGAAGACAATTTCAGTGTCTTCCCTTTTTGGAAAGCAAACCCAACTATCTGGGATATGCTTGATACATATTTGGGCAATACTGAATGTGTGGCTGGTGCGGTGTGACAACAGCCAAAAATGCAGTTTGTTATGTCTTGTGAAGCTGAGTTATGGTATACCATAAAATCAGTCAATTCAAGCAATACACTGTTTTCTAGTACAATGTTCTCATGCTTTCTCTTGCATTGCATCCCGTAGATGGGATGAGTCCAAGGTCACCTTCAATTCTGACACAAGACTGTTTTTCCATGACACCCTCCCCTTCCCCACCTTACCCCAATGATCTTCCAGCTTCTAGTTTGATGAGATTAACTTCTTTCACATCTACTAGTTTTATTGCCTTATTGTATTTCTAGCATTCCTCTTGTGTTGTCTGCATGCTCTACAGCAATGATTAAAATATATATCTAGCAATTATTTTAAAACTATCTTTTTATAAGAAACCTCCATAAGTGACTAACATATGGGAAGAAAAACCACATGTTAATTCCACTCCTTTTCACAGCTTTTGTGTTTCCTGCAAATTTTGGTCCTCCTGCAGGAGATATTAAAATGATACATTAGCAAAAGAGATTCAGAATTGGATTCCTCTGCATGTTGTCACATCATACAGATCATGTGAAGAGAAAATACCACTGTAAATCCATGGAAGTAGCTCTCCTCTTCTAAACTAGAAGGGGATTTATTTGGTTATTTATTTGATTTTATATACTTGCAATATCATCACAAAGCACAGTTGAAGTAAAAAGGCAGTCATCGACACATCTGACATGATCTTTTCTAAGCAATAATCTCAGGCAGTAAAGAATAAGCCTACTGCATCACACATAAGTCTTTCCGTTTCCCTGCTTTTTTTCTCCTTTTCGGGGTAAATATGAGATCTCCCTGATTGCACTGAAGATCTGAGTCTTTTCAAAAGCTTAGTTTGGCAGGTTATTTGAAGGGTGCTTCTTTTAGAAATGAAATTGCATTCACTCCTTGAAAGGAGTTAAACATCTTAGGATAGGTGTCTTTTGAATTTTCTAATCTTACTATCCCATAAAAACAAGCACTTTGTCAAAATTTTTATTATGGATTAATACAAACTTTGAGTAGTATTTGTGCAGAAGGTGCCTGGAGTCTTCTGGGTAGGCAGGGTATCACTACTGTCAAATTAATTGATTGCAGTCTAAGAACATCTATTTTAAATAGCTTAAGAATTGTGTTTGTGACTCAAGAGAGACAGATAGAGATTGTAAACTGTCAACATTTTATTGCCATTAGTGATTCTGTGACAGATTATGCACAGTGTCCTTTAGCTATATCTGTCTATACTGTCACTCACTAGCTGAACAAGTAAAGACATTACTTGTAAATTTTCATACAAAATAAGAGATGAAAGGAAACAGGTCAGTGTAGATAATAATTTATATTGCATGTAATAAGCTGTCAGAGCAATCATCAGATAAATTATTTATGGCTTCTGTTCACTCAGTACTTAGTATGCAGTAAGTTTTTTGAGTAGCCAAGTGCTATGAAAATCTTCCTCAAGTAATCAATCTAAGAGGAACTCCAACACTCTCAAGTAAGAACAGCAGCCAGCTCCAGTGGATATAAAGCCAAATATGTCAGTAGTTGTTAGGCTTTCCTTGGTGTTACAGACTAAAAGATTGCTGTCCAACAATCCATGTCAGGTAGATTGCAATTTTTATTCCTATTTTACATATTGTACAAGGCACAGCAGTTAACTGATTCACTCCAGGCTGTATTTTAAAAGTCTGTGCTAGTTTCCAGTTTGAGTGGTCCCATCGTGACAGTGTTTCCAGGATCAAATGTTAACCTATGTAAGGTGGATACAATTTTGACAAACCCTACAGAAATTTCAGAACTGGGTACTATGCAACTAAATTTCCAGAAATGTAAAGCTTCACTACAGCTTGACTTAGGCCTTAGTTGGTGTTTCTCTTCCATTTAGGATGAAAATTTGCTTTTCTATTCAAGGTTACATTATGCCTCTGACATTAAATGGAAATGATTAGAGTAGTGGAGTTGACAAGCCCCTCTCCCTTGTCTGTTCCTTGCAAAATTAGCAATCACACTGCATACAGAGCACCTTGCTGCTTTATCTGTTTTGTAGCATCTGACCAGTTGCTCTGTTTTGAGAATCTTCAGGGAAACAAGAAGCCCTCACAGGTAATCTGAAAGAAAGAAGATTTTGTTTTTTTATATTAGAGGTTTTTTAGACTTTCTTTCTAGAAGCTGTCCAATTAATCTTCCTATCAAATTATCTTTAAACTTGTGGTTTCTTGTTTGCATCCCACTCTGCATAAGGAATGTAATCTGTTTATACCCTTCTTATTTTTAGAGATGTGAATCAAAACCAGCAACTACTTTATTTTTTTTTCCTTTTTATTTTCTTCCCCTTTTTTGGCAGATTTGACCTGAAATGCAAGTAAACTTTATGCTTATTTTGTATCAAAGCCTCTATAAACCAAAACTGCTCTGTGTGTGGGTGGATGGGAGAAAATGCACTGAAAGAAGTTGCAGTCCAATGAGGGAGTTAGACAACTTGGCTAGATGACCATTTCCCTTTCTCCTGTTTTCTTCAGAGAATTTTGATTGCTCCATCTAAAGCTGAAGCTTTGGCCATTCTCTCTTTTGGGTACCATTTGATGCTTATTTCTTTCTGAGGTAAAATATATTTCTAATCAATGTATTAGAAAGGAAAGAGGAAAGAGGAAAGGTCTGGAAAGAGAGGTTCTGATGTGAAGGGAAGCTAATGGGGGATAAGGAAACCGTCTCCTGTGCTGCTTGTCTAATTTGTTTCACTTCTCCTACATTAGTATCTGAAACCAGCATGTCATAGATCTAAGGGAAAACAATTCAATTTCACATTTTTGCAGCTTGAGTTCCATTCACGTACTTAACAGCAATTTGATAGGCAAAGCCTCAAAACAGAATGGAGACTGTTTTAATTTTTTCATGTACAGTAGCTTCAGTCTGTTGGAGGACTTAGTGCTTAGAAGGACTGTTTGAATACAGATTGAAGAGCAATATAAGAGGTAGATACTATGTAGATTTAGAAAGAGCCTTTATTAATAGCAAGGGTGCAGTAGATATTATAGAAATGTGATAGTTATATAGAATATTTGAATAATATAAGAATGCTTACTATTTTTAGATGTTTATTTAAACATAATCACTTTAGAATTTGCTTCTTTAACATAGGTGTGTGTTGTGTGTAGAGGTTCAAGGTTTAATCACACAGAGTATTGAAAATACATAATAATGCACCTTAGAATTGTAAGAATCTGTAGGTAATTTCAGGTTGGAAAGGATCACAAATTGTCTCTAATCCAATCTCTTGCCCAAAGCAGGTTTGACTATGAGGTCAGTAACCAAGTAGCCCAGAGCTTTATCCAAGCTTTAATCTTGAAAACACCTGAGGCTGAAGAGGACACAAAGTATCTGGGCAATCTGCTCCAGCTGTCCTCATGGTAAAGAAGATCTTCCTTATATCCAATTAGGACATCTCTTAGATCAAATGATGCTTCTTGTCCTTCCTCCATGTGCCACTGTGAAGAGGCAGAGTCAGGCTTTGTCTTCCTAATACCTGTCTCCCTGCTCCAGGTACTGGCAGGCTGCTCTTAGGTCTCCCCAAAGCCATCTCTTGCACAGGCTGAACACGTCTCATCCCCTCAGCCTTTCCTCACAGGCAAGTGCTCCAGCCCCCAGCCATCCCAGCAGCTCTGCTGAATTTGCTGCCATTGCATGTCTTTCCTGTATTAGAAGCTCAAAAATTGTTACCATAAGGAGAACACAAAATAGTAGTACCCTTTATCAGTTCCTTGCTTATGTTTGAATTGTGCTTCTTACTTCTTCTTCTCTACTGATGCAGAATAGAAATTGTTCCTTTTATGTTTTTTGTAAGCTTTCTTTGTTTCAATGGCTGTTTAGGTTCTATCTTCAATGCCTGGTTTTAATGAACAAATTGACTAATGGCAGAACTTTCAGAATTTGAGATGCTGTGCATTCTTTTCCCCTTTTAGATGTACTAAAAGGAGGGCTTGGCGTGAGATCTGTTATTACCCGATACTTGGTTTAGAGATGCTAATGTTCTTAACAATGTCCATGACAATAAATAAACAGCTATACTTATTTCAATGTTCTCCCATGGCCAGAAGTAGTTTCAGGGGACTCCATAAAGATTTCACTTCTTTCTCTCAATCTCCAGAATTCACACAACTGATCTGTCTTTTGCTTGCAACTTTTTAACAGTAAGAGCATCTTACTGATGTTCATGTCTTGGATACTTAAGTGACCATCATTAATGGGAAAACCTTTGTGGGAATTGAGTAATGTCTCAACTTTGTTAGCCTGTGGATAAGTCTGTCCTGAGGCGTTTTATGTGGATCATGCATGGGATGGAGTGTATTAAAGCTTAACCGTGGAACTTGGACCAACTTTCTGGTCCTGCTTGGAGTAGGAGAGAGCCATTCAAAGCTGGCTCATTGACTGCACTTGTGCTTTAGGGAAGATTCCTCTATAGCCTGAAGCTTCCTTGGGATGTGTAACACCAAGGTTGTCTCTACCTCACATTTCCCCACACCAACTTTTTTCTACATTCCATCATGTCGCATCTACATCCAGGTCCATCTCATTTCTGTTTTGTTGCATTTGCTAAGCTTTATTTCATTCTGCCAAAGTAAACACTTCTGCACTAGATAGAACTGTGGTACTTCAATGACAGAAAAACTGTTAAAATCTGGGCCAGCTGTGATATCCCAACTGTTTGGAATCTGGTTAGTTTTAGGAATATCCCATTCTCAGAACAACAGTGTGTTCGTAGCTGGAGTTCACAAGTTAGCAGTGCCACTTCTCTCTGTTAAGAATTTTCATGATTTTGGAAGTGTTACAGGATGTCACATGGAGCTTCCCAGAAGTCTGGAGAACACAGAGCATAAACTCTCATAAAATGAGGACCTTCAACAGCACTCACATGGCCGACCTGCCTAACATTGGATGAATCCTTGCCTTTATAAGTTATCCTTCATGATGAAAAGGCTTTGTTTAGTGAGAGAGTTTGCTTAACTGCCGTTAGAAGGCTTAAATTTACTTTTACAGTAAACTTTTCTATTTTGCTGAAAAAAGTTGAAGTGTCTAAAACTTAAAAGATTTAAGAGCAAAACAGGTATAGTATATTGATATAAACAAAATTGATATTACAAAATCTTGCAGGCTCAAGTTTCATAAGAGACTTGGCCTAGAAGAAATTGTTTCCTCAGACTAAATGTAAGCTAATAACTGAGTGTTTTGTTGCTGCTGTGACCTTGCTTGACTTGAGCTAATATGATATATTTTAGTGGAGGTTTTTGTGATGTAAAAAAAGGGTATGCATGTTTCAGTAATGCTGTCATTCAGAAACCTCATGCCTTTATAAGCTATTCCCTATTTTTGGTGAAGGGCTGTGTGGAGGATTGGTGACACACTAGAACTTGATGATCTACCCAGTACATTCTGTTCTTTGAACAAAAACTGCAAAACCCTATTCACAGTTGAGATTGGTTTGAACCATTTCAAGAAGCTATCAGGATAGATTAAATAGTAGTATGGATATTCCCTTCTGAACTATCTACACATGCTAAACTTTGAACTAACAGATTTTAAACATTGCACAATGCAGAAGATACGGAAAGACTTTTGACTTGGAATCCCCAGATGCTCAACATACTTTTATACATGAATGCAATCTAAGATTCTGGAAGTGTTCCTTATAGTGTGCTCCATTTTTTTTTTTGGTGGTGGTGGGGAAATGTTGACTGAGTTAACTAAGATGCTGAAATTACCTGAATTCAGTCTGAAATGGTTAATCTGACATTCTCTGTCAACACTTTGAGCAACACAGTCTACAGTACTAAATACCAACATTTCATCTGGCCTTCTTGACAAACTTCATGGGTAAGAGCAATGACTGTAGACTGCTTTCCCCTAGAGAATGTCTTTTTTGGCTTGCACCAGTCCAGGAGGAGGTTAGCAATAGCCTGTCATACTAATAGTTTAAGTGATACCTTAAGGAGGCTTGCTTTTCTACTGCCTGCCAAAAGTGCTTTTTCGGGGTAAAAAGGGGTTTTTCTACATACATTTCTTATTTTTAACTGTGTGTTAACACGATTCTTTAGGCGGTTTAATAATGCTTGTGATTTAATTGTGCTTCGGTGTTTACAACATTAATGTCAGCCTTTAGAGACAAATTGGAGAAGCAATTCCTGGCTGCTCTCCAGCATAAAACCAAAACTATTTCTGAGAAACTCTTGTTACTATCAGCTAGACTGTCTGGAGTGCTTTCACCCTCAGCTACTGAGGGCAAAATACAGGAAATTTGGTCCAGATACAGCAGAGGAAAAAAGGAGCACATGCCCAAGAAATGAAGCAAAGTTTGCTTGAGGATCTTATCCCTGTGTGCTGAAAAAATGAGACTCACAGTTTGTTCACTGAACTAATGAACTAATAGAAGCACTAGGTTCCCATGACTTGTGTAAAACCCTCTGAGTCTTCAGTTCTCCTTTCTGAGGACCTATTCTTGATCATCTCTGTAAAAAGATAAAAGCAGCACTAACAAAAACTGAAAAAGGAAGATACTAATAGTAAAAAGGAGACAAAAGTACAAGTTAGCATAGAGGTCTTGTGATTCCTTGCAAAATATGTACATGGTATGCATTCATAAATTTAATTATGACTTTCATTTTACATTTCTGATACCAGCAATACTGCAGATGACTTTCATTGTGGATTTCACAAAATCTCAGAATGATGGCTACAGAATACATAGTATCAAACTGTGAAAGAGGAAAGAAAATAAAGACATTTTTGAGAGCTTTAAATAGAAGCTTAAAAAGAGTGATTAAAGCCATCTGGCTCTTCCTTGAGATAGAGAGCTAATCCTAAGCATGCAACAGTCAAAGTAAGGCATAATTTACACCCACTTACCTGTACCAGTAATGGAATGGGGTAAGGAATAAGATTTCACAAAGATAATCAAAATGCCTTCTTACATGTTTAGATTTTCTAGGACCTAATCTTGCAAGTATGATTGTGCAAGGCTACTGATGTAGAATTCACTCATAATTTTCATCTTGCTTTGTGGATATGGATAGGAAAAATTGACTCAATCGGGATTTCAGTTGTTTATATGTCTTGGGAACAACTTGAGACCAAATCTAGATGTAGGTCCTATGAGATCTAAAGACTGACTGAAAATATAAATTACAGTTCTTCACTAAATATTGCAGAACTTTTCACTCAGCTGCTTTTGAGTGGGAAATATTTAACAGAAGTACTGTAAATATGAACCTGTTTTTCCCTCAAAATCAAACGTATCTTTGACTCAATCAGACATATCCAAGGCAGCATTAAATGCCTACTGACATTGCACAAGGATTTTTCAGGAATTAATTTTCTAAAGGATACTTTGTGCTTATATTTTTATTGCACAAATGGAAAACCTTTGTCTTAGAAGAACAACCTTTTTATTTCCTTTGTGAATTATGGTTTTGGAAACATCCATGTCACCTTGGTATTCAGCATTTTTTGTAAAAGGTTCTACTCGGTACTTGAGAAAATGAGATAAATATCTTCCTAATGTAAAGACTGGTATTTGAATTAAGGAGTGGCCTGATGAACAGGACACTAATGAACTGTCATGTTATTTTACTATTTATTCAGAATGCCGCATTGAGACAGGCATGGATTCTGTTGATGAAAGAGAGGCCTCACAAAGCCTGCTAAAATTAAGACTATCCTATAAACTTTCCATTCTAGATCTCAAATTTGTGCATAAATCATGCTTCAAGAATGGTAAATTGTTTTTGAAGACTATGAATTTAGGCATTTGTCCATTTTTCTTATTGTTTGCTGAAAATTAAAAAAAAAATTAATCCCCTGTGAATATTTTAAACAATGAAAAAAATTGTTGTAGAATATGTGTCTAATGTAATTCTCCAAACTCTCTGACAGAAGCTGTGACTATTCAGCTTAAGCTGAGGTGATCCAGCCTGTGTTACCTTTCCACTGTTCTTTCTAAGCTTTTTGGCCTGGCTTTCCACACATACAAACTGATGCAGGTTAAAAAAACCTTGGGGAATAGGGGAGTATGGGAGAGGTTGATTTTCACCCAGAAAACCAATAGGTGCAGTAATCTAAATGCCCGTACTTACGCTGAGGAGGTGATTATTATGCAGATCAGAGTTTAGCTAAAACCAGCTGCAGCAATTTGTAGGAGGATGGTCTGCAATCTTGTGGAAACCTGTTACCTAATGTTTCTATGCTTTCTCCTATATTGACATCAGTTACTGGACTGTCTTCCTGTTTCTTAACAGAAATTTACTTCTACTAGAATTATTCTCCAAACAGCCTTTAGCTTTGGGAACTACTGGGGCCCCTGGTATGACTCTCAGATTAGGAGAAGGGATAGTGCTTTGAGAAAGCCAAAGGTTCCAGTAAAAGGAACTCTACCCTGTGTGTTGAAACTCAGGCCATGAAACCACCAGGACATCCAACACAGATTCAGACTCTAAAGTATGAGCCAGATACAGGAATATGTCGATATTGCTGATCACTGACAACAGTGGAAAAAATCCCTGAAAAACAAAGGAATGGGTGCAATGCTGAATGTACATCAAAAAGTGATCATGTTAAATTATGTCGGGAACAAATGAAAAAAAAATTCTCCACAGATGATGAAATCTAGAGTTAGTGGTCTAAACTGCAATAGCTCCGCTGA
Source organism: Motacilla alba alba (assembly GCF_015832195.1). NCBI lineage: Eukaryota > Metazoa > Chordata > Aves > Passeriformes > Motacillidae > Motacilla > Motacilla alba. The sequence goes on from NC_052020.1 coordinate 30,385,133, forward strand.
CTTCACTCATTATACTAGCCAGCTTTCCAAACAACTGTGTTAAAAAATGTTAATAGCATAATTAAAATCAAAACACATTGCCAAGAGAAAATCATAACAGCTTTTTTGTTTTCTTCTCTCTCTTTCTCTTCCTCTAAAATGCTGGACTCTGAAATTGGATGAAAAATTGGACCTGTATTTAATTTTAGCACTCTCTGTGGATAAGGTTTGATTAAAACCATCAATTAAATGTATACAGCACTCCAGAGGCCCTGAAATCAGTCGGAGCCCGGGACTCAAGTTTCAGAGATGGTGTTCTGAGGAGCTCTTCAGCTCTGTCCTCAGAGATGGCCATTTCCACCCACATCAGCTCTTTGTTGTAAATACTGGCATACACCTCAGTGCTCTCAGTGCTCTGCAGTTCTCAGAGCTGGACCTGTCTCAAAAGCATTGCTTCAAGTACAAACAGATCTCACAGTGTATTAAGTGTTCTTAGACGTGGCTGTATTCTCAACCTTTCAATGACTTACCAGAATGTTATACCCAAATCAGGCATGGCGCCTGCCTAGTCCTTGAGAAAGGACACTGCAGAAGCTCCTGATAATGGTTTTTAGAGGGATTTTATTGAAATGTTTTCATAACTTCTTTGTAAAATTAGCCCAAGTAAAATGAAATTTAAAGCAGTCTTTCCTTACCACTTTTTAACAACTGTCTTCTCTGTGGTTCTGAAAGTGATACAATAGCATCAAGGTAGGTCAGGTGGTATTATGTTCTCAGCAATATTTTTCATTCACAAGAGTGCTTTCCCAATGTTCACAGGCATGGACAACTAAAAAGTAAAGAGCCCTTGTTTCATTATCAGTATATGCAATGGACTTTAACCTTTTTCTTATTACATAAAGAAATTTAATCTAAATAATTCAAACAATAATTTAAAAATATGCATGGAGTATTAAATGAACCAGTCAATGAGTTAACATAGAAATATTCCAGATAGCTAAACAGCAGTTAGCAGCTAATTATATGATAGCTAAAATAGTATTGAGACTTCCTGCTCTTTTTATACATTTATGCCTTATTGAATAATAGAGTATACTATGAGAGACATGATGTATGCACACTTGAACCACTGTGATCAGATGAAAAATTGAAGGACAAAATGGTGTTCATTGACATTTTATGAATAGAATAGGCCAAAGCCTTGATTCAAACACACTTGCCTGCAAAAATGGTAGCCTTGCTCCATTTTGAGGGCTTTCAAGTATTGTTTATACAGTTGCACGCTAGGCAACCATATACATGTTGCTCATTCATGCCCCATATGACTGGGCCTGTATTCCTGGCTGCAGTCTGGGGTAAAAGAATCACCAATAAAACAAGACAAGCAGCATTTCCTAATTATCTTTCCTAGGTGACAAACTGAATTGGCAGTACCTAGTGCAGATTTGCTATATACTCAGACAATACCTCAGAAACTGAAAGCAGTCTAGAGCCAAGAAAATGCTTTCTCTCCACAGCAAAAATATTTTGTTACCTCTTAGGATAGTGATGATCTGCCCTACTCTTCTTGACTAGTTGCACTTGGTATTGAATTTTTTAAATAGATTTTTCTAATTTCTCTATCCAGGAGGGGTGCTAACAGTGATAGAATAATTATATTTTTGTGTAAAATTCAGACTGCTTCAAAGGTTACTCCAAATGAGCCTGAACAGTCCTATACTTTGGGAGTTTGCATTGTTCAAGAGAATTTAGCAAGAATCAGTGTAAGTGCATCCATGCTACTGGTCGTTATAATTTAGCTTTCTGAAGGAGAAATTGCAAATATTTTAGAGCAGTAGAAATTGAAAAGTACAATGCAGGAACAGGATTTTCTTTTTTGTAGTCAGGAAGTCATTTATGTCAGCAACATTTAAATTAAGTATTACCAGTTTCTTAATCAAGACTTTCTGAGGGACATTTTTCTCTGAATATGTGGGCTAAAAAATTCCAGACACCACCTAGGGTGATTAGTAGCAAGGAAAAAAGTCAGTTGGAAGTCACTGAACCAGTAAATGGCTTAGAGTATTTGATTTTAGTTATTGAGCTCACCAGCTGTAAAAATGATTGAAAATAGCTATAATACACTTCATGGTTTATTTTCTTCTTTCTGTGAAAGCACTGAAAGCAAAATATAAGCTGAAATGATTTCTCAGATACTGAAAAAAGAGTTAGACTTTTTCCTGGAAATAGGCATCTCCTGATGTGGCTGTTGCAGGTGACTTCTCCCTCTGCACCCCTAAAGGCTGTCTCAAAGATCCCTTTATGCAGGAGACCACAAGTAATACTGTGAAACATTCCTGCTCTCCAGCTCTCCTGCTTTACAGCCTCTGTAAACAAACATTAGCTTAGATCAGAGAGTGTGGATACAAGATAACCCCTTCTGCAAACAGTGTGTGACTTCTAAAGCTAACACAGCAAGCATGTTGTCCCTCTCCTGGACCCTTGCTCGGGCGAAGGGAGTCTCCTCATAACTCAGCAGTCAAAGGATTCTTTGATGTGTTTGAGTCTTTGTGCTGAGATCCCTGCTCAGTGACATGGGAGTGTTTAGGAGCTCCAGCTTTGTGAGGCTGAAGTGTCGGGTCAGGCTGAGGCATGATTTGCAAAGTTTGCCAAGAGTGTGTCTGATCTCAGAGTGCCTGTGGAACAACCAAAATAGTGCATCTGATGTACTGACGTGCACGTAACACTGGAATGGTGAGTGTCTTTGATTGCATAAAGGGGTGCTTTGCAGACTCCTGTGCCTCTGACTCAGAGCAGATACTTTCCAAATGTCTGGGGCTTATTCTCATAGAAGAAAAAAAAAAAAAAAAAGAGCAAGCATTTTCCTTTTATAAGTCCAAAGGAACATTTCACAATAAAAAATACTTTTTATTTTTTTGAACCAACTCACACTGGTATTTTTAATGTGTCTCTGAGCTCCTGATTAAGAGCCTAATCCAACTTTTTCAGAAGGAGGGGGGTCTTTGACTGTTTTGAAAATAAATATATCTACTGAGCTATTTCTAGCTCAGAAAATGCAAAATTTTTGAAGAGGGTATATTCTTTAAAGGACCCTTATGATTTATTTATGATATCCTTGTGTTTTACTTCAAAATAGTTCTTGTCTTTTATACAAGAATCCTTTAGGTGTTGGTTCTTTTCTGTTTACTGTTTTCATTCTTAACTAGGATTTTAAATTATGAGGGGATTAAACTAGGAAAAACCTAGTCCCTAAGTAGGAATCTAAAATTTGGTACTTTTATCCATATATAAGTTACTTATATTAAACAGGAATGACCTGGTTTTCCCTGTAATGCCAGCATTGCAGAGAACAACTGAAATTATTGAGAGAAATGGAGATTTAACCCATAAAAAAATGTGTCTAAATAGACAGTTAGGAAACAGTTAGTTATGGATAAGTCTTTTAAAAACCAGTATAAAGAGAGGATAATTTGGAGTGACACAAGAAGATCTTTAATTTATTGCTAGTGGTGTCATTTTAGTCCTCTACCTCTGTTTTAGTCTAGTCAGAGGAGCCGAGGCTTCATCACAATTTTCTGCTTTCTATACCCTACGTTCATCAGAGTTTGGGAACTCCAGTCCAGAGCCTCCATCATCTAATACTGGCAATTTTAAAGATGAAAATGAACAAGATGTTCTTTTGAGTGCAAATGGTTTGATGTGAAATTATTATGTCAAAGATCATTTTCCCTCACATAACCACCTATTTTTATCCAAATGCTCTGATATTCCATCCCAAGTATTCTAAGTCTATTTTTGGTAAACAATACAGTTTTGACATGAGGATGCATGAACTTGCAGACTTGAAAATAGAGCATTCCATACATGACCTCTTACATTCCTGGATTTGAGTCTTCCTGGATTTAGGATTCCTAAACCTGTGTTAATGCAGTTCTTGCAGTACATTGCTTTGGAGTATATGTCCATGATCATATTTTCCTCATTGGGTTGTCCCGGGCAAGGTCTGTTGGACACCTGCTGAGGTAGCTGCAAATTTTTCAAAGCTGCCACTCAGAGCAGCATTGAAAATGTCAAGGCTCTGCTCAGAGCCTTCCTGCTGCAAAAGCTGGCAGTCCTGTGAAAGTGAAACCATACTTAGTAGGTGGTATTAAGTGTGTTTATTTCTCAGAGCCAAAAATCTTCTTAACCCTCAAATCATATCAAATCTGAGATTAAATCAATGCAATCTCCTCACATAAACACTTTGAAACACACCAGGCTGCAGCAATCTGCTAGTTCTGCAAACTACTGAAACTAAGCTATGTAGCTCTGATTTTATTTGGAAAAATGCACAAAGCTTCCTTTTTTCCTCTCACTTGGCAAATCTTCCTGGTGAGTTGAGCTTATTTGCTTCAGTTATATGCAGTGGGTGAGAGAATGCTTAAACATCTCGTGAATTGCTACATAAATCTGCTTTATCTTCATTTCCTCCACCTCAATTCTAGCTAAAAGGCAAATGTAAGAAGTTATACACAAGGGCAATTTCAGGATCTATACCCAACATCTGCAGTTATTTCTACAAAGGTTTTTAGTTAACACAATATTGTCTAGACAAAATAAAAAACAACTTTCTTTCTCTTTAAATAAAAAACTCTTAAATTTTAAAAAGCATTATGAAGTCTGACCAAAAGTAACAAAACCTAAGTGATTTCAAGATAAGTTTGATTGAATCAGGCCAACTTTGGTCAATTCATGCTGGTTGAAAGTACAGAAGTGTATAGCAAGGCAGATAGGATTGACTTTGACATAAAAGTTTCCGAGCTTTGCTTTTCACTCAAGATCTCCTTTTTATTTTTCAGAGCTTTTGATATTTTGGGGTAAAGGTGTTGTGATTAATGGAAAGTAGTTCACATACAATCAACAGAAGGAATAAGAGTTAGCTTTAGTGATTCTAAGAGCTAATGAGGTCTCTACTTGTATATATCCAATATGAAGTATTTCAAATGTCTTTACCAGCTATTTCCTACATTATTTAGGTATTCTATAATTTTATGATTCTTAAATTTGACACTATGCCACCAGATGTTTACAACATTGTGTTACATGCTGTTCAATTTTACCAAAATTTTTCATGGGACCCATGCAGTTCATGAAGGAGGAAAAAGGGGACAGTATCTTAATTATGGAGGGGAAAAAATTGAAGTGCTCTAGATGACATAACACCTCTTTATATATGAAAAAAATTTGGTGTGTACCGGTGGTGGCTTCGTTACCTTCTGATCAAAATAAATGCGTTCAAAGTGGAAAATTTGGCTCCAGTATTAGCTAATCCTAGCTTTTGTCCATTTTCTTTAAATGGGTATGTTCTCCAAACAATTTATACAGCTGACCCACAAAAACTCTTACATAGACTGTGGTGTGGGAATTCCCTTACAAGTGAAATATTCCAAAGATAGAATGACCATATCCAGCACTCACATAGCGGAATGACAACCTTGGTGTCGACATAAGCTGTTTTTTATCCAAGGGTGTCCCCACTGCAGAGCTGACTGTGGTTATGACCCAAAGATTCCTTCAAGCATTAGCTCTGTCCTTATGCAACCACTCATATACATGTAGCAGGAATAAGCTGGCCATTTGGAAACAAAGGGTATTAGCTGCTCAGGCTGCATGTTTGCCTTGAACAGTTTGCCAGCATGAACAACATAATGCAGCATAGCTCGAGTGAAATTCTGCAGCGTGACTTCTCTTACCTAGCTTACATTAGTAGTTAAATTGAGTCATGTTTTCAGGGAAGAAATGCGTGCAACTTTCCTGATTCATTTTTATCTAGATTTCCCTTTTACCCAGCTGCCCTTCACAGAGAAACATTCCTCTTCCCCAAATACAATGGTGTTTTAAACCAGGACTGGCTGGCCTGGTTTGGGATGTAAATTAGAGTTTAGGTACTAACTTCATAGAGCATAATAATTTTCAGGTAAAAAACTGATTGGGACATATAAGTGTTCACAGTGACCTGTCTGCTTTCCTGGTGCTGTTTCCTCTGAATAATCATAAATTAGTTGACTTTGGAATGGACCTTTGGAGATCATCTAGGTCGAAGTCCTCTGCTCAGATCAAGGTCAACTACTGCAAGTTGTTCAGGGCTGTGTCCCTTTTGGTCTCAATATTTTCAAAGTCAGAAGTTTCAATTTGTGGCCATTGCTCTAAGTCCTTCCACTGTGACTCTGTCACCTTCACTGCCACCATCAGTTGCATACACTGTGACAGGATTTTCTCCTAGGTCTGCCCTTTTCCAGACTGAACAGTCCCATGACTCAACCACTCCTTGTATGATCAGAGGCTACACAAGAGATTCTCCAAGTTCGTATTTGTGGCCCTTTGTGGCACTTCATGTTCCTCTTATACTGGGTTCAGCACACCTGATGTATCTCACCTGTGCTGGTTAGAGGGGAAGGATCACTTCCCTCAGACTGCTGCAGATGCTGTTCCTACTGCAGCCCAGGAGACTGTATGCATTCTTTGCTGCAAGGATGCATTGTGGGCTTAGATTCAAAAAATGTTGAACACGAGAAAGGCTGAAATCTTTACTAAGCAAATACATTGCAAATTTTAAAGCCACTTGTTTTGCTGAAGAACAAAGTGAGGTTCCCAGAAGTTTTACCAGTATCATGTGGATTTCAAGAGCATTAATGTGTGATCTTTTGGCAGCATAATTATTCATGCCTTAGTTTGGCTACTTTGGTGGTTATCTATCTAACAACCCAACCCTGGAGTCATTACGGTTTCTTCTATACTAGTATGTATAAAAGAAGAGGAGGAAAACTCCAGATGTCCAGATGCTCCATGTGCAGTTTCTTGCAAAAAAAAAAAAAAAAAAAAAAATCCAAAGAAAGGCTAAATCTAAATCTGCTCTTCATCTGTCATTATATGATTATATGGTGCATCTCCTTTGTTCTTCAAGGAGATGAGGCCATGGAAGAAATCATGGTCCTATGTGTGAAATGTTAACAACCATTTCACAGTAAATCATAGAGACAGATTTTAATATTATTTACATGCCAGCCTGAGTTTTTAATGCCTAACTAGGGTTAAACAACTGGGTTTTGGGTTTTATGGTGTCTCTTTTGTTTTTCCTCCAGTTTTCCATCTGTAAAATTCAGACAACTCTATGTCTTTACTGAAGAAAAGCAAATCAGAAACTTGGAAAGCAACTTTGGACAGCATAGAGAATCTTTTCTGTTTGCACTTTTTGGACTCCATATTGTTCTGTCAAATACTCCTTCACTCTAGTGCCAGGATTGAATCTTATTACTTAAAATCTTTGTGGGATTTTACAGACTTTTGTAATTAAAACTGTTCAAAGTTTTCCCTCAGGACAAGCTGAATAGGATCTTTAGGATTTAACCCATTATTTTTTGTTGATATTCCTTAAATCTCTTCAGGGAACTTTGCTTTTAAGTGCATGTTTTTTTTCATACATAGATAACACAGAAGGGCTTATCTGCAATTGTATTTTTATTAGTATGTGTGTTTTACAGTTTTTAATATTCAATACACCTAATTAATTTACAGAATGGTAACCCTTTAACCCATTTTAACTAGTCACTCTATGTGATAAAGTCAGCACTTTATTAGGAAGGAATTAAACTCATCCTTCCCCTATTAATTTTCATTTGGAGGATCACTTTTCAGCTCTGGAAAGTCAGGTCCTGGTCCTTTGGACCTTCTTTCAGGTTGTGTGAAGTCCTTTAGGGAGCCCTGAAACTGGAGGTCTAAGTGCTTATCCTGCTGCAATTAAAGAGAAGTCAACCTAACCTATATGCTGCAGTCTATATTAAATATTTATCTTTTTGAATTTGATTTTTTAAAATTTTCTGTGTTTTTGATTTAGCTGATATTTACATTGCCTTTCAGAGTGATCTTTGTCAGAAATGCAGGCAAAAATTTCTCATTATTTTAATTTCTGTGTATTGAGAACTTCCATCTTAGCTCATTTTACTCCATCTCTTCCCATTGCGCTATTTCCTACACAGTGTGACATTTTTAGGATTTTGCATCTACTTTTCTTGTTTGTGGACCAATGAATATCCTCACACTGTGCTGCCTTTGCACTCTGCTATGCTGAGCTAACAATTTTTCAGGAGCATTCTCTCCTCAGTACAAATTTCTATAACATCATGTCTATTTTTTCAGTATGTTTGCTTGGATTGATGGTATATTTTAAAAGAAAGTTCTTTCTTTGTGCTGCTACTGAAATTAAGATTTTTTTAGTCTTAAAACTTTGGAAGAAATAAATATTAACCTGGCCATGTTATTAAATAATTATTTTTATGGTCACACTGTTATTTGTCAATTTTCATTACACTAAGCAAACTGAAAGTCATTGCTGAGTTTTGCACATCTCTTTCAGGGCAAAATAATTAATTCAAAGTACTTTGCTTCACTTTAGGCTATTTTGCCTAGGGAATTTATGATTGTAAAATTCCTCACATTGAGCTATCATTCTGTTCAGTATTCCAAATGTGAGTATGTTTTTGGCAATTGGAACAAAAAAATAATAGTGTCATGCATTTTTTAATGTATCTATCCCTGTTAGTATACAAGTAGCAATCCTATAAGATGTTTGCTGCTCCCTTGCTAATTGTTTTAATGGATATTGTGCCATACCTGCAAGGCAAAATCCATTTTTTAATTTTGCATGGTCCTTAATATTTCTCTTTTTTTCATGATACTGTGTTGTAGAACTCTTCAAGGATCCAGATATTGTAAAAATGCTTTAAAACTTGCCCATTTACCTTAGCTTCTCTTTGTGCCACAATCTGCAATTTTACATTTACAAGTGCATTGAAAGTGGTAGAAATTAATTTCATAATTATGTCATCTCATTTCTATGAGATATTAAATCTTCTGAGATTTATACCTGAGATTTTATAAAAATGTGATGACCATATCTACTTCATTCTCCATCTGGATAAGAATATTTGCTGTATAACATTTTCTGCATGTGCTGAAATTAGATGACAGTGATGCTTTCAACAGGACTGAGTTAGCCTAGCATTACAGGGTATTAAGAAAGGAAATGTGAACTCATTAAATAATTCAGTAGAGAAAACCTCACCAGTAGTTGTCACATCCTCTGTAAATTCAGACTATGGCAAAGGCTTATAATTTAAAGGTTTTTTTCCTAAAGGGCTGCAAATCCTCCATGAAAAATATCCCCAGTGACACTAAGGACATTTTGTTTTCATTTCAAGTTATAGGGTTGGAAGTGACTGTAAAGGACATCTAGCTCCAACCCCCCTGCCATAGACAGGGACATCTTCCATTAGAGCAGGTTGCTCAGAGCCCCATTCAACCTGACCTTGAACACTTCCAAGATTGGGGTATCCCCCACTTCCCTGGGCAGTTGATTCCAGTGCCTCGCCACCTTCAAAGAATGAATTTCTTCTTAAAACCTAATCCAAACCTCCCCCCTTTCAGCCCTTGCCCTATCACTACATGCCCTTGTAGAAAGCCTCTCCAGCTCTCCTGCAGCCCCCTTTAGGTACTGGAAGGTGCTGTAAGGATGGACAACTTCTGATCGCCGCCTGTCTTAGGTCAGGTATTTCATCCCTCTGACCATTTTCATGGCCCTCCTCTGGACTTGCTCCAGCAGGTCCATGTCCTCCTTCTGTTGGGGGCCCCAGAGCTGGATGCAGCACTCCAGATGGGATAGCATGAGAGTGGAGTAGAGGGAGAGAATTACCTGCTGCCCATGCTTCTTTTGATGGAGCCCAGGATATAACTGGCTTTCTTGGCTGCAAGCATACCCTGTCAGGACATATTGAGTTTCTTATCAACCAGATCCCCCAAGTCCTTCTCCTCAGGGCTGCTCTTAAGCAATTCTCTGCCCAGCCTGTACTTGTGCTTGGTATTACCCCAACACACGTGCAGGACCTTGCACTTGGCCTTGTTGAACTTCATGGAGTTCACACAGACCCACCTCTCCAGCCTGTCAAGATCCCTTTGATGGCATCCCTTCCCTCCACCGTGTCAACTGCACCACACAGCTCAGTGTCACCAGCAAACTTGCTGGAGGTGCTCTCAGTCCCACTGTCCATGTCACCAACAAAGATGTTTAACAGTGCCAGTCCCAGTGCCTACACCTGAGGAACATCTGCTCCTCACCAGTCTCCACTTGGACATTGAGCTGCTGTGTTTCCCTGGGTCTTCTTTGTTTCCATTTATAAAAATAAGGATTATTTCATTGTCATTATTTTCTAATGGAACTGAACTCTAACAGAAAACTCTGTTTCCTTCTTAGATTGGAAAACCAGGACCTTATTGTCATTTACACTTGAATGCCTTTGCATTGCTCTAGGGGTCTAATAGTGGTCTAAAGGACTCTGAGAATGGATAGGAAGAAAGGCTTCTGGAGATTATAAAGAATATTAATAGTCTATAATGCATCACCAAAAAATTAGAAAATTTTTTTGCAAAATGGTCTATCAAAGAGGCTTTGACGAAAACAATAACTCATTTCCAGGCAATGAGAAGTTGAGTGAGAATAAGTATGCCTTCAGTATGTCTAAATAGAGACACTATAAGTAAAATCAAGGATATTTGGAAAATTCTCCAGTTTCATCTTTGAAGACACTGGAACATCTACACTTTTAACAAAGTCTCAAAATCTCTTTTTTAGACTATATTTGAGAGGAGGAACCAAACCAAAATACTGATGAATAAATTAGTTAAAAATAATTTTTTTCTATTAAAAAATCTTTTACATCCAAGGGCTTGGGCTTTTTCATAGCCTAAACCTCCTTTTTCTGTTGTCACAAAATGGCATCAGAGCTCTCTATTTCTGCAAGACTAAATATTGCTCAGTGTCAGCATCAGGCCAGGGTTATTTTCCAGGAGAAATTTTGTATTTGAGGGAAAGTAGAAAGCATTTTTGTGGCATGCTGATGTTTGAAAAACAATGGTTGTTTAGAATTGCTTAGAGGAGTGGAATGTCAGAAGTAGTCTGAGAGAAAATGGATTTGTTGGCAGGAGACAGGCGAAGTGGTCAAAGCCATGTGCTAACTGCAGTTTGTGACATGGCTTTTTGATTTGTGCTGTACCTAGCACACCTGTGGATTTGGTTAATGTGCAGCAAGTAGGCTGTCCAGTTCCAAAAAATGTACAGTTTAAATGTTGAAAGCCACAGCCAGAAATTAAATTCCTGTAATATTATCAGCGAATCAAGAAAAATGTCAAACTTTTTGGCTAACAAAAAATTTCAAATCTCAATAAAGTTGATTTGCAGAATGTTTTTTCAACATGTTTTTCTGACTTGCATGATGAAAAGCTGTGGGTTTTGAAATGACTAATATACACGATGGCTCTAGTTTAAACAGCAGTGGAAGTTCCAGCCTGCCTGATTCTTGGTGGGGCTTCAGTGAATGATCTTATTGGAAATAGATTAGTTCCATAAACCTACATGTGGAAATAGGAGTAATAATATTAAGTGCAACCAGATTGTAAAAGTAAAAGTCCAACCACAATTGCATCAGAACAGCACTGGACAAGTGTAGTTTGTTTTTCACTTACAAGTTCAAGCAAATCCTCAACTGTTTCAGAAAAATTCTTGAGCTTTCAAACAAGAAACATAGTCAGTAAAGTGAGACAACTGGGGCACTTTGCTCTCTATTACAATATTCAAATGGCTTCTTTAGTTAGATAACTGGAATAGTGTTTTGTGTGAAGAGCACAGCTGCTTAAGAAGGGCTTTGCTTTGTTGTTTAATATCAAACACGAGAAAAGCAATCACATGCAAAATTTGAAAGTATCAGATTTTTTTGGTGTAATTATTTTATAACAGAATCATGTCTACTTATGTTTCCATGTGGAAAATGTGTAGAACTTGGAAAGAAAAAAAGAAAAAAGGAGAGCAGTTTTTATTTCTCCTAGTTTAAATTTGATTGAATCTCAGACTCCAAATAGTACTCAGGAAATGTGATGTTATCTTGGTAGAAGCATGCTTAAGTTTACTTAAAACAAAAGTAAAAACTGAAAACCCCTTATTTTTCCAATTGCTCTGCTATGTTATGCATCTGCTATATCATGGTAGATGGATCTATCCATCTTCAGGGATATACTGGTTTGCTAACTTGCAAAAACCCAGCTCTGTCAACTTTCCTGCCCCATTTCAATGCAATTACTGTGCTCAATGAAACATGATACTGCTGTGGAGAACCAGACTATCATTATCTTGCTTCTCTGATTATCTAGGTTTTCTCACTAAGTGATAAGCAGGCATTGTGTGGCACACAGTGAGAAAAAAAGCAAATAATACAATATGAACACTGTAGTGAAGCAAAGTGGTGCTCAGGCTCTTGTATGCCCAGGGGCTGCCTTGGGTTTGAGTCTGTTCAGAACTGAGGAAATACAAGTGTGGCTCTGCAGAAACCATGTCTGAAGTTGCAAACCAACTGTGCAGACCTGTTAACACTTCGGTATTTCTTCACTTTATTTGAATCACATACCTCTCTTTAATTTGATTTCATAGAATCATAGACTCATGGAATTGTTAAGGCTGGAAAAGACCTTTAAGAGCATCAAGTTCAACGCTCAGCCTAGCACCACTGTTCTGGTCACCATTAAACTGTGTTGTCTAGTGACATATCCCCATTTCCTTTCAGATAGTTGATAAAGTCTCCCTGAGACTCCTTTTCTTCAGGCTAAACTAACTCCTCAGCTCCCTCAGCCACTCCTCATCACACTTGAGCTCCCAAATCTTTCCCAGCTCCATTGCCCTTCTCTGGACCTGCTCCAGCACCTCAATGTCTGTCTTGTAGTGAGGAGGCCCAGAACTGAGCACAGCACTCAAGGTGTGGCCTCACCAATGCTGAGTACAGGGCTACAATCACTGCCCTGCTCCTACTGGCCACACGGAATGTCATTGGCCTTCTTGGCCACCTGGGCACACTGCTGGATCATGGTCAGATGGCTGTGGACCAGCACTCCCAGATCCTTTTCCATCAGGCAGTTTTCCATCCCCTCTGCCCCCAACCTGTGAGGCTGCATGGGGTTGTTGTGACCCAAGTGCAGGACTCAGAACTCTGTCTTCTGCAAAGCATAGCTTTTGTAGCTGTTTTCTTCCAGAAAGTCATTAGTGGTATTTTTAATGTCTTTTCAGTTAAGCCACACATTAACTGATGAACCACTGCCACTCACTTTTCAACATGCTGGTTGAGGAAGGGACTGGAACCAAATCTAGTTACTATGAAAAAAAAAAGATGGTGCTAATTTTTCTTGGCCCTTAATATTTCTAGGCATATTTCCTTAAATTTTGCTAAAGATCAGCTTGGATCAAACCATCTTTGTCTTTTGAAGGCTTTGGAATCATAGTGAAGTCAGTATTTTCACTTCTAGGGTAAAGCAGATTTGGGAACCTGACAGATTTTCTCTTATATCACTGCAAATGAATATACATCTTTGCTTTGATGACAGCTGCCCAGAACAACAAATTTACAATCCAAGCATATGTACTTAAAAGCTGCAATCCCACGTACATGCCTTCAGAAGCAAATTGATTTTTTTCTAAGTGAAACTGTTGTCAGGGACTTAATTGTTGTATGGTTCCTTGGAAAATGATACATGACATGGGGAATGTGGAAAACTCTCACAAGTGTAATCCATCTGTATTTGATCTGAAGTGAAAAGGATGTACAACTAGACCAGGATGAAAAGACAGACCTATTTATAAAGTTTGTTCCTGTGCTTTTATATATTCAACAAAGCAAATGCCATGCACAGCTTTGAATGATAGCATTTTCAAAATATTTTTCTTCAAACTTAGTAAAAGAAAGCAATAAAAAACTAAAGAAATTGCTGAGAAATTAAGACCAAATATATTCTCTGCATGTATTATATGTAATCTTACATGCAAGTCCATCTCCTTCAAGTTTGCTTCTATATAACATTTGGCAAGAGGAAAGATATAAGGCTTTCAAAGCAAAAGACTCATTTTCATAGGAAACTTAGTGTCTTTTTCTGAAAAATGTTTTTTTATTTTAATTTCCACATGCACGTAGACAAAAAGTCTGACCATCCATGCAGGTGTTTATTGACACAGGAAAAAAAAAGTTTAGCTTTTCATTAAAAGCCCCAGCAGCAGTCAGTTTCCTTTTACTCACTTGCCCCCTATCAGATTCATCCATTGACACTTCAGTATTTCAAAGGCATATGGTGATCTCTTTACATTTTTTCTAAAATTCAAAATTCTGTTTTGGTGCAATTCTGAGGAAAGCCTTTGCTGAAGATTTAGGCTCCTTTAAAAACCTCTTTTAAGGAGATTTTGGAAATTCTAGGAATGCAAATACCATCTCACCACAAAAGCCATCAGCCATTCCGGTATTTTTCCTCTTTTTCTTTCACCCTTTTCTTTTTGAGGCTGAGGTACAGAAGTCACCCAACACTTGAAAAGCAGCTACATTTTTGTAATAAGTCAAAGGCCCTGCTTCACTTTTCAATTGCATGCATGCAAATCTTCTAGTTATTGAAGCCTGAAGGAATCCTCTCAGGGTGAACCAAAGGCTGTGCTACCAGGAGAAAGTGCATGGACACAGCTATTTCAGCTAATAGAGGTTTAATTTCTGAAAAGCATCTGGATAGGTCTCATGCAAATTTCTGGCCTGCAGAAACATGGAAATTCAGCCACTTCCTGCACACTGCTTTCTCTACAGTTATTAATGTTGCCACTTGCTGCTCCTCTGCAACTTTTGAACTTTCAAGGCTCTTATCCAATGTACTTGTTTGTTAGCTAAAGCTTCTGTGTATGGGAAGAAGAAACAGCTACAGCAGTCTTTAGGCAGTTTTAGGTTGTAGGCAACTTGCTTTCTTCAGTTTGTTATTTTTTTCTTGCTTTTAAAATATTTTTTCTTGTTCTGTCTCCTAGAGCTTTCAGTGTCATCAGAGATGTGGTGCATCTTCACACCAGCTAGCCAGAAGAGCTCTGCCTGTTCTGGATTTACATGCTAAGCCTGAATTGTTTCAAGACCAGAAGAAAAAGAATTTTAAAGCATTGAAATGGTTTAAAGTTTTGAAAAGCCATCCCAGAATTCAGATTACTTGATTAACAATTCATCTAGACATGCTACATTCGCATCAGATGTGACAGTTCTTGTCAAGGTCTAAGGGTACGACTCCTCATTTTTCTCTTTAAACCAGAATTCCCTGTGTAGCTGCATGTCCCATGATGAGTTGTAACTATTGTTGCCTATGACAAACTGATGTTCTTCATACTTCTTGCATTGAGGAAGCAAAACATAGGGCCATAAAAGAAAAAGGGAGGCTGAAATGACAACTCCTGCAAAGCATTTTAAAAGGGCTGTTTCTTTTTCTTTAGAGCAAATTTGACTTTCACATTAAAAAATCTGCCTTCCTTGGCATTTCACATTAATTTGGCATTGGAAAAATCCACTTTCACAAAGCCCCCAAGGCAACAAAATAGAAAGGGACTAGCAGTTACATGGCAACTCTCAGAGTGCTGCTCCCTGTGGACTGGGGAGCTGGGAGCCACAGGGCACCCCTGTGGGAGCAGCAGGATGTGTTAGCCAGGCCCATTGCAGTGCCTCAGCCCAGAGAGGCACAGTGGAGCAGAGCCAGTCCCAGACACTGGGCACTGCCCTGGAGAAAGGGATGGCCCAGGCTGGGGCAGGAGATCAGTGTGACAGTGTGGTGAGGTCTGCAATGCTGCCAGGCTGGGCTGTGGCTGTGGTGCAGCTGGAGTGGCAGCTCTGGGACAGCCCAGCCCGTAGCCAGGCACCTACAGTAACTGTTTTACAGAGAATAAGGGCTCAATTGATTCCATTTCTTTTTAATGAAGCTATTTAAAAATGAGGGTGCAGAATGTGGAACTGCCTTCATTCCTCCTACCTTGGGTGTCTTTCAAGTGTGTGCCTCAATTCCTTCATCTGTAACTGATTACAACAGTCCTTGTAGAACTATCCCTATGACAAGGGTTCAAAGCCCACTTTTGTTACAAGCATTATAGAACATGTATTTAACTCCAACACAGTCAGAAGCTTTCTGGTTGAATGTGCCATTTTAGAGCAAATGCACTATAAATAAAAAAATGCAAATTAACTCAAAATCAATGTTATATATTATATCAACATTGTAGGACACTAAACTGATATATATATATATATATATATATATATATATATATATATATATATATATATATATATACAACACTATGTATACTATTCTGGCTGAATGGCTTCCAAAAAAC
The DNA here is from genome assembly GCF_015832195.1 of Motacilla alba alba. NCBI lineage: Eukaryota > Metazoa > Chordata > Aves > Passeriformes > Motacillidae > Motacilla > Motacilla alba. Next base: position 30,401,355 of record NC_052020.1, read on the forward strand.
ATTCTTAAACAAAAATATTGCAATGTGGGAGTGATGTTTACTCCAGGTGCAATAATTTCTTTAATAGATGTTTCATATTCATCTGCTGAAAATGCTGACTTATTTACTTGGTCTTTTCAAGGCTGATAACCTTAGAATATTTAGAACTTTTATGTACAGGAAATCATACTTGATTTACTGACACCTCTAAACATATTAATCTGTTTTTCTCTTGTTATCACATTAAAATACAATCCTTCCTTCACATTTATGGTGCACATAAAACTCTATTCTATTCCATTTATCATTCTTGACACACATCTGCTTGCACTTCCTCAGAATGAGATGTTTTCAGCTAAAAATAGCTCTTGGCTATAGATATTTTTATTTTTCAGTAAAATTTAATATTTTTATTTGGGAAATAAATCCTTGTCTTCAAGATTACTTTTTTGTAACTCACTGCAAATCATGATGATGTGCTAAACCCACAGATTCTTTGAACATCTAGCACAAGCGTCTGTGGTAAAAGGTTACCTATTCTGTAGCAAACAGAGGTCACTTGGTTCCTGCAAGTGTTATAAACACTTTGTTAGTATTTGCTTAGAAGCATAGCCTTTTCAGCATTGTGTATTTTCTTAACACTTGAATTTGGTCTGTTTGTTTATTTTATTTTTTTCTGGAAAATTGAAAGCTAATATAAGTCACTATTCATGAGCTTTTGAAAGATTAATGTTTCAGCTCTGTACTGTTCACTATGGAATGGTGCAGCCACTCATCCATCTAAGTCCAAACACACACATATATGCAGGATGTCTGATGAACAGGAGCACTATGATACTTGAAAAGTTAGGTAATACCAGAATTAAATTTTATTTTCCTTATGAGTGGGCACATGCACACAATTTTTGTCATAGGGAAACAGGTATTTTTCTTCAGAAGCTTTCTGTCTCATTCACAGTAAAACCTAACTGATCTTCATTGTATTATCTTAATTTTCTTACTTTGCAGTTAAATGGATGGCCCCATGTTATTTTAGTGTATGTTATTGAAATTCCCTTCTGTAGTTGTTTTCACAGTGTGTTTCTCCTTATGTCCACAGCTGTAGTCCTTGAATGTCTCATTGGTTTTCACAATATCTCAGTTAGAGGGGAGGAGAGTATTATCAGATAAAAAAACTGAAATGTGGAAATGTTAAAATTAGAAGCTTCCACTCTTTATGAGCACAGTGTTTGAGAACATGTGCTTTTATTTTACCTACAGGTGAATCTAGTACTCATCTGATGTGGACAGGGGAAAGTAAGCTCTTTGTGAAACAGAAATTTTATAATCTACCATCTTGATACCAACATTGTTTACAAGCTTTTTTGCTGATAAGTGTGTTCAGAAGTCTGGGAAAAAGTAGTATTCAGAGGCCACAGTCCATATCCACATATAGGATCATCCTTTGAAAGATATTTGCTTTTCTGTCCAGGTTTTGCTGGCTTCAACTCTCTTGCTCCTGTCCTTCTGGCTGTCTTTGTTGTAGTCCCGTCTCTCCCTTAATACAACTCATCATCCAGTTCCACTCCTCTAATTTAGGCAGACACAGTTTCTGCTTTCCTGTTTTTTCCTTTCAGTCTCATTTTCATCATATTCTTGTCATACATTTCTCAGGTCTCTGTTCTGGGCCCAGCCCTTGCCTGGTCACTACTATCTGATCTGGTTATGTCATGTACTGCCTCCCCCTGAAGCACCCAGCTCATTTTAATCTCATTTCCAAATTCTTGTCTTGGGTTTCTCACCCAGTTATAATGTTATCTTGCCAGTTTGCATTCAGATGCCATTCAGTGACTATCCACCTTTGCAGTTTCAGGTCCTGCAGGGTAAGGTGTCCAGAGCACTGAGAGGAGAGTGCTGTACTGGGGAGTGTGTCTGCTCAGCTATGCATTCCAACTCTGGAAATAGGAACTATGCATTTTTCTTTTGCCTTGGGAGAAGTCGCCTAATTCCACTCAAAGTCATAATAAAAGTATCTCCTAGAAGAAACCATGAGAAATGAGAGGGTTTCTGTTCCCTGGCTCTGTCTTTCTGTGACCTTTCAGGCAACAAGGTTCAACCATGCTTCTCCTAGGTTTTGCAGGGAAGAGGAGGGCAAAAAATGCCTCCTGCCTCTTATGGCTGCCAGACATGGTGTAGTGGGGGAACTGCTGCAGTAGAGGAAGCTACCAGAGGGAGAAGCCATTCCTGTGCACAGGTCTCAATTCCCTGGTTTGTCTCCCTTGTAGTAGCCCTTCCTGGGTGCAGCCTGTGAGGAGTGCTGAGGAATACTCTCTGGGGGCCTGTGCAGGGGACAGGGGTCTGTGAGGAGCATGGCCATGTTGGTGACCTGACTTTTCCTGTCATGGTAGAGACATCTACCTCAACTTGTTCTGCTGCCTGCATGCCAAGCCAGCCAGAACCCTTGCCACTCATTTGTCTCATAAGTCTGGAATGGAGGGATCATGTCAGCTGACCAGAGAGATGTGTGGTTTGGGCAGGAGAGGCCAGAGCTCATGCTAAACCCATTCTCTGTGGCCCCGGTCCGTGCTCCTTCCCATCCTCTCTTCTCTCTGCTCAAACCAGTGCTGCCCCTCTGCTCAGCAGACCTTTGAGCTGGTGGCAGAACCAGAGCGCTGGTGCCATCAGACAGACACTGCAGATGACTGCCTTTCTGCAGATCCAGCTAAGGGGTGTCAGATTTTTAAAAATAAAATGGAAATCCTGCTTCATTTGCACTGCTGGTTTTCAAACCATGGGGGCTTCTAAACCTGTTAGAATACAGAGAACAAAACTTCAAACTCTTAAGAGAAAGCTGAAGTCAGATAATAACTGCAGGGAAGGGGAGAACAATTCCCTGATGAGGAAATCAGAACAAATCAATAAACTTGTATTTTTATTTCTCACAGTTTGGGGATGAAAGATACCAGAACTTCAAGAATTACCAGTGTACAAGCAGTTTAGGAGGTATCTCGAAGGAGAAGGAAGTTTCAAGTGTCTGCTTTTATCAGTCATGCAACTTTGAGATTTTACTTAGTGTTTCTGTCACTTCCAGACCTCCCAGTCATGTGTGCATGCTTGGCTTTCTGAGTGATCAGGTCAAGGGCAAAGTGCCATGCAACAGTTTTAAATTTAGTGATTCCCAAAACACAATTGTGTTGATGAGGTAACCAGCATAATGATGTGCTTTGTCATTTATAGAGTAATTTTTAAAAGATTAAAAACTTTTAAAATTTGGAAGACAGAGTAAGGCATGAAGGTTTGGCAAGAATTTCACAGATCCATCAGTAAGGCAACGAGACAAATTGATTCTGTTTCCAAGGGCTTTTTGTTTTGTTTTGTTATTTTCAAGTGCTGCTCAAATATGCCAGATCACCAACTTTTTAGAAACTGAAGTTTTTTATTACTGAACATATATTGAATCATTCAGGACCCAAAAATATAGTTCAATTTTTCTTTATTGAATTGCATTGCAGTTTAAAAAACTGCCCTCAATTTGACAAACTAAAGGCGTTGACCTGTGGGGCATTAAATGAATAAATAAACTATTGCTAGGGTTACCAAACACTGTATTTGAGTAAACAGATGCTTCCAAGAGCCATAACTCACATACAGTTTAAAAGAAGCAGTATTGCTCAAATCATGTGAGTACTTGATAATCTGATTCCTGTTTCAAGTTAAGTGCTGTGGTGGACAACTTTCTGAATTGCATATTTTTTGCCTATTAATGCTTTATTAAGGAATTAACGTCTGGAAAATGGATCTGTTTGAGATCAACATATTGCCCAATACTTACATAGAGAAACAACATAAATCACAAAATACATTATTTTCTCAACGGAGGCCTTGGCATATACAGACATCCAGCTTCTTTTGGAATGAATCACACATGGAAGCTGAACTGCTCACTTCTATAGTGACTCATTTTGATACACTTCTTTCTTAGACCCTGCTGAGGAAACAAACAAATTCATCAGCACAAATATGCCCCATCTGCACTGTTTATTTCAATCACTGTTGGTTCTTATCATGTAATGTTTTGTGTGATGGGGGAACCCCGTGCCCTAAAATGGACATAAAGCCATGTGTAGTGTAAATGGAATGAAACCTTTTTAGTTCATGCACCAGAGTGTAAAACATTTCTTAATGTGTGAAAACTTCAAGGAACTGTTAACCTGGCTTGGTAAAAGGAGCATCAGTAGCCCTGTGGAAATGAACACATTGTTTTGACTACTTCAGTTGAAAGGCACTTTGGTATCTGAAGCAATCTGCATTGTGTGGTCAGATGTAATATGATTTTTATTCCCCTAAATTGTCAGGAAAATAGGGGAAGATAGTATCATTAGGCCACTAACAAAACCTCAGGCTCATAATGAGCTGAAATAGATGTTTGATGCTGAAATAGATAGTTTGTAGATTGTAACTATTTGGATATTACTATAATCCCAGAAATGAGAGACTAAATTGGATATCCAGTCACCTTTTAAATGCTCTCTAAACCAGCCTGGTGTCTGTGAATATACTGTATTTCTTTCTATTTGGTTTAAGTAGCTTGAGTAGGAGAATCTGGTTATAAATACCTGTTTACATTTGCCATCTTTTTCATTTTCTGGTCGTCTCATTTTTTGTGTCTTTTTTTAACAAATACATAGGCAACATCTGGAAAAGCCATCAGTTTGCAGTATTTCACCTCTAAGGTAATTTTTTGTATTAGATGGCTGTCAGAAACCAGTAGTATTACAAGTACTTTCATGCATTTAAAAAAAATCCATTTAAAAGAGTATGTTTCTAAGCTAAGTAAGGCTCAATAGTGTTTGCATTTCTCAGATATCATTCAATGAAATGATGCCATACTTGTATGTTGATCCTCACATGATGTTGCAAACTGCACTGTTGTGGGATACATGGGTTATAGGTAGCTGTCATTTAATATCATTTTATGCTTGTAAATCTGGAAGTGTATCTTGTGTAACATTATCACATTTACTCCTTTTTGTTCTCAGTGTAAGATACCAGTTACTTATCATTTCAATGCTTCCCTGTGGAAAAGAATGATTTACTCTAAATCTATCTTTTTTGCCATATGAAATGACTGACCATTAGAGAGGTTGGAAGCAGAGCTGCTGAAAAAGATGGGAGGGGACAGGGACTCCGGGGTCACTGATTTTTATGCCAAAGGATTACAGCACAATTTTCTGCTTCAAATAAGATGCCTCAAACAACAGTTTTGGATCATGCTTACTCCACAATTGGATTGTATCCCTTTTGTTGTGCAATATGCAAATTTCCAGATAGTGACAATACCTGCCAGAAAGAATGTCTAGTTACAGGGCCCTACATTTGGGTAACTGGTCCAATGAAATGCTCCAAAGAATTTCCAGCAAGACTTGCTCATATCTTCGGGTAGTCTGATGAAAATTTTCTAAGTCAAAATTTTATTCCTTCTATTCTTTCTCCTTTCAGGCTACAAGGAAGACACTTTAACTTGCAAGAGTCGGGGTGGTAGAGGGGGGGGTGGGGGTGGGGGAGTGTGGTGGTGTGGGGGAAGACAGATATAAGAATTAACTTCCACAACTGAAATATATACTCAGAGTGGTTTTTTATGTAGGAATGAAGATGGATCTTCCCATATATTTCTTGCCAGCTCATCAACTTAGTAACACTTGGCACAGCTAAGAACTATCTTAAATTAAAATGCAGTTGTGACTTTGTGGCAGGTGTAAAAGATTGAATGTGGCTAAGAACAATCGAATAACCAAATGAATAACCAAATAATCGAATTAAGTCCATTCTCTTTTTCCATTATGGTATTTTGCTGTCTTATGATGTAGGTAAATGTTCAGGCTAATCCAGAGAGCAGGCCAAATAAAGCTCTCCAAAAAGGTACTGCTTGTATATGTGGACATGTTCAGAACATTAAAAATAAGGGTGAAGTATTGAAAGGAAAGTGCTGACAAAACATATGTGCCTGAGTGTCCTGACAGCTTCTGGTGTGCTAACACGTATTCTAGAGCTTCATTCTGCCTGATGTGTCATTTACTGAATCACTGTACTCTCAGTGTATGAAGAAATTGTGAAGAGGATGTTTATTTTTCTGACTGGGGAGAGAAATGCATGGTTTCTTGGAGTTTCCTTTGTTGATTTGTCATTCCTTGCTCAAGGTTGCTAGGCTTGCCATAGCTGAAGGTGACCTGATTTTGATCCTGTCAAATTCCATTGACTGTGATAGAAGGAAGTGCTGCAGAAACTATAAAGTTGAGTGGCAGGACATGATTAATCCAGCCACTCAAGCTGGGTATGTGCAATGTCTCATCTTAGAGATAGCACAATTGCAGCCTTTAAGCTTGTTCAGTGAGATTTTTTTTCTGCAAGTTTCCAAACTCTTTCATTAAGCACAGTAGAAGTTGCACAGACTAGACAGAAGGAGTGGTGAGAGTCCATGACTATTTTGCCATGATTCTATAACCTGTCTAGCCAAAATCTTTAAAGTCTTAATTTCAGAGAGTTACAACTAAGACTTCTAATCAGGTATCTGAACACTGTATATATAAAACATTACATCTGATTACTGGCAAAGAATACTGACTGATTCTAAATGCCTTAGGTGCTACAAACTTCCTGATCCAGAGTCAGCCTGGTGTGAAAAGCAATTGACAGCAAATGATTGATTGATTGAATGTTAAAAAGAAGTTTTTGTAACATGTACACTTGCTGAAGGTTGATTTATTTACAGCACCTTTTCCCTCCAAACATTCAAACAAGTTACCTGCAACACTGATTTTCTCAAATGTCATGAGCTTTAGACGTGTTCCCACTTTAAAAAATGATATTAAGTGTATATACTGGACTTATCTTTTCCACTTCTCTTTTGTTTTGAGTCCACTAAGTTAACAGTTTTTCTCCCTAAAAGCACATCAATTCATTCAAGACTGTGGAAACTACTGTAACTTTGCAGTTTATGCATTGTGTTCTGTAAGGAGGCCAAATTTTTAAAATGCAAACATTTAAAAAAATTTTAAAATGCAAACATAAAACAAAAATATCCCATGCTACTCCACTGCCTCTTCTAGCTGTGGTTTGTGAGAAACCATCAACGTACATTTTAATTCCAAGAAAAAACCCTTGAAATTCCTAGAAAAATCTTCAAAAACTGTGAATCCCATTCTCCTTTTTTTACAGAGAAGAAAAAAAAAAGAAAACTTTCCACATAATGCACTACTTTTGTGGAACACTTTTTTTGTTGCTTAACTTTGAAACACCTTGGAACATGAACTGAGCTGCCTTGTTCACAGCTATCAATTCCCTGAGGTAGTGGAAAGGTGAGTGTTGTGACAGTGATGGTAAGCCATTTGTGGATCAGTTCCATGGTAAATAATTCTGTTGATGATGCAGAACACTGCACAGAGAATCCTAGTCTTCCTCCAACTCTTTTTCAACCTTCTGGCACATGATCTAATTCTGTAAGTAGATAAATATTCATTATTGCCTCTTGAGCTAGCTTTTCTTTTTTTTTTTTTTATTCTGGAAAACACCTTACTTTTACAATTAGCACCTAAGTGTACTCTGAAATGCCCATCAGATTTTTGAGCTGGGTCACCCTGTTTCTTTTTAACACATTTCAGGTTTTTTTCTGTGCTCGGGACAATTTTTATTTCAAACACTCTAGTGAAAAAAAACCAAAAACCAAAACCAAAAACGAATCAACTCAACCCAAAACAAGAAAAGGAAGTGTGGTTGGAAAAATATGACACTTGTATCCCTCTCCAGGTTTTCAGTCAAATCAGTGGTTAAGAAAGCAGTTCCTTCCATCTTTGGGTGCAGGCTTGTAGCTCTTCAGTGAAAGCTTTCATTATTAAGGAATTATTAAAATGTGAGATACAGGGAGCGAGGTGGGCTTGTAAACTTGGGGTTTAGTAGCAGTATGTGTCCTTCATGTCATTTGAAATTCCATCTGAATAGGGACCAGACTCTGTATTCAAGAGAGCATTGCCTTCCAGTCTGATAAGAGCACATGTAAGTGCTTCCATTGAAACAGAGTGGTTCAAGTCCATGCTAAAAATAAAGCATGTCTTTACATAGTTTACTGAATCAAGAGTGGTTTGCTGTGAGATAACCCCAGTACAATTTTATCACTGCTATTCAAGTGTTCAGTAGTAGGTAGAAAAGGCCAAAACTGTTATTAATTTTATTCCCAGGCAGATGTAAACTCATCCCCTCACCTGGGGAAAATTTCAGCTGTTTTTTTATAGATTGAATGTGTAAAAAATGTCTTCTCTGTAGCTTTCTGCCGAGAAATTGTTCTTCCTTTTTTATTTAAAATCAGTGTACATGCTTCCACTTATTTCTTGTTACACAAACCAGGTCTTACTATAATTAATAATTTGTCCCATATTGTGATCAGATATTTTAAAAACAAGTGAATATTTTTTAGTTCTACAGAATTTTAATTGTACACTCTACTCTTGAAATATTCATGTTATGTTCCTGTGAATTTCTGTGAAAAGAGGATTTCGCTTACAATGCTATAGCAAAACAGATTGCTTCACATAGTTTTCATGAAATCAGAGGAGTTAAGCCTGTCAGAAGAAAATCTAATATGTAACCCAGCAGCTGAAACTATGCTGGAGTGAGATAATTTTCAGATCTCACCTAATGAAATCAGATAAGCTGTGCCTGGGTAAATAGAATGGTTACAAGTAATATTGTCTTTGAGAAGGTTTTTCTTTTTCTTTGTTTTACATCCATGTATATTATGGCTATCTCCTGGGAAATTACTCAAATATTTGCATATAAAATAACATTAATTTCCAGAAATTGCTGAAGTCATGCATCTATCTATCTATCTATCTATCTATCTATCTATCTATCTATCTATCTATCTATCTTAATTTTTTTAATCATAAGTTCAGTTTATTATTCACCTGAAAAAGTTACTTCAGACTTGAAGTAACCGTACAGATTAGTGTCCTTGTTGAATTAATTACTCCGGATTATAGAGAGCTGTTAAATTATTTTTAATTGAAATTTGTGAAGAAAAAACAAAGCCTTATTTGTACTACTTAAATAATTTAAAAATGGGTAAATTGAATTTCTATAGTGCCTTTACACAGGCTTTTCCTGTAAATCCGTGTTGGCTATCTCATCTCAAGACTGCCAGGCTGAATGAAAGATTAAAAGTGACATTAGCAACATAGTTTATCATAGACCATAGATGAAAATGTGCTGGATAAAATGCCAAAGGGATAGAAACAAAATAACACAAAGAAGAAAAGATGGAGTCTGCTCCAGCTCTCCATAGGACAAACTACTATTACTAGCTTTGAATCCTTAATTGCATTTGTGCACATACAACTGAAAAACACTGGGAGATGGCAATAAACCACTCCCATAGTTCAGAAAACTGCAGATTAAGTATCTTTTAAAAAAAGTAACCTGTTTTATTAAAGTAATTCAAAATAGTTTATGTTTTTGTCCCTTGCATTTTAAGGTACTTTTCAGGGTAAAAATTAATTATTACAGGGGGTAAAATAATTATTAGGGTTAATAAAACAGTTTAAATTTTTTTTTCTCAAAATCATAGTCAGAGAGACCAAAGTCAGAATTTTCTTGAATCTTTTTTTATCCTGACATGTTTAATGCTTTATCACATCACAACACAGGTCATTCATTAGTTGTCCAAAAATTGTGTTACTGTGGTGACAGTATTTCATACAACCTTAGGCAAAACCTTTTTATACTTTCATTCTGCTGGTTCATTTACTAGCAAGAAATTTTTCAGTCACAGTTAAAAACAAAATAAAACCCACTCTAAAAATTAAAAGCAAGAAAGAAAGCAAGTCTTTCATATGCATCAAAAATGGAAGGAGGAAGTCAAATGCCTGATCTCAGCCTGGGACCTCTGGAAAAGGTACCAAATGCAGAGGCTTCCGATTTTTGGATGAAAAGTGGAATGAACAGAGACATAGGGTCTGGAGCTCCTCAGCTTGTGGGAGGCAGCTGCTAGAAAAGTGGGTTAGAGTAATTCTGGTCTCTGAAGGTGTCACAAACCCACAGTGGTGGCACCACGCACCCTCAGTAACTGCTTAGAAAGATGACTTTGTGAAGTTCTCAGGAGCACACCAAGCCTTTAATTTAGAAAGAAAAATGCAATACCCTTGAATTGGCATGAGCCCACTAAGGTCCAGAAGACTGAAGCAATCATAGGAATTGCTCTTCCAGCACTGGATCGTTTAGAGAGACCCCCCCCCATCCCTGCCATTCCATGCTGCAGCTGTCTGTCTGTCTGGAGGATATTCCTAGAAGATTGTGAAGCTCACAAGGTGGAGAGTAATATGGTTTCTTTACGAGAGAGCACCTCTCTAACTCTCTTCCCCTCTGGGATAAAGATACATTTTGCTGAAGTATTTGTTAAAAAATTAGAAATTTTGAGTGCAAATAATAAAATACCTTGTTTTTTCTTTGAGATGTGATTGCATCAAAACAGATCTATTTCTAGTCCTGGATTCTTACAAGGTTCATGTTTCTTCCTTCCAAATTTTGAGAAATCCTTACATAGCTGAGGTGGTGAAGATGACCTCAAAGACACTAATTAATATTCCAGAATGTCAATGGCATAGCATGAGGAGGGAAGTGGGTTACTAAGGAATGGCAGTAATCACTCAGTAACTGAAGTTGTGCCACAGCTCTGTTATAAATTTTCATTTTGACACTACATCACCGTGTCTACCCTCCACCCACAATATTCTGCTGAAAGAGAAATCCTGAAACTGATAACATTTAACACAATCCATCTCATCCTAGAGAAGATTGTCAAAATATGAAAAGAGAATTAAACCTAGGAGGAAGAAGAAATATGAAATCTCACTGTTTTAGGATTGGCAGGATTTCAGTAGTGTATGGGAAAAAATTAGTCGCCTTTGGTTTGCTTGTCCTCTCCCCCCAGTGGTAACTGACTGCAAGTGTGGGAAATACAGCAGTAAATAATGCAGTAAATCAATTAAAACATGAACCAGAGTGTACTGGCTTGTGCAGTAACTCAGCTAAAAGGTGAACGCTCTGTGGGAACTGAACATGCCCAGTACAGCCTGAATCCGCAGTGAGGATCTGTTGTGTTATTGCCACCCTCTCTTCACTGTAAGACAACTCGTGGTTTTCAGAGGTTAGACTGGCCCTATTTAATTGAAATTTTGCAGACATCAGAATCTCTCAGACAGTAATAATTGAATTATCCTGAAGCATTCAAAGTTTCAGCCAAAAAGCTAATATTTGCTGAAATCTGGAACAGTTACAGAAGTTTGAAATGCTGAAAATGTTTATTTCAGGAAGTGATTAAAATTTTGACAATCCTAAAAGTACATAAAGAAGTTTGTCTGAATAATTTCATCCATTAAATGATTACCATAATATGGTAATCTAATTTTCACTTGTGCTAGTAGCTAATAGCTTTTTCTTATTGTTGGTTTGTATATATCACTATGTCTTGGAGATCTCTACTGAAGTTGTAAACGCAAGGTACTTGACACAGCTGTGATAAAAAATAATCATGGGCCCAAAATCTGACATGGATGCTCTATCATTTCTCTCAGTCTATGATTGGAGATCCATACAAATGACATCCTTATATGTCTTCTAAATTTCTGAAGTGATCCTATTTTTCCTTAGGCCCATTACACTACTTGAACCTTAGGCTTGTTCTTCTTCCCATGACTGTTCTCAGTCTTTTATTTAAGATATTATCAATGCAAGGATCATCAAATGCCAGGAATTTACAGATAATCCCCAGTGTCATCAGAAGGAAAGCAAACTTCCAATAACTTTGTACACCTCATGTCCCTTTGGTTTTAAAATTCCCTGGGAAATTTGGTCAGCAATCAGATTAAAATAAACATTTAAGCATTTTGAAAATGGCATTGCAGTTCTGTTCTTTCAAAATTCTTGTCGTGTTCTTGGCTTATAATATCATTGACATGACTTGGTCATGTTTTGTTAAGTTGACCTCGCCGAGGAGAAGTCCAGTTTTGGGACAAGGTTAAGAGGCAACAAGAGGTTGTTTTTGAATGTACAAAGATCATCATTTGTCCTCATAAACAGTGCTAGATTTGAACTGGTCTCTCTCTAAATCCAGCTGCTGGGTCATGGAAAGCAGTGGTTTCCTGGCATAAGAACCAGGAAAAATGCAGAAGAGAGGGTGAGAGTGAGTGTGTTTGGTGAGCAGAATGGAGATTGCTTGAAAGGTCAAGCAGTGCAAGGATTACAAGTCAGACAGGAACTGGAAGGCCGTGAGAAAATGATGCAGGTATAACTTGTCCCAGTGCAGTGTGGTACAAGGGGCAGGACAAGCATCTGCCAAGGACCTGTGGAGCTGTGCTGTCTGATGAGGAAAGCCAAACCACACAGTGTGTTTGTGTCTTCGTTCTGTTCCTTTTGACCTTCATTCTTTCAGGACCATTTTTAGAAAGCTTAGTCATTGTGTGGCGTTAGCAATATATTTCCTGGGAGTTCTGGGACTTTCTGAGTGTTGCAACCTTAAAAGTTTCTTAGGAAAGCGTTTCATTTATGAAGCATCTTTAAGTAGCAAGATCAGTGCTCTGTTTTGGGGCAAAAGTTTCCCTCTTGTCAAAAAAAAACTCTTCCTATATTATGTCATTTTTCTCTTCTTGATTGTTAGTTGTCTTAATAATGATAGCAACTTGTCTATTGTCAAAGAAATAATTATATTTCACTAGATGGAGTTTTGAAGAAGGGGCAAGAGAAATGTAGCAATCAAGATAAAAATAAACATTTAAAAATTCTGAGTGTATTTTGCTGTTACTGTATGCATGTGTTACACATTTTAAATCCTCATGCTTTGTTGTTGGAGAAAACTTGGAGTCAGAAAGCTACAAGACAGAAATATTTGCTATATTCTTTTACAGAGAAGTTTTATCTCTCAACAATTGCTAGGAAAGAGTTGGTTTCAGACGAACGAAACTATTTAAAATGTTATCTATTTATTTAAAATTTATATATAGCATATATATGAAATGTATAGGAATTACCATGGAAAAAAAGAAATACTTAATAAAGGATGTAATTTATTTAATGGTAAAAAGTGGTTTTATAAGTAAAATCATCAGAAAAGTCCTCTCCAGCACTATCTGCAGCACACTTGCTTTCTGCAAGTCGTCTGCTTGTCATAGCATCAATTTATTGCATCAATAACTGAGTGTCTACTATTTTTTATGATGTAATGATAATTTATGCACAAATGTACTATGAACAAATGCAGAATATTTTAGTGAACCTTGTCTCTGATACAAATTTTCATTCAAAGAAGAAAAAATTATACACTAATTTAGTTTGACAGGGCCCACAAGAAAAGTTAAGGAATGAAGTTATACTGGCTTTATAGCTTGATAAATTACTTTAAATGAATTTGAAGTGAAGGAGAAGAACAAGGAATCTTGATAAGGTGGCAACTTGATCATTAGTTAAATGGCTATGATTGAAAAATCTGGAATACTGACATCTGAAGCAGCCATCAGTGCCACGTGTTGCTTACAGATTTTATTGAGGTATAGATTCTAGAACAGATAAATGTCTGTTTATTTGCATAAAATTAGTTAGTCACTTTCTGAAACCAAAACTTCAGGGATGGACTCAAAAATTTTAAACTTTTCTATCAATGAAAAAAGCTATTTGTCTGAACAATTTATTTTTATTTTGCTATGATGTTTGTTTTTGGTTTTTTGTTTTTATTTTTGTTTTTGTTTTTGGGTTTTTGTTTTTGTTTTTGTTTTTGTTTTTTGTTTTGTTTTTGTTTTTGTTTTTTATTTTTAAAGATACTCACTGCAGTATGGAATAAACCAGGACATAATTTCCAGTACCAAACTACTAAATATAATTGACTCCTGAAAAAATAAAGGTCCCAATAAATGTTAAAATTGGAGTAGAAAGTCAAAACTAGGGAATCTCAGCAAGAAAATGGATTAGTTTTTAAGGTAAAGAAAAGTTAAAATCACTAAATATTAGGGTCTTCTCTGGAAGAGAAAGTGAGGTACAGGTGCGTGAATCCATGAGATAGACAAGTTCAAGTATTGTAGCCCTGCCTGCTTGTCACATGTTTCTGGGAGTGTACCACCTTCTTCATCCGTGTGTTGCAAGTGGTGTGGAAACCCTGAGAGAAAGTCTCAGTGAGCCTGCATTTCTTATACATCTTTGTTATGGGAGCACATTGAGTCTAATACTTCCTTAGTCACAAACACAGACAGGAATGTGTGTATCAGTGCTTCTGTGCTAGTGATGGTTACTTTGGTGCTCACATTCCATGAAATGGTGCTTGATGCACATAGGACATTCATGCAATTATGGAGGAATTTGGTTTTTTTGCTCAGGTGGACACCATGAACAAAATTAACATGGGAAATTTATACTTTTATTTACTGCCCATTAACAGACATTTCTGATCAGTGTTTTGTGTATTAAGAAGTGAAGAACACAAACAATTAAAAAAAAAAAAAAAAGAGCCTAATCCTGTCATTTAGCCTGCCTTTAGTTCAATTACTGAATTTAGGCACCAGGTGGTCTAACCACAGTTTTTCTAGAGATCTCAGGCAAGAGTAATGTCCCTTGCCCAGATCATAATATTCCAGTAATACCAGTGGCACAAGACTAATCATGTAGGTCCATTTCAAGCCAAGAAGGAGCATGGTAATGTTTTCAAGCACGGAGCATGATGTAGGTGTCTGTCTGGATATTCTGAGATGCTCAGTTGGTCCTAAAGGCTTAAAATCCTGGTTTAAGAACCAAAGGGCTTGAGTTTATAAATGCAATTAATTTAATAATTTAATAATAAATAGAGAAATAAACGACAAAAGACTGTGGACAAATAGGGTCCTTTTGAGAAGGCCTGATGATAGACAAAATCTTCATGATTCCAGATACTTGATTAGAAGAGCTTTATGATATCCTTTTTTTCCTGGTAATGTATTCTATCAAACATGATAGATTAAAATAAGTTACTGAATGTTTAAATGATTGAATCACCTCTAGAAATATCTGGCAAAGATTTTTGTATGTGGGCAAACATGTTCACTGAAGATGCTTTGCACTTCTTCATACTTCCAGCTTATAAGTGTAACCAAAAAAAGCAATAAAATATCAATGTGATTGTCCAAAACACTGAAATAGTTGCTGTTCAGTTTGCTGGGACCCCCCAGATGGCTTCTATCTATTAAGTTTTCAGGAACAGTGTAAATGTTCTGTTCTCTCCTATATTTTACAGTGATGTACCTATATTTTGTTTGTCAGATCATTTGTTTCGCTTATTTTTAAGTTACTGGGGAAAAACTCCTTTCTTTTCCCCTCATAGAATATTCCAGTTCTGACTAAGCAGCAACTAAAAAAACTTATTGGTTATTTTCAAATCACTCACAACTCACATAAGGAGTACTACATTGTGGTTACTTGCTGTTCTTACAATAGATATGCATTCAAGGCCATCATATCCATTATTCAGTGCTTCTGAGCTTGCTTTGGCGACTGCATTTGCAAGTGCTGAATGCTGTTTCTGATAGATGCAGGCATGAAATTACTTACATAATTCCACTGAAATCTCTGGGACTACTTTGTCCATAGAGTTACATGTGATTCAGTATTTTGCTGGACTGGGGTCAGAAAGTTCAGTGCTCTTTCAGCCTGGCTTGCTAGGCACTGACCATGCAGTTTTAAAGTCTTAATTTAAAGCTTAATTTAAACTTTAATTTTAAGGCCAGATTTCTATAATGTAATGCAATCTGCTCTTTTCAGTTTCCAGTGTAATGTTCACTTGTGTGTAGACAGAAGCGCAACGGGACCACTTGCATAGTAAATGAAGGGCTGCCCAAGTGATACGGTAACGTGTTGACAATAAATTTAACTAACAGATTTAGCTTAATTTTTAAAAGAGTCCTAACTGCATATTTTGTATAGACAGCCATGTCTGATACCCAGCATGACTCATGTTTAGTTGTTAATATAATCCTGGAGATAAGGTATTTGACTAGAGCATACCTTCTTGCATGCTGAAACTGAGATCGTTATATAATACCAGGAGCAGCAAACAACTTTTTCAAAGTGGCATGGAAACCATTCAGGAGTGGGAACTGAATGCCAGTTTCATTGTCACCTATAAGGAGCCAAACAATAAGGCATTGTAGGCTCACAGTCTGAGCTCAGAACAGGAGGTTTAAGTGCACCAGCTAGTAGGCAAACTCATCCAGGCTAAATCCTGCCAGATAGAATATATCTGTTAATGGACTCATTAGGTGCATTTTAAATGTTTAAAAACTTTGTGAGAAATGTTCATGGGATGAACAAGGGATGATGCAATGGATCAGGCAGTTCGTAGTAATCGTTTATTCACTGGCCTCCGGATATTTTACCATGTCAGCAGCTCTTTAATCTTCATTTTCCAGACTGGAAATGAAGAAGTTAGGGGCTGTGCTCCATGGGAACAATAACATTTTAAACTAAGGAAGGAAGATGCTAGAGAGGTAGAGAGGAAATTATGAAAATGGTTTTTGTTTAGTGTTTTTGTGGAGAAAAAGTGTGCTGATATTCTAGTTCTGAAAACATACTGATGTCATTTACCAAGTTGCTAATTTTATTTCACCAAATAAAAGTGCTGATAAGAATTTATTCCTACCAATCTCTTAGGCATTTATAAGAAAGTTCTCTTTATTCCTCATCATCAATTGAGCAACTGTGAAAAAAAAAATTAGCAGGGAGCATAAAAAATGAGCCTATTAGGATCTTCCCTTGGCCTAGTTAGATCCAACAATGAAATAACAGTGCAAAGCAGCTGGATTTAAGAGACAGAAGAGCCAAGATGGATCTGATTATATAGAAGTCCTGCCCTGAGGTATGAACTTTCTGGAAAACGTCTACAATATCCTTTAAAAAAACTCACAAGAGAAATTGTGTCCTGGTTAATGATAAGGGCTAGAGTCGTAATAATTCTAATTGTAGTCTAAGTATAGCATTCTAATATTAGAACTTTTCTACTGGAGAATACAGAATTAGAAAATTTTGTATGTCATGGTTCCCTCTAAATATGCAGAACTTCTGTCAAAGATAACACAGGAGAAAATGTGTTAAATCAATACTTCCTCCCTTTTGCTCTGTATGCCTTCTGGTGAAACTGAACAAGGATACAGGCAGCTGTTATCAAAACTGAAACAGTGATTGATGAAGGAGTCAGAATTTAAATGTTTACAGTCTCATGTTGGTGGAATACTTCCTTGAAACATTTTCTGAACAGGACAGAGGCAGAGCACCACTGAATAATAGTTGCAGTACTCTTCAGGATGTTCTGCCAAGAAGAAGCTCCATCTCTCTTCCTGGCAGAGGTGACAATAAAGATTTTCATCTTGAATTTATTTCCAGGTAGCAGTTAGTGTTTACCCTCCAAATATCGCAGATTGCATTCATTAAAAATCATGTTCAAAAATGTTGATGAGGAGAAGGCTCTTTGCTGCTGCTGAACTTTTACAGATGTGCAGATATTCCCATGCATACCTCACACATTGCAAGGCTGGCAGTTACATGTAATAAATATCAGATTGTCCTTCAATAGTGTCATTTTTTAAACTCATGAAAAGGAATAGCTCTCTAATTCGAATCTAACTGTGGTGAATCATATCACTCTTCGCAAGAGAGATATTGCAGACCCATCTACAATAGGAAATTGTAAGAAGAAAGAAAATCCCGGAGAAAATCCAAAAGAATTTGTAGTTCACAGTATGTATTTCATAGCTCTATGGGATAACCCCACAGAATTTGGTATTTCTATTTCTGTGTGCTGATGCAGTTGTTCTGCACCAGCATCTCCACAAAGCAGAAGAGTAGGTGGGATTCGTCATTCTTTTCTAGCTTATCCCAGTGAGGATTCTCCCATACCAAATATAGGATGAGTCAATCTTTAAAATAACATCATGTAAGGGAATTTCCCATACATTTTGTTTCTATTTGTTTTATATTCAAAGGGTTCTCCGGGGAGTATTTCTTTAAAATTCCCAGGATAACAGAAGAGTCTGGTGACAAGTTATTACAAGAGCCTTCATTTCCTTAGTGCAAGTTCATATGTGACAAAGTTTGAGAATACTTTTTTTTATTGCAACACTTAGACATTATGGAAGGCAGTAAGGCCTAAAGGGGCAGGGAAACAAAGCTAACATCCATTTATCAAAAACAGTAGAATCTCATCTGTCATTCTGAGAAGCATGATTTTAGATCCGGGTTGGGACTTACATCTAATTGTAGCTGTAAACTTTCTCAAATGGTTGTCTGCTATTTCTGTGGATCCATAAATTCCCATTGCCGTGTACATATAAAGCAAAATCATTAAAAATGTCAAAAATAACAAAAAAAAAATTTATAATCCAGTCTTGAAAATTCAACCCCTTACAATATGCTTCTCAAGAGGCCTGAGGTAATTTATCTTCAGGCCTCTAGAAATAGAACACAAAATTCTTCTGCTTCATGCAAAATGTCAATATTAACAGAGCACACAGACATTGTGAACACCAGGATTCATACAGTAAAGTAGAGAGGACCAAAAGGTCAAAATTTTTTGACTGAACTTAATATTTGAATTGGGCTGTAGTAAACTATTTTGTAAGATGTCCACACCTCAAATTACTTCCAGTGTCATCTACTTGTGCCCCCTTCCTAACTCTGCCAGAGTAACCTTTCTGGTTTTTTATTCCCCAAAGACCTGCTATGATGTGAAATGGGACTGAGCTATTTTCCTCAGATGTGGTCCAGACTGTTTTCAGTTTTGAGGAGCAGATGTTAGTATTAGGTCCACTTCACATCTCCTTGCTACATTTCCCCCTGGGTTTCACAGACTTGTAGTTCTCCCATTGGACTTTCAGCTTAGATGTTCTAGTCTGTGACGTAGGGAAGCCAGAAAATTTTGCTGCTATAACATGAACATGCTCTTACTCTGTCACACCTGACTTACACAAAGCTAGTAAATGTTTCTAAAATTGAGCTTACTTCTTGAGAAAGATTCAAATGTTATCATGTAAAAGGAGCTGAACTTATGTTTATTTCCAGGGTACTTATGTTTTTCAGGGAAAACTAGCTATCTAGAAAGTGGATTAATCTCTTCAGAACTAATGTCCTCTGTAGGATTCTCCTTTGAAAATGTAGTTTATGTGCCTGACCTTTGAAGCCACTTTATTGTAGACCTCTTGCTGAAATGCTGGTTGTACAGTCAAGCTAGGACTTGGTTTATTTTTCTTCTGTTAGTCATAAATAGGTAAGGAATGAGCTAGCATGGTTTGCAATTACACATTTAGTATGATGTCTTCCTGCTTTTTTACAGAGTTGTGTTTCTGAGTGTTTACACATACATGCTCACAAGAATTAATAAACCAAAAGAGCCTGTATTTTTCACAGTGTGAAGTCAGTAGCGTCTCTGTTGGAGATTGTTTGTGTTTGTCTTCTGTTGTCACTGTTTTTGTTCAGCCACAAAAAAATTAGATGAAAGAGCATTGTTGCAATTAAGAGTTTTGGCACAGATTTTTAGACTAGTGTTCAGGACATCCAGATGAAAAGAAATTTTGGTATTTGGTAAAGTTTATTCCCTGCACTTGTTTCCAGAAGGTCAATATAAGTCACTGTTTGCTATGCAAGCCAGAATGCTGAAAAGAAGAAACATTTTAAGCATTCCTGCTTGGCTAGTCAGTATAGAGCTGACTATTCTCCCTCCATCTTTGTTGTTATTTGAGCCCAGGTTTTATTGGTGTGATAATTTAGAATTTTGAATTTGTACAAATGGTGTCATGTGTGTTTCAAGGTCTGTTATTAAAACCCAACCCCATATAGGAATGCCTTCTTTTTCCTTATGCCAAATTTTTATTGGGAGAGAAATTATTTGACACACACTGTTTCTTTTCTGGAATGCATCTTTTTGCAGCAGATATATCTCCTTTTGTTTACCATAGTAGCTGTTATTTTATCACAGATCTGTAGATTGGCAGCAGTCTCTGTCAGATGCTCACATGAATTATTTTCATCATTTTGCATGTCTCCGTCTTACTGAAGTTATGTACTAGTCCAAGCCAAAATTCACTATGCTGAGACACACACGTGGCAATGTTATGATTATATTTTAGTATTGCTGGGGAAAAGCACCAAATAATGTGTGATGCGTTGGTTTTAGTTCTTTTCTGTCATAAATTCTGTATGTGATGTGGCAATTGAAGTGAAGCAAGATTGTTTGCAAAGTGTGCAGAGAAGATTGGAAAAATTGTCCATTTTTGTAGTTTCCATATTCCAAACCCTGGAAATTCATTCTTGTTCCTTTTCACCTGTCTCACATAGTGATGACATACCAAGAAAGAAATTCAGAACACGGTAAAACTTATTTGGTATTTCAAACAGTGAACTTTTCTCTGGACTTGTCTTGCAGATGTTTTGCTTCCGGTAACTTGATGCAAATGAAAAAGATGAAAAATATATTGTGTTGGATTCCTTTCTATGCTTGACTTTTGAACGCAAGCTGGGAGGCAGGATGATGGGAGGATGTTGAGGACTGTGAATCACTTTGATTGCAATCCTATTTTTTGTGGACAATTTTTGAATCTTCAAAACTGTAAAATGTTCTCAGTTGAAGATAGAACAACTGGGCAGGCATCAAAACTTTATTTAGCACTCCAGCAATAATGTTCTACTCCAGACAGAAGTATACAGAAAATAGCATGGATAGGCTTGATGGGGAGTATGTAGATTGAGTAGGTGGATGTTCATCGTCTTAATTGTTTTCTAAATAATGTCTAAATGTATAGTTATGGGAATACCCTTTAAGGTCCTGACTGAGGAGTGCAGACCTGTCCTGTTTTCCAGAATTATGCCAAGGCCAGTTCCGTATGTCCACCAGTTCTTCCCTCTGTGCTTACACTAGATTCCTGTGGAAGTGAAATTCTCTGCATGGACTGGGAAGAAACTTGGGCTGTATTACAGTAAATCCCTAGTCTGCATAATGGGAGAACAATATTCTAAGGATCCAGAAACAACTGAGTCTCAAATATTGATGTATGTACTTCTAAAATTTTCCATGAGTAGAAGTAAACTTGCAACAGGGAAAGTGAATAGAAAGAAAGTAGAAGCAGGGGGAAAAAGGACAGATGGGATTTTGTAGGAAAGAAGCAGAGGTGAGCTGGCTGCGCAGTGGGAGTGGAATAGTGAGAATAAGCAGAAAGGTGGACTGTGTGATTTCCTGCTTTTATGGACACTCTTCAACAAGTGGATGGTAAACTTGGATAAAAGTAAAACAATGTGCACCTTGAGTAGTGTGGTAATGCCAGCAAAGCCAAGGGGCTCTATATTTCCTGATGCTTCTCCTGTTTGAAGGAGATCTGGAGGCTCCTTTAGTACCCAAAGTACAGGGCCTTGCCTCTTCTCTGCTACACTGAAAGCAGTGGCTTCTTTCAAGGCTTGTCTCAGGGTTCTGAGGTTTTTATTTAATACTGATAGTTATGAAATAAACTGGACTAAAGTTTAATTCTCTTCATTGCCATCATTGGATTTGTGCAGTATATTCTAGGCTTTAAATGTGTTCTGGTTTTCATAAGAACTTGTCACCCAAAAGCTGATGATGCTTTCATCTTGATAAGAATTATGACCTAGCAACTAGGAATGTGATTTTGGTCTGGGGATTTTCTTTCAGTGTAAATTCAATATCTTTTCCTAGAATAAACTCCACCTAATCTCTGATCCCTTTTAGAAATGTTAGATGCAGTGCCATGTCAAAATTTGCTGCATATGGGAGAATCTCAGCTTTAATTCAGCAGTATTCTAGTCCTGGTGGCCTTAAGAGAGGAAATAATACTTGTGGGTTAATAAAAGTGATGAAATTAACTTTTTCCCCCCAAGCTTTAGTCCCACAGTCGTGCAATTAGACTTGGCAATTGTCTATGTTACTTCTTTTCCGCAACTGATATTGACATTGCAAGAGATGACACCGGGCATTGAGATAAGATTTCTTGTGATGGCAATTGTAAATAATAGGATCTACCTGTTGACTAACTACTTTCATGTCATGAAAGTAATACACAGTATAGTGGTTGCTCAATAAAGGAAAATTACATTACATCATCCTGTTTATCTCTTTGACTTAGAACAAAGATCAGTGGAAATACCTTATAATATTCTTATATGTTACAAAATTTGTGTCTGTCATTGCACCAACCAAGAAAAGACTACTTAAAGGTCATCTCATGGATGGGGAAAGTTATGACTCATAAACCCCCAAAAATATCTGAATTAGCAAATAGTGTTTGATGAAGAATGGAAGTATATTTTAATTATTTCCAGTGATATATTATTAATCATTTCCCGTCTTAGTGTAATTTTTTCCCAGCTTGCACAAAGAATTCTTTGGCAGATAAAAAAATGCTTTGTGGCACTGAGTGATAGTATTTTTTACTACACAATATTTAAGAAGTTCCGACACTTAAAAGAGGTTCCAGGAAATATTAATCTAGTTGGATGTGTAAAACCAAACACACAAAAATGTGGCAGCTGAAGTTTTTCTCCAAAAATGAGGCAGTGAGATTACCAGAGCTAAAAGGAGACTAAATTAATGTATTAGACATGCTGTAAAGATCAACCTGTAAGGAATGATGGAGGAGGAGCGGGAATTGGGAAAGCTACTGCACCGTTGTCATCAGCAAAGAATTTCCTCTGTAGTGTTTGCTATTCTCCTTGAAAAGATGAGAAAGTGTGCAGATGGAGCATGAGAGGTTTTTAAGAAAGCTATATTCAGTTAGATCTTAACTTTTCCAAAGAACTTGTCTCAAAATAATTTAAGCTAAATGCAATTCTGAGAGTTGATTGGAGTCATCTGACTGGCAAACATACAGGACTTGTGGATGTAGAAATGCCCTTTATGGGACAAGTAAAACATCTATCACCTTTAAAAAAGTCATATGCATTTCTCTGTAAATAAAAGAAACCTTGAATTTATTGTGAGTTATATTCTGCAGTTCATGGAGGTAGACTTCCCATTGAGAGTTGCCCAAATCAGGATTTGCAGAATTTGTCCCAGTCATACAATTGGCACAGGGTGTATTCCAGCTTATTCCAAGACAGACCCAGCCTGAGCCCATGAGTGGTTGTGCTAGTGCCACAGTGATAGTATATTTCAGAAGTGGGGAAAACCTCTGCAGAGCAGAAGCTGGAAAGGGAAGTGAGAATATGAGAAGGAAACAGCTCTGCAGACACCGAGGACAATGCAGAATGAAGGGCAGGAGATGCTCCAGTTGCCAGAGCAGAGATTCCCCTGCAGGCCATGGTGAAGCATCTGTGCCCCTGCAGCCCATGGAGGTCCATGGTGGAGCAGAGACACACCTGCAGCCCCTGGAGGAGCCCATGTAGGAGCAGGTGGATGCCTGGAGGAGGCCGTGACACCCTGGGAAGCTCACACTGGAGCAGGGTCCTGACAAGACCTGTGGACCTGTCGGGAGAGAAGCCCAGGCGGCAGCAGGTTTGTTGGCAGGACCTGTGACCCTTGGGGGCCTCATGCTGGAGCTGCCTGTTCTTGAAGGACTGCACTCCATGGAAGAGTGACCCACAATGGAGCAGTTCATGAAGAACTACAAAGTTCTGAAGTCCTCCCTTGAGGAAGGAGAGGCAGAGACAACATGTGACTGAATGAACTGCAAACCCCATTCCCTGTCCCCCTGCACCACTGGCAGGGAGGAAGGTAGAGAAATCATGAGTGAATTTGAGCCCAGGAAGAAGGGAGGGTTGGAGGAAGGTGTTTTAAGATTTGTTTTATTTCTCTTTACTTTTATTCGACTGGTAATAAATGAAACTAATTTCCAAGTGTTGAGCCAGTTTTGCTTGTGACAGTAATTGGTGAGGGATCTCTCCTTGTCCTAACCTCAATCCAAGAGCTTTTAATTATATTTTTGCTTCTCCTCTTCAGCTGAGGACGGGGAGAGATAGAATGATTTTAAGCACCTGGCATCTAGCCATGGTCAAAGCGAGCACATCTTGCCATTTGATATGTAACTCTTCATTATCCTCAGCCGTCTTGGAGAAACATATAAGTGATGCATGCAGAGCTTAAAACAGAAAAAATCTTGCTTGTCTGTTTTCCTGTGGTGGAACCAGTGAATGAATTGGAAAGAATGGAGTAGCATGATAGAGAAGGGAGAAGTAAGTTCTGAGCTGTGGTTATCATACAAATGCAGATTTACTGGGAGAGGCTAAAGGAAATTTTGCATGCCTATTACATGAATCAATGGAGTACATGTTCATGCAACAACGAGATGCATCTGCCCCTACAGCAATGTACACATGAACCCATAGACCTCTGTGTAGGGGCAACAATCAGTTAGATGAAATTCATTTACCTTCATAAATTAGGTGTACTCATATTCACTCATTTCATAGCCAGATAGTGGTGTTTGTGGGGTAATTTGTTCAAATATGTTCAAATTAATTATAACAGCAAATAAATGAGTGAAAAGTTTCATTCCAATCCAAGAGCTAAGGTGAAATTATCAGAATTTCCTGAGGGAATTTTCAAGTTCTGAGGTCTGTTGCCTCCCTAATGATGCCATAATAAAACATTGGGTTGTACTGGCCTTCAAAAAGGAATCCTTCATGTTCTTCACATTAGATAAGACAACCTGAGTTTTAATGTCTAAATATTTGCAGTTATTATCAACTTTGACATGTACTGCCTGTTTGGTGCAGAAAAGTGGAGACTGATTACTACAGGCAAGAAAAATCACAGTCTACTGTAATAAATTTGTCCAAATGAATAATTTCTTCAACTAGAAGTCAATTCAAACCTAAAAGGGTCCTAATAAAACTGTGCATGTTTGGAGGAAAAAGAAATTCTGAACAGAATGAATTACATCCATTTTGCAGCCTAAAGGAAGACAGCTGCAAATGCAGGTGACTGCAACTCACATTGCTGAGCTGCAAGACAAATCAAACCCACAAATATTTAATCCCCACTTGCAAACAGAGAAGCTAGGAAACAGTCTACATCCCAGGGAAACATATCTACTGTCAGAGACACTGTGATTTCAGGGAGGTAGAGCGAAATTGATTTAAAAGTAGTCAGTGACAATTCATTCCAAAACAAATAATATTAATTTAGCAGCATTTTAAAAGGATGTTGTGGTTTGGTTTTCTTCCACTATGTCCTCTATTCCTCTGGTCATCAAACTATGATATGTTTCATACTAAAGGAATAGAAAAATATACCTGAAAAGAATTAGGATGTTAAAGTGACAGAGTGAAAACACTTTATATAGAGTTTTACAAGAAAAACTGCCTCACAAAACATTTTGAAAAATTCATTCCCACATAATTGTAGAGGACAGTAAAACAGGGTTCTCTCTAAACAGTTGTCATGAGTGCATGCTCTGAGGTAGACCTGATCTCAGAATAGAGAATTCTTTGGCATTCAAGGGGGAGTTATGCAATATAAAAATGTGCATAGGTCCCCTCTGTATATACACATATTGAGATAGGTACATGTCTGTTTATGGTTCCACATCAATGCACATTCTCCATCTGCTCAGCTCAGAAATGGTTAAGTAATGGCATGGTTACCTCTCCAGTTGGAATAGGCTTGCCAATCAGAACAGAGATATGAAGAAACCTGTAGCCTAGGGCAAGATGGGGGCAGTGAGTGGGATGTTGTGGGTTTTTTTCACAGCTTTCTTCAGCCTGTTCCTCAGAAGTGCTGCTAAGGCAAGGTGAGGTATTCAGGAGGACAGTGGCTCAGAGAAAAGAGCCAGAAAATCTGCTGCTAAGGAAGTTATGATCCTTGAACTGTGAGTCAGAAGGAGGCTTTTTCCTAGTAAAAAAGCAAACGGTAGCTCTTGACCTGGTATAACTAGAAAGTCATGTGTGTGAAAATATGGCCATTTGGACTTGGATATAACTTTGGATTTTCTCTGATGGCCAGTGCATGCCATTCCCAAGATAACAAGGTGGTAGAATAGTCAGCCTTTCTGTGGAATTTACAGACTGAACGCCTAGTCTTGTTTTTCAGTAAAATTAGTACTTCAGTTGCTGTAGAGTAACTTTTTTTCAGATTCCCTTTTCACCCATTTGTTCATGAACAGTGAGAAGGATGAGAAAGGAAGAAAAACTTCTCATGAATTTGCACTGAGATGAGTCAGGGGTTATCAGAGGGGATATTGAGCTCCATCTTGGTCATCATATTTAACACAGTGAATTTAAGAAGAATATGGAATTTCACAGTTTGGTGAGAAGAATGCAATATAAAAACTGCTTACAGAAATATACTTCACTCTAGACTGGTACTGTTTCTACAACTTCCAGATGATACAAGAGATTTCATTCTTCTCTATTAAATAATCTCAAAGTGCTTAATGATGTATCTCTCAGGCTCCACAGGGCTGAAGGTGATGCTAATGCCAATGGAGGGATCTCTTTAGGAAAGAACTGATGCTAATCTAAAAGGAAATTAACATACACTGAAATAGTTTATTACTCCAAAGTAAAGAAGTCATAAAATACATATCTCTCAAAAAACTACTTGGGCAATCACCTTTAGAAAACATGAGAAGCTGATATGTAAAGGCCTTCAGGAAGGGGAACTGACAGGAAAGAAAGTGATGAAGGGCTGTCATTTAATAAAACCAGGGGTCATACTACTATAGCAGGAAATTATTTCCCCAGAAGGTAAAGATAAGAAACAGCATATAATGTAACAAAGTCCTATAATTTTCCTATAAGAGGAAGAAAAAGGAATATTCATTTACCAAGACAGACATGCAGAGTACAGTTGATATTGAAAAAGGAGTGAATTATTTCTTTGTTTCCATTTTCAAGCATTACCATTTAAATGCATTACATTACAAGCATTACATTATAATTTAAAAAAATTATTATATAGATACTTTCAAAAGGAGACAGAAAATGAT
Organism: Motacilla alba alba; assembly: GCF_015832195.1. Lineage (NCBI taxonomy): Eukaryota > Metazoa > Chordata > Aves > Passeriformes > Motacillidae > Motacilla > Motacilla alba. The sequence continues at coordinate 30,428,294 of NC_052020.1, forward strand.
CATGAATACATAAATAACAGGTTGAAGGTGCTTAGATAAAATAAATGTGGTCACATTGCATGTGAATGAAGTCCGTTAATGAAAATTATTCCAGCATTCTTAAAAACAATACTAAAATTAATATCTGAAGGGTGAATAATTAGCTTTGGAAATATGGATGATTTTAAAAAGAAAATGAATTCCAAGCAGAATTCTGGAAAAAAATTATTACTTAGTAACAATAAGGAGAATAATAAATAGCAAAACAACGTGAAATTGTCTAAGACACATTACAGTAAATGTATCTGTTTTATGCTTTTTTGAGCTAAAAATTGCCTAATGGAGGTATGATGCCTGCCTGCCTGCAGGTAGGATGTATCTTGAGCTTAGAACTTCTGTATTGTCACATCAGTTCTCAGAATTAAGCTAGAGAAGTCAGGTCTGTGTAATGTTTTCCCCACAAGTTTTGTTGCAGAACTGTCTCAGTGAGAAATTATTGGGAGAGTATTTCAATGAGTCAGTCTCAATTTTTAAGCAGTATTTTAGTGCAATGATTTAAGTCCTGGGATAGAAACTAAACTCAATCTATTTTTTTTTTTTAATCCAGGCTAGGAAATTAATGATGCTGATGATCTACCAATGATGCAGATGTCATTTACTTAGAACTCTGTAAGGCCTTTGACATTGTCTCAAACAAAATCCTTTTCTCTGAACAGAAGATTTGGATTTGAGGGATGGACTGTTCAGTAGGAATTTTATATTTTATGTAGAAAATTTTGATATAGAATGCACAGTCTTGGATAACTCTAAATACCAAAGAATACTATTTCTATTGCTAAAAGAGTCCTTGATATCACATCCTTTACAAAGTACTGAAGGAGCTGAGGTAAGGCAGAGGCCTGTGATGGTGCCTGACTTGCTCATTCCTGAAGAAAATAGAACAATTTGATTCTGAGCCAGGTGAATACCTGGGCTCTTCTGAGTGATCTGCAGTTAGGCCTTATGCACAAGTGCTTTAAAAGTGCCAGCAGACCTCCTGGCAGCTAAGAAGCTGTGCAGAATAATAAACTGGATTTGCCATTCTTCAATCTACTGTCTTTCTTGCATTATATAACTAGTAAATGAGAAGAGTAAATTGCAAGAGGAAGCAAGATTTCATACACAGAGGAAGGAGATGAAGGCAGGGAAATGTGGTCTGATGAGATGGTTTTTTTCAGTTCTAAAGGTAGTGGAAAAGGTCCGTTAAAACACCCATCCCTCCACTTGGAAGAATAATGTAAATAAGTCTGTTAAATAGTTCTGTTAACTGTCCCAGATGTAAGACAGAACTGAGCCTTTCATATGTTGAGAATGAAGAGGCTAGAATAACACAGAGTTTGAAGATGATTGTTGGCAGGATCACCACCATAAAAATAAGACTCCTTTTTCCTGTCTCCTGGCATGCATGTGGCTCAGTCAATTCAATAAGCCCTTATTTCTGACAGAACTTGAAACAGATAAACATATACACACATGCAGATTTTTATACAGGAAGAGTTATGTCTCAGGAGGGACACTGAGAATTCCCCTTAATCATGTGAAAAAACAAGCAGCTCATTTGAATGGCTCTACAGCTCTAAAAATTGTTAAAAATTGTTGTCTTATGGTGTCACAGTGCACACGTATATAAAATATACTTAGATCAGTAATTACTGGATGAATGGTCTTCATGGATTAACTTGACATAAAGGGTGACTGAATAGGAAATAGATACACAACATATTCTTTAGAAAAGTTGGTTTTGATGCAACAGACAATGTCCATACCATGCTCTCAAATGTTTGTGCTACATGGATTTCTGAAATTCAGAATGGGATGAAAGAGCTTGAGTCTGCACAACATGGGTGAATTTTTTGAAAAGAATTTTTCTGCTAATTATTTCAAGACTAGGAAAATCCAGACTAACACAACATGTGATAGCAATGCAATACAGAGATTGCTGACTAACAGATAGAAAGAATACCAGCTTTGCAACAATGCCCTCTGCCTCACACACTTCACTTCCAAAGGCTGCTGGAGCACATAATGGTTTCTGTATTATACTCAGCTAAAAATTCTGTAGCTCTGACAGTGCCAGATACACTATCAATTGAATTAAATACGTCGTTTAACATAATTTATTGCTCCCATTCTGTGAATTGCTGCAAGTTTCAAACATCTGGACCTGTCATATCATATTATCTCAGAACAATAACCATAAGCTGAGAGACTGATCTGTTTATGCGAATGGTATCTGTGCAGGGCCACAAAATCACAAACAAGAACATTCATACCTCCCTGCTTACTGCCTTATGCTAGAGCAATTTACACTGTACCATTTTGTGCCTTCATCTTAGATCTTGAGCGGAGATTTATTTAGCAGAAAAGAATACTTTGTTTATAGCTGAATATCTATTAAACATAGGCCTGGACAATTCTAGAGATGTGCAGAAAAAGTTAGAAGTCCTCTACTTAGGTTTAATTTACTGTTGTGTGTTATATAAGCCTTTCAATTGCTATTCAAACAGATAAACATTCATCTCTAATGAAATTTATGTTTCATGGTCTTATCTGTTGACAAATGCTGTGTGAGTAAAACATCCCTTTACTTAATTATATGTATTTTTTTCATTTTTATGAATTATGATAAATACCTAAATTACTTGCCAACATTCTTTTTTACAAATTATTATTAGTATGATAATAACCTATTGAAGAGTCCTTTGCATACATGGGAACCTTGTATAACCCCAAATCCTGAACATTCTGTGTGCCTGTAATGCTGGATTGTGTCCACAGCCCACCTATAGCTCCTTTCCTACCAATGGCAAGCCAGGGGAGAGATAAGAGTAGGTTTATCCCCACAGAATAACTTCACTGCTGGCTAAAGGGCAACCTGCACATTGATTAAAACAAGCCAGAAAACACTTTCATGCTTCATTTTCTAGTTTGTTATATTTTAAAATGTAAGTGGGATAATGAGAAGTGAAGACCTGCAGACAAGGAACAGGCTCTTTTCATCACTGAAACGGAACTGCAGGTGTTCCCTTGGCAAGCACAAAAGTAAATGTAGATTACAAACACAAATTTAATGTAGGGAACAAAAAATTTAAAAGGAATGAGATTTTTAAGTGGTAAATATTTATAAAAATACTTTGAATGAATAAGATTCTAATTAAAGTTTCATAGGAAATGCGGGAGTTTTTGGTATGTATTTAAAAATAACTTTCTATTTTAAGAAGTGGAAGAGTGTAAATTAATTTGAGAATCTGTAATTGGAAAATAGAAAGTGAGACAAAAATTGCTTGCTAATATTTCTCTAATTTGAATGGTGACAGGACTGTGTGCAATTTATTTTAACCTTGTCTAAGAGCTTGTCTGCCTGTATTACAAGAGAACTAGGAAATAAATATTATGTTGCAATAGCTGTATACAAAGAACATTCTGAGCTCAGTTGTTTTTTTTCTTACTATAATTGTTAATTGCTCTCTTAAAGTAATGGCTGCAATAGATTTTTCCTCAGATTTGGCGTACTTCAAAATACTGAAATACAGAAGAATGAGATTAATAAAAGGTAATCCTTAGGCAGAAAAATTCTGGAGTGCATGAGGGGAAGTATATAACACAAACATTCTGTGTGAGGAAGCCTCTTAACTGCAGACATAATTTTGGACAGTGTTTCTTTAACCCAGAGTTAGCAATTGGCTAAATTGTCCCTCACCACAAGAAATTCGGAATGCATGGGTACAGACAGAGATGCAATGGGACCCTGTGCAATGAAACAGGGGCCAGCAAATGGGTCTGTGCCCCCTGAGTCCTTGCCATGGCCCTCTTCAAACATTTGTATTGTTGACTCTCTCCTTCCATTAGCTAAGCTTCAGAAGTGCTGAGTCCAATCTTTTTGCTGGTAAACTGGGCTGTTGTAGATTTCTGTACATCTGAGAATCTTTGCCTGATCCAGAGGAATGATGCAAGAGAGAATTTGGGTGCACGAGACCCTCCAACAAGTTCAGGCTGCAACCAAGTGTGAGAACGTTTGCCTGCTGGGCAAGTTGGTATCTGAGAAAGGGCTCAGACTCCCACTCCATTAGGAATTTAGACCTGGAGTTTGCAGCCTGTGGCTCATGAACTGGTTTTGCCTTCAAGCCTGCAGAAGGCAATGAAAAAGGGGGAAAAGCAGCCTACTGCTGCTAAACTTATATTTGCTCTGTGGATATATATGTCAGCCTTGGAAGATTTGCAGGACTCTAAAAAACTAAAGAAGAGAAAAAAAAAAAAAAAAGACTGATTTGTGAACCCTACCTTTCAATGGAGGTTGAAATTTAAATGCTGCAGTCACTCACAAGAAGATTTGAACTACACTCAGGGAGTTGTGAGAATGATGATTTAAGTATCTGGGATGAAAAATTCTTCAGGTTAAACATATTAAATTCAATGGGAACAAGTTTAGGCCCAAAACTGGAGAAGATTAAAGAAACTATGAGTATTCTATTACAAGTCTTGTGAAATAATATATTTATCTATTAATCAAAGAAATGTGAAGATTTTTGGAAAAGATAATTTTAAATTAACAAAAGCCTTAAATACCCAACTGGATAGAAAAATATAGTTGTTTTTTGTTGTGAACGACTAATGATAAATATACAATGTGGCTTGGTTTTACATGCACTACAGCGTGATTTTTTTCAGACGAAAACAGATTTTTGCTCTATTATGGTATGTATTTTTAGTAGTAATTTTGAGAGATTTATGAGGAATCACAGTGAACATAATTAAAATAATCCAATTATCCTGGATGTGCACTTTTGCCAGTTGTGATCTGTGTTTCATTCTCTGATGCATCAGCATTTGAATATAAAAGGCTAAATCAGACCCCACATGATTATTTATATATGTATTTGCCAAGGAAAAATTAGAGCTTTCTAAACTGCTTTGAAGTGCATTATGTCATTTAAACCTTCATAAGGTACATAATAAATGTGCATATTACAGATGAGTCAGTCACTATATTTTCCCAGAGATAAAAAGAGGGGTTAGGGGAAAATTTGAGCACAGACTTTATATAAAAGTTTAATGCTCCTCACAATCTGAAGAGCTTTTGTATTACCCATGAGGTACATCAAGGTGCTCTTGGTTTTTAGTTAGCCTAGTTAGTTGGAGTTTTTTATCAGAATTGGCAAATATGTTTGCAGCTAAAATCATATCATTCTCAATTCTCATTAGTCTGTATTCAAGAATGCCATAAGAAATTTGTGCAGAACTTCTTTCATAGATCACTGAGTGATGAACTTTGCATGAATCTTTTGTACAAACTTCAGTCTTAATCACTTTGCAGTTGAGATGTACAGATGCATAAAATTTCTCTATATTGAAGGAAAAAACCACTAAAATCTGTGGCCTGGATCCTCCTTTGGACAGATTCCACTTAAGGAATCAGTGTCAGGATACTGATTTAGGCCAGGTTGAAAAATCCTGTTGAGACAAGAAGCTAATGTTTTAGTGGCCTTGCCTTGTGTACATTTCACATACTTTCCATATAATCCCATATTTTGGTAAATTCTGTCTCAGATGAAATATTTATTATATGACTCAGAAAATATGTTTAAGGAGAGTTTAATCTTGTAGCAGCAGCTCACACTGGGACAAGCCTCAAAATATCTTGTGTTGTGGGGCCTTGAATATTTTTCTCTTATTAATTTCCTTCTGTAATTATTGATATATAATTTATCTATCAGAAATTTCATGGAACTGGGTTATTTGTGTTTCTTTGAAATGAATAAAAAGGGTTACATAAATATTATCAGTTTCTTTTTGTATTTCCCCTTTTTCTCTAGGGTGGTTGCTTGAAAACATCTGAACACTGGTAATCCCTTGAGATCAAGGTCTCTATTATCAATCAATATTTTTTTAAGTACAAGTGTCTTTTCTGAGAAATAGGTTGCAATTAATTGTTGTTCTCAGTTACAGATGAAATTATCAAATACAGGCTCATGATAACTACCTCAGGTGAGAGTAGAATCTGCTCTGCCTAAAATTAATTAATTCTTGTGTGTTGATCAGTACTGCAATATCCATGCTCTTTTTTTCATTTAAACCCTTTAGACATAGAATTTCATAAGGCTACCAGATGTAGGCGTCAGAAGGTTCTCCACAGTGCCCTAATCTGGTAGTTATGATCCATCAGTCCTTGAAGCTGCACATTCCTGCAGTTCTGTGATGTGCTGTAAGCACAGATAATGATGTTCCTCAGAAATACCACTGTGTTGCTGAAGGTGCATAAAGATGCACAGTGGTTACATAAGAGACACCAGATAATTCCTGCTAATCAATTACTTTGATTACTTCCTCTTTCTCAACTGATAAAATTCATGGTGATTTCTGAATGTAAAGCATATCCTGTAAGGGTATTTATTTAAAGGGTAACTGATTCCCTAGCATTTTAATTTATTCAAAATTATGTAATATATTAAGATATGAGTGCCATTAAAATTCCCCATTCAACTTGAAACATGTGACACACCATGTACATAAAATACTGCACTAAATTTCTAAATTGGACATGTAATAGAACTTCAACACTCAAATATTTGCATACTTAGACAAGGAGATATTTAGTATTTTCAGGTCCCTTTGCTGAAGTTTGATAATGAAACATCAAAAAGTTGCTCCATAAGCAGCAGAACTAGTAATTTATTTGTGTCCACTGTTTCCTTAATGTAAATGGGAAGTTCTTCAATAATGCATTGATAAGATCTGCTCTCTCTCCCACTGGCCTACCTCTGTAAAGTTTGTGGATATGTTATGTCTTTAAGATGTCTTTGCCTCCTGTTATTTGTGTCAGAAATCAGCTTGGAAATGTTATTAGGACAGTGTGATGAACTGAGTCTTGGTTCTTCAGGAAATTATACTATATTACTACTTTTTTTAACATTTTATTATAGTACGTAAGCAACACTATAAACAGTACATTTGCTTCTTCTTTAGCTAATATCAGTATATAGTACTATTAAAAATACATAGGTAAGATACATGACATAATATTGAAGTGTTTTTCCACTCTGGAAGTGATATTTGTTTTTGCTGAAGTACTTTATAAATTCATGTTACTCTTGTCTGCATTGTCCAGCTGCCAGTTTGCCAATAAGTTACCAGAACAGCAGCATCTCTATTGTTTTACTCTGTGATAAGAGATGCGGAAATCATGAGAGTTTGCCTTCCAAAATGTTAAGGAAAAGATAATAGGTTAGCTAAAATTCTTCCTTGCAGCTTTTCTAGTAGGAGTTGTGAGGGTTTCACTGAATAAGGAGCAGCAAGGCAGATTGCATTACAATGATGAACACATTCTTTCATCAAGAGAAGAAAGGCTGAGAAGGTCTGACACTATGAAAGGCTGAGGTGCTCACGTCCTGACATTTCCATTTGTAATTGAAAACTTCTGGCACCTTGTGCTGTACATTATATGGAAATAAGAAGAATATAGAAAATTAGGAAAAAAAAAAAACTTTGCTAGACATATTTCAGTAATGATAGTAAAATATGAATTAGAGTTAATGCAGGATGAAAACTAAATTGATTTTTTTTTCAAAGAACTCTGATTTAAAGCAGGATTGAATACAACACTAAATAATTTATGAGTTTTATTTAAGAAAGTATCCATTAATCTGGATAAAAAGACTTGAACTTGAGAAAGTGCAATTTTTAGAACAACCTAAAAATTTCAAACGAATATCTTTTCCTCATGGCCTTCTGAATGCAAGTTAGAGATGCTAGAGGTAGGTAGATATGTTGCTTGAAGAATTTTAATTTTGACACTAAACAAAAAGTCAGTTTGGACATTATTTTATCTGAACTAGGTACCCGTTCAACTTTACTTTAGACGAAACTGTGTCTAATAGCTACAGAGTCACAGATGATATGGTGTGATATAATCCTAATTTGCTTTCCTTCAGATAAAACTCCAGATCAGATTGTAAAGTTCAAGGCATTTTCTGTTACCACCCCAATTTTATTCATTGCCTGGAGGCTTTAATGCTTTTTTTGTAGGTATTAAATACAAGTTGAATCTGAATGTTATTTTATTAAATGGAGAAACATTGTTTTAAATGAGTCATAGACGAAAACTATATATCAGGAGTCCAAATATTAATTAAAAAGAATATGCTATATTTGGTAGCATAAAAATACCATAATGATGAACCATTATTATGGGATAAGATCCTTTTCTGGCAGAAGATGCATTCCTTGGATTTTCATGTCAGTGCCTAAAGCAGTAAGAGCTGCCACAGTTAGTGGTTGGCAATATAATCTCAAATTGCAGGAGACTTTCCAGATAGAATTTTTACTACTTCAGGATTCAGAGACTTTGTGTTGCATGTGCTTGTAAATTAAAACTATTGGAGCCTTTCACCAAGTCTTAATTGTAGAAAGTTCAGGAAAAGGCAAGCTCATTTGTTTATCCTATAAGTTAGGATGGTAAAACTATGATTTTGAAAAGAAAATGCTGTAATGAATATTTATCACCATTCTCCTCCCCACCCCTGACCCCAAAATTGCATCAGTATTCCTGGGCACCAAACATCTCCCTTATTTTTGGAGATGATCATATTTTAATGTCAAAACAACTTGAGGAAGAAAGAACAGTACATTCTAGGAAATGTGTCAAATTCAGTTCCAGTCAACAATTTAAACTGTGACAATCTTACACTGCAGTTCTTAAAAGAGGTGCTTCTTTGTTGAAGTTATTTCCTGTTAGTCTATGTAGTGGGATTTCTCAATAATTTTCCACATAGTTGTGAGTATCATCATTGAATTAACCTGCCATATCTGACTGAGGGCTTTATAATAATGCCTAGATTCTAATTCTGGAGGAATTCAAAGATTTGAATCAAATATTTGAAACAAACTCATCAAACATTTGAATTACTATAGATATACCAATTTTTTTCTGAAGTATCAAGTTCTTTTTTCCAATAGCAAATCTTACCTTCATGGGATAAAAACCATGGTGTCTACCAGCAGCAGTTAAGGTCATTCCAGGCTATTGAGTAAAATAGAGGATAAAAGATGCAGTCCAAAACCCAGTATTTCCTTTGAATAGTTTATTTTATTTTGCAGTTGAATATTGTTCAATAAGAATCTGAGTGTCTGCTATTTAGGCTGTTTTGCTGTGTAGAGAGCATTCATTTATCAGATTATATATAGTGTGGTCAGTAATCCAGATAATGATTTAAATTCTCGCTTAACCTTGTGGGCTCCAGCATTCCCACTTTTCCTTCTCAGGCATTTAAGAATACTTGTCTGCTCTGAAGATAATTTTTGTTCTGATGAGGACATAAAAGGTACACTGTTTTGTCCTTTGAGATTTACTGAATGCACAAATAGTGACCTCAGCCTGCTAAGCAATAGGACATTGTGGGAGTTAAGGTAGATCACCCGAACTAATAAAAAACCTTAGCTTTTGCACATTTCTTATGCTCAATATTGATAACAGCATTGATGATGATGAGTTGCCATTTAGATAACACACCTTAGGCAGCTTAACTCTGGAAGCTCAACAATAGTGGTAGACTGAAGTCTATTTTTGCCATCAGCCAGCAGTCTGACATTAGGACAAGGAGGCTTCCTTTTCTGTAAGGCCCTCAGGATCTCACCAGTGCATGGGAGCCAGCAGTGTGCCTGACAGCAGAGCACTCTCAGGAGGAGCAAGGGAAGCAATTTATTTAAGGATTTAATTTTCTCATTTTTCTGTTAGAGAAAGGAGGTGCTGTAGCATCACCTAGAAGGATAGGTTAATGATCTCACATCTCTTTGAGACAGAAGATGTCTTAAAATATGTAGGACTTCTTAAATGGTTGTGTTATGAATCCTAACTTCTTCAGAAGATGCAGATAAAGTCCAGTGTTGTAGAGTATACAAATCCAGTCTGTAACAATTTTGTCAATGGAAAATCCCAAAGGTTAGTACTTCTATACAGATTACAAGAATCAGCAGATTTTCCTTTTGAATTGATGGCAAAACTGCCTGAAAACTTTAAAGTGATTCAAAACCAAGTAAATGAGTTTTTAAATCAGTTGGGCATGGCACACTGTGGTACCTTCATCAAAGAGTGTACAGATTTCACATTCACCACAGAATTAGTTCTAACAGCCATATACAGCAACTTGTTTAAACCACTTAAAAATTTCCAACCAGATAATATGGCAAGCTATTAAGGAACAAAAATGAAGTAAAAAGATGTGATTAACATTTAGCACCTGAGATAATTTGAGAGTGAAAACAAAAGCTATCTTTGGGTTAAAGATAACTTACTTAAAACTGACAAATGCATTTTTACAAAATTAAATGTGATCAGCTTTTGACAGATTCATATGTCTTCTACTGCAATAATGGACAGAAAGGTTTGAGGTTGGTGGGCATGATGCTCTTTCCAAAAAGAGATGTAGACATGGAAGTGCTTAAAATTCTCCAGTATCAAAGTCTCTTTATCTTTAGGGAGACCTTTTCTTTATGTGAAAAAAAAAGGAACCAAAAAATTTACACTGGATCTGAGGTCTTGACTTATGCTCTTTGGTGGGGATGAAATGACAATGTACTATTTATCCCTCCGTCAGGGGACAGATTAATACTGCTATTAGCAGTTTGCCATAGACAGTGGTCTGCCAAAATCTTGAGAATGAGAGCTTTTTTGTTCTGTGAAGAGCTTGGTTTTCCTAGTTGAAACAGAGATTATTGACATTCCATGTTAAAATCTCTGTTTGACAGAAGTTGTGTGCTACAGTCAGTACTTTGAATTGGGACAAAGAATGTTAAAATCTTGGCCAGTTAATGAAATTTGAATTATCTGCTTTGAATGTGCATTTGAATGTGATATGTTCTAAAGTTTCATGTCCTCTTGGCATTTGCTCACGGCTAGTCAGATCCCTTGTTTTTTTCTTTTCTAAAATTCTTTTTCAATTCATTCATGGTTATACTCTGTTGAAATTGACTCCTCTTTCGGTTGGTAATGCAAAAGCAGAAGGAATGCATTGTATCTTTTCTGGAGAAACAAGTAAGAATTTCAGAACTTGGCCCAGAGATTGGTTTGCATCCTGTGGATTTAAAAAAAAAAAAAAAGCTTAAATGCCATGGGAAGGTTTTCCTCATTATTTGAAGTATTTTTTTTAAATCAGAGATACATATTTTATAATACCTGTAGCAGAAAATGCATGTATTTGTAGGAAATTTCAGACTTTTTTTTTTTAATGTCAGTCTAGCATGCATTTTATAAAATGATATTCCATCCCTGAAATTTACAAAAGAAAATTATGTATTACAACCATAATCAGGGTGAAATAAAGATTTATTATTTAGTTTTCCATAACCAACTATTACTCTATATCATATGAAAAACAAACTCAGGAGAAAGCAATATTCTGAATATGAAGTTTGATGATTTAAACTGAAAATGTCTTAAAAATTCTATCTTCTGAGATGTGTTTACAGGTGCTGGAGGAGCTGGCATTTGTGGAGCTGATATTTCTGCAAAAGAAACCTTTTGCTTGCAGAGATGGAACTGTTGGGTTTCAAAGGCAATGCTGCCAATGATGAAACCAAAACTATGCAAAAATAATTCTACCTATGAGATAGAAGCCCAAGAAATGGGAACAACTGTAGAGAAAATGGCTACCAGCTACAGAGGATGAAAGACACTTCAACCAGCCTGTGCCAGAAATAAAAAAGAAACTTGCTATTAGACACAGTAGGGGCAAATCAGAAGGAAATGCATGATTCCAGCACAGCCTTTAGATATGTCTTAAAAATTTCATTCAGTTCTAATTGTTATTTAAAAGTAGATGTTTTCTGCCTATTTGCCTCTTTTCCTTTTTTTATTTAATTCACCTTTATCCAGTTTTCTCCAACTCACACTCCCATTTCAGGCAGGTCTGAAGATCAGAGATTTTGTCTTTAAAGAGAGAGAATTCTCTATTTAAATTGGATGTAGTAATTTATAAAGTCTGTGGGATTAGACTGGGATTAGACATAACCAAGGAGTTCTGTCCAGTAGTGTCTAAGGTGATGCAATGCACTCACTGAAGAGAAGTCAAATGTGGTTAAGCAAGTTCTCGGTGAATCAAAAGAATCTTTCCTTGATTAGGCCAGAAGAAAATCTGACTGAACAAACACAGCTGGATTTTAGATTCATGGCTGTAACTCTCCAAAATCCCCATACATAGAGAAAAAATAGAGGTGATAATTGGCATGGCTGGCAATATTGTGGGATGGCTTCCAAAGGATCGACTAATCAGCTACTCATTGAGGTTATCTGTCCGCTGATCTGCTGCTGACAAGCAGTAAAAATCATGGTTGCCAAATACTTTTAAAGCACAGATCTCTCTCAGGATGCCAAGCCTGCAAGGCCTGTTATTTTGATGTAGCTTGCCTGGATGTAGAAGGCCTGATTTGGAAATCTTTCTCTTTGACAGATGTTGTTTTTGCCTTCGGCTTCATAGGAAAGTGAAGCAAGTAATAAACATAATAAAGTCACAGAACTTAGAGGTAAGCTTTAAAAGTAGTCCAAGAAAAATATTGTTTATATAAAATAATTCTGAACCAAAATCAGAACTGTCTCTGGACAAATGCATAATTGCAACCCATGGCATCATCCTCTGACTGAACGCAATATGAGTTTTATATTTACTGTACAATTTGGGAAAGACAGCCTGCCTGTTTTTAAACAGTGAATATTTAAAATCCAACACAATTTGTAAGATATATTTAATGGTCACTTCTGAATGAGAGCAGCTGCCACTTCTGGAGCATTTGAACAGAGGTAGATTACAGATGTTGTGATGTTTCCTAAAGTCTTGGGAGTGTCTTTGAGCATTTCTGTCACAGCTTTGCTTTACAGGTTTGAGTCTTCTAAATCCTCTCTCTGTGTGCCATGTTGGATTGGGTTTGTATGGCCAGGGTTTGGTAGTGGTGGGGGCTACAAGGGCAGCTTCTGTGAGAAGGTGAGAGAAGTCCACGTCCAACAGAGCCAATGCCAGCTGGCTCCAAGGTGGACACACCACTGGCCACGGCTGAGCCCACCAGTGACAGTGGCAGTGACTCCAGGATAACAGTTAAGAGAGGGGAAAAAATACTGCAGAAGAGCAATTGTGGCCAGAGAACAGAGGGGTGAGAACATAGGAGACAAACAAGCAGCTCCACAGACATCAAGGTAGGGCACAAGAAGGCACAGGAGGTGCTAAAGGCACCAGAGCTGAGATTCTCCTGCAGCCCATGGTGCAAACCATGGTGTAGCATCCGTGCACCTGCAGTCCACGTAGTACAACGGGGGAGCAGAGATCCACCTGCAGCCTGTGGAGGAGACCTGTGCCCAAGCAGGTGGAAGCCTGAAGGAGGCTCTGACCTCATGGGAAGCCCACACTGGAGCTGTGAACCTGTGGAGAGAGAAGTCTGCACTGGAGCAGGTTTGCTGGCAGGACTGGAAACACCATGGGACCTGCACACTGGAGCAGCCTGTCCTTGAAGGACTAACTCCTATGGAGAGAGACCCACACTGGAGCAGTTCATGCAGAACTGTAGCCTGTGGGTGAACTCACGTTAGAGAAGTTTGAGGAGGACTGTCTCCCCTGGGAAGAACCCCACTCTGAAGCATAGGAAGTGCATGAGCAGCACCCCCTATAGAATAAGCATTAGAAACAGTGTCTGATGAGCTGACCACAGCCCCATCCCCTATCCCCCCATACTGCTGCAGGGGGAGGAGGTAGAGAAGATTGGATTGAAGTTGAGCACAGGAAAAAGGGATGGTCATGGAAGATTTCCTTTTATTTCTCATTACTCTACTCTTATTTGATTGGCAGTGAATGAGGTTTCATGCACTGAGTCTGTTTAGCCCCAATGTTATTTGGTGAGTGATCTTTCCCTGTCCTTGTCTCAACCCATGGGCCTTTTGCTGTATTTTTTCTCCCCTGTCTGGCTGAGGAGGGGAGTGATAGAGCATCTTGGCTGGGTACCTGGCATCCAGCCAGAGTCTACTCATCACAAATATCTAAGAACTAGATTCTTAAGTACTTTTCTGTTTGGAGTGCCAGAATTAGGACTTAATGTAAACTCTGAAGACTACAAAAGTTGGCCTATTTTATTTTCTGCATTTGAGCATCTTAATGTGGTGGAGTTTGGTTTGGTTGTTTTTTCTTTGGTAATTTTCTTTTGACCAGTTATACTTAATACGACCTAACTTTTAAAACTCTCTTGCATAGGTCAGTTCAAGCAATGTGACCTAAAAGCATAAACTCTTTTGAAACAGTAGGTCATTCAAAACAAGTGATTATTTCTGCCACTCATTTTTCAGACTACAGGTTGTAAGCACAAATAACAAGAAAAATGTCCCTGTTCTTCTTTGGTCTACTTCAAAACCTGTGATAAGGAAAGCACACGTGCATTGGACACACTCTTAGGGAACCTCCTTGTTTATTACTTCATGTAAAACAGGACCATGATGATGTTAAACACCAAGAAAGACTCTTTGACCTCAGAGGTTTAATTCCAACACTTAAAATTAAGCCAATTTTTGAAGAAGCATGTGGCTTAAGGACCCAGAGCACAAAGAAAAATGAGACAGATTACTTCCCTTCTAAAACCAACTACAGATAAAGATGCTAAAGGGTAGAGGTCCCACATAGACCTCTTAACAATACTCTAGTTCTTACTGGCCCAGTGGCACTGCTCATAGAACTCAGTTATCCAGTTTTAACTTATCTAGTTACACATTTAACTGGGCTGAAACATCCTAATTAAGATGTAAGACCCTTATTTATGCAAGGTCTCTCTGAAAACCTAGTCAATCTCTTTTTGAAATTCCCTGGTATTGTACAACCTGCACAGCTGCTCACAGAGTTCCTTGACTTGGCAGCACAGCTCCTCAGCCACATCATGCCTCCTGCAAACAAGGACATCTTGCCTGCTCCAGCCTCCCTCCCAGGCACTGCCAGCAGTCTGGAGAGGTGTGCTGTCCCTCAAGAGCTCTGTTTGTGTCTGCTCTCTGCTCTGCCAAGGTAGTCATTCCAGTCATAGTCCTTTCCCTAGAATATGATTGAATGGGTGTTTGACCTTCTTTAACAATGAGTCAGCTGACAGTGAGTCAGCTGAAGACAAAAGCTCAAAGCTTTTGATAAAGGCCGTGAGAAACTGATAAAATTCACTAGAAAGGAAAGGCTGTAGTTTCTCTATCCCAGGAGCAGCAGACTAGAATTAATTCAGTCATAATATGTTGTAAATAATATAGCCTCAGTGATAGTGGGAAATAAAGTTTCTTCCTGTGAATCATCTCCAAAAGTCACCAAAAATGTATTCTAATATGAGAAATAGAGTTGATGATTCTGTAGGTGAAAATCCTCACACTTGAACCAATTCTGAATCAATGGTACACCTTCAGGAACTGACTCAATTTACTAACTCCAGAGAAATCTCCCTGAGGGATCAAAATTGTGGGTAGTTTTATGCTGGATGAGTTTACTCGGTGAAGAGCCTCAATAAGAAGCAGAGCCAAGGATCCATGAGGTACCCTCATGAGAAATGAGGAAGAAAAAGATAAGGAGAAGTGATGAAGGAAGTGAGACTTCTTCATTTGGCCATGGCTAGCTGTAATAACTTCAAGATTGTGTAAGTTCATTTTGAGTGGTTTGAAATTGCAGTTTGTCAATGGCTCTGCAGAAACTGCCAATTCCTGATCCAAAATAAGGAGAGGTCCCTTTATTTCCTGTCATAAGCTAGGTTGTATGAGATGTTATGGGCAGATAATTTTTGATTGTCTATTAACCATCCTACATCTTTGTTCTACCAGCAGACCACTGTCTAGTTTATCCTTGTACCTTGTTATCTGTGCAGACACTCAGACACTTTGTAGTTGAACAGGAATGTGGAAATAGTCTGGCTTTCACTGGACTAAGTGGAGAAAGGAATGCTATTGCTACCTTTAATTAAAATTAACGAGTCCGAATTTGGGTTTAACACTAAAGATATTAAAGGAAATCGCATCTGAATCTTAATATTTTCTAATTTCTGGTAACATTCATGATGCTAAAGACATGTGGAAATCAGGTATGTGTATCATGGAGGCTCCTATTCTTCTTTAAGGAATCTGAAAATTGTAATTTCTGTCACATGCCTAGACATGCTGTATATGTGGTATACTTTTGATTGATCTTGTGGCTTCCTTTATTAAGAAACTTGAGTCATACTTTAAATGAGAGGTAATTTATGAAAGTGGCAAGAAGGTGCTAAAATAATATTACTATGGCTACTGAAACAACAATGAAGAACAATGAAATCATATTGAACATAAATTGCTGAAAAAATATCTGCTCCTCCTTCCCTGGGTTTTTTGGTTACATTGACTCTAGCAGGTAATGGCTACACTCTGAAGATACAAAGCATTCAGAAGAAACTTCTGTGGGATATTATGGGCTGTTTTCTGCAATCACCAGTTCCATGTTCATCAGTGCTTAGAAAGACAAATGATACTTGGAGATGAAACATTTGTATTTAGATTTATGGTTCACCTAGATCTTAAATACTACATGCATTCAGTTTCAGACTTATGAGTATATAATAAAACTAACAAAAAAAAAAAAAAAAAAGAAAAAAAAAAGAAAAAAAGAGAAAAACAAACCCAGAAGAACAGAGAAAGTTTACCAAGTTTACCAAGGAATGGAACAGTGCTGAGCAGGTAGAGGCAGTCGGTATTAAAAAGAAGACAACAGAGAGAGATGTGATACAAGTCAATGAATGAGAGGGAATAAAGAATTACCTTTCACTTTTCACTGACCCTGAAAAGTAAGGGGTACCCAATGACAATTGTTCAAACCAAACTAAGTACTGTGTCACACAATATGTAATTAGATTGCGGAATACATTTCCTGAGGAGAATATAAAGGGAAAACCAAGAAGTGACTTAATGGAAGAAAGTGTATTTGGTAGTTGAACAGAATGACTTGAAAGCAATCTTTGTCTCAGGAAAAGCCTATATCAATGATTTTTGCAAAATACAAGGGTGGACAGGAGGAAGGCTTGCAATTAACTTGTCCTATTTATTGCTAGGTAATGGGATTACAGGCTGGTTTCTATGAACACAGAAGAACAGAGAGGCACAGCAGGAGGTGCTGGAACCCAAATGACCTGCTCAGAGCAAAGAGCTCCTGTCTCAACCCTTCTGCAGGCTGTACCAGGGGACCCTCAGCCCCATGAGTGGTCCCTATCCATGACTCTGTGCCAGAGGCTCTCCAGGTCTTCTTTCAGGCTAGGGGGAATTAGCCTAGGGGTAAGGGAGTTACATAAGGAAACTTACTAGGGGAACTTGTAATGTGCTGCTGAGGGTAGGTATCAAAATAGCCAAAGGGAGAATTCCAGGTATTTTGAGAAGGAATGGGTGTGAAAGATTAGAAGAAAAGGGGAATAAAAGACAGTTGGCATATGGTCAATACGCTTGTCTGGTCATGTCCTGAACCTGGTCAATTCAGTCTGACCCATCTTCTCGTCAACTTCCACTCTGGATTCTTTTTGTGGGTGAGGAGCTGTAATTCTCTGTTTCACATGTGTGTATGGAGGTCTAGGTGTGGCAGCTGGCTGCAGCAGGGACTGTGGGTCATTGGGGGCGGTGCATCTGGGGTGCCAGAAGTGCAAGTGAGGGCTTAGGACAGCGTGTGGTCACCAAACTAATCGGTGAGCAGGTGAAGTGATTTGGAAGCCAAGGGTGTTTGTGTGTGCGGGTGGGTGTGAGTGTGAAGGGTTTGTGTGAGGGTTTACGAGGGGTCACCTGGAGTGGGGCTGCAGCCTCAGCAGCAGGATGTATGTCCAGGTATCAGCAACAGGAGATACCAAGGATCCAAGGACCAGATACTGGACCTTTGAGGCATCTGAGCCCAGTCACTAGAGGAATCTGCAGAACACATATGGATGTATTTCCCACTCATGGTCCTTCAGCCTGATCAGCTGGAGAGGGACTGTGGATTGGAACAGAGGTACATTGTGGGTGGCCAGAGGGGCATTGTGCTGCTTGGTACTGCATGAGTGCCCTTTGTGTCTGTATTGATCTGTGCAGCTGGCTGTGTGTGTCCATGAGTACGTGTTGTACGTGTGTCTCCATGTGTGCCAGTGGGAAGAATGCATGCTCAGACTCCTTATTGGTTGGGCCTGGGGCATGAAGCTGTGGCAGTCTTGTCTCTTTTGACCTATCCAGTTTGACCACTACATAACATTTGCTATCACTAGTTGCTACTAGAACACACTGAGCAAGATGTCTTTTGTTCTGACCCAGCAGAGCAGCCCTGAACATACAATTAAGGATGCATTGTAAAATGTCATCAGATGTGTCTAGCAAAAAATAATTAAAAATAATGCAATAAATTCCTTCTAAATTCCCTTTACTTCATACTTTCCTTATCTGATTCTCTTTATCCTCCCTACATGATGTCATCTGTTGTCTTTGTATCAACTAGCCTTACCTTTACACATTCTTGTATAATATTTTAGTTTTGCTGCTTTTATGTTCTTTGATTTTACCTGAGGGAAGAATAATCATCATAAATTTCATAATTCTTCCACTGAACAATGGAAGAAAAAAATCAAGAAGGAATCCAACAAACAGAATGAAAACTGTTGTAAATGGTGTCTAAATACTTAGTTGATGCATAGCCAAGGTGAAGTGTGAAGTAGGAATTTCTCATTTTTCTTTACTTTCCATAAAAATCACAATAAAAAAGATGGAAAGCTGACATGTAACTACTTAAATTTCAGTTTGCTGTTCTTAATGCCAAATAATGTGGTAGTAGTATGTACCTATGGACATGAAGAAAACCTGATATACATGCTCTAAATTTACTATCTTATCCCCTTAGTTTTTAAAAAGCTTTTAAAAATTTTTAAGAAGAACCTCTACCTTTATTCATGTATGTGAAAATAACTCTGACCACAGTCACCACACATATATAGTAGGATTCAGTGGATAAATGAGAGAAAAAGTTCAGCCTAAGAAACAAAATATGCATCATAACCAGTTTAAGTTGTGATGAGACTTTAAATTAATAGATTTACTTACCAGAAAGCAAATTTCAAGCACCTTTATACCAGAGTTAGTAATACAAGGCCAGACTGTCCACTAGAAGAGTCTGTGGATGGGAATTTAGGACAAGACTTGAGCTCTAGCAGAAGTTTTATATCCCCAGGAGCATAGCTTTCAGTAGTGATGGATTGAGTCATGGCTCAAAATAATATTTTCTCATTCTTACTTCAAAACACATGTGAGGTCTCTGGTGCAGCTCTTTACACACATGCACTGAACTAGAGATCAGAGAGTATCACAGCCTGAAGTTACACGACTTCAAGTTAGAAATGAGCATGAAGTTGCTTGGAAGGAGCTGAATGTCTTCTCTTCTGTTTGCCTGAGCTATACATAACCAAAGGCATTGCAGCAGCTTGGGGCTATGTGTTTGAGTTATTTCCCTTGTGCACAAGTTGCACACAATTTAACTGCCTAAGTATTTACATATTTTCTGAGACTTCCTTGTTGTAAAAGAGGAACGTTTGTCTACATAACTGTCAAAACATGCTACTCTTTAATCTGGCATAATATTTACTTCTGTGGTAGTGTGTGTCAGGAATTCAGGCTCAGGTTGTAGATGGTATCAAATTTTAGTAAGTGATAATGACATTAGGGAAGGTTGCCAGGAGAAACATCTGAACTATGCAAGTTAAAAATTGCCATTCAAGAATTGATTTAGTGTGCTTCTGATTATAATATTCCTTTGAAATGCTATTGAAATTCTTATGCCTATTTGTACTAGGCAATGCCTTTTGTAATGCAGTGCAGCATTTTCTTATCTCTGAAGCTCAGCTGCAGAACATTAAACCAGCCCCCAAGAGCATCCACCTTTCAGTGCTTCATCAGAAAATCCTTTTACATTTCCCCCCACCCCTAGCAAACATACATAAATGCCTGGTGTTATAAACCTAACTTTGTAAAACACGTATTCTGATGAAAGGGCTAGAGATGAAGACATGAAGACAGACATTCTTAGCTGGCTAGAATGTAGATGCAGAGCTGACAAGTGAGTGGACCATTTCAGCATATCTGTTCCACTTGATTGGTACAAAGCTTTCCAATGTCATTTTGACTAGCTATGAAATCAAATTATTCCACATGAAGTGTTGAGCAGCACGGAGCTGTTCTAATGCCCACTGGATATTGTGAGTGACTCTTTGTGCATGACTCCTCATTTCTGCAACTATTCTGGCCGACTGTTTTATCCTAAGCAACTAAGAATCCAAAATTTCATCTCTGCCTGACCCTGGATTGTCAGGTACAAAGCAAGTCCATGGAGTGCCCACCGAAACTCAGAGTGTCAAATTCCCTTAGCATACTTAATGCTCAGGGACACCCTCTGCAGGTGCTGTTCAGATGGTCCTCACTTAGGGTTGGGGTACCTAGGATCCTGGGCTCCTATCGTACTCACAGTTGTCTTTTTGACATGTATTTGACCAGAAAGTTGTTGCACTACCTTTAAAGGGCAAAATTCCACTACTGAAATGTCCCTTTAATCCCTGTAAGTGCAACATGCCCAGAGCAAGTGGGCGTGGAATGGCTGTTGAGCTGCTGTATTAAAACCAGTGGATTGTTTGGGGTTTCTTTTCATAATGGAATTCAGATTACTTTGCAGCACATTTTTACTTTGAAGCACATTTATTTAATTTATGTTATGACCAAAATTAATTAAGACATTATGCAAATAATGTCATCAGTATATGATACATTGAATTATCAACTTTTAAAAATGTTTAGTCTCATTTTAAGATTATATTCACATTATGGCTGACAAGAACTTCTTTTTTAATATGGTTGTTTGTAGCAGTTTCTGTAAGAAAATACATATTTTCATATTTAATTAAAGGTGAAATTATGAATTAGTACTGCAGTCAAAATCTATTACTGAATATTTATCTGGGAAAAAAATCTGCGAAGAAAAGGTTGTTGTCTTATTGTAAAAATAAACTTTAAAAAAATTGTCTAATGAAAGCTCATTTCCTCTCAGTGAATAAAGCATACTTGGAAGAATGATCAGAAATATCCAATTAAAAATCTATTTGTTAAATTCTGAATGAAACAAACCCTACTGATTCACCAAAATTTTTCTGTCTTTATTACCTATATCCTATATCTAATAGCTATATAACCACATAAAAATAAAGGAAAATGGATGTAATTTTTCAAAAACTTGTGTAGTGTTGCTTTTATCTACAGTCAATATATTCACACTCAGCTGACCTAAGTGTCTTTAAAATAGAAATGTTGAGCTTACTTTATAGCACTGTGAGCAGTGCCTCTGCCATAGAAAAGAGAACGTGAAACAAAACAGAAAAGAAAATGCATTTTTTAGTCTGCTCCCAGCTCCAGATGTCGTGCTGATTTAGAAAAGAGATAGATAATAGTTACCTTCAGGATATGAGATGAACAGAATGAGGGATTGATTTGACAAGTTTATTGTACTCTGTTCCTTTTGTCAAATGTAAGATTCTTTAATTTATTGCTTTTCTTCTCAGGACATCTACGGTAATATTAGAGAAGTGCTGATAGTGTAGATACACTACAGTGAGCCACCTGTAGGCAATACTGATGTGACCTGTTTCTCACACGTATCAAATTCTCTAATTACCCTAAAAAATTTCAGCTCACATGTCTTCTATTTGCAACTATCAAACTATCATTCTTTCTTTTGTTGTTCACTCATTCACTTACTTTTTTTTTTTTTTTTCTTTCCCACTAAATACATGACTCCGGACAGAACTTTAGAAAGAAGTCTAATGATTTAAAAAATGTTATTGACGCTGTAATCAATGTGATGCAGTGTGTGAATCTATCAGTTGCTGGTATCATTCATGTTACTGCACCTAAGGGAAAAGTTAAAATTTGGTGAGAAGAAGCAACCCACAAAATACCAGTCTATGACAGTAATTAAAATGAAAGAATAATAAAATCACAGTTGTTCACAGCATTTCTACTTTCTGCTGAGTCGTTCTACTACATCAATAGCCAGTGTAAGAAAAACAACACAAGTGTAAGACACAAGTGAAAGAGTTTGTTTTACTAATTCTGACACACACCATTTGTAACTAACAGCCATTACTGTACCTTATTTACCTGTCTTCCTTTCTGAAATTACTTAAAAGCTTCACTGTTTATTTTTTTCAGGCAAGTTACTGAATCTGAAAATTGTTGACAAAAGTGGTCTTGAATACCATCTTCTGGGGAAAACCTGGAGGAGAAGACAGTGAGCATTAAACTCATTCAGAGTTAATGTTGTCCATATTTAGCCTTTGGTATATAAAACACCATTTGGCAAATGTCTAGCTTTATAAATTTTAAAAATTGAAGAACTTTCTTCCATCCCGTGACCAAAGTGAAGAGAGAGATTTTAGACATATTTTCTTAGAATCTCCATTTGAATAATAAAATTTTCATATCACCTTCTCTTAAAATTCCTAGGAAACAATTACATATGAAATGCCAAGTTAGAACATTCTCTGAAATAAGAAAAAAACCCCAACACTTCAGCTCAAGTCTGGTGACAAATTTGCATTTAAAATCACTGCTAGTTTTTGAATCTGCATTACAGCTAGTGCTAACAGGGAATGCAAGGGATTATATTCAGGTATTGGTATAATTCTTACTGATTCTTTCTGTCACTTTAACAACCCACTGATGCTGGCACAATCTATTCTAGCCTGAGTTGAAGAGAAAAAATTATTTCGGAAATCCAGATGTGCCCTGGCAATTTTCGTCCCAGCTCATCACCATGAACACACCTTGTGTTCTGCAGGCCTGGCAGATATTGTGTTCTTATTTTAGCTTGGGCACAGCTGGATTGAATAAGTGAAGGGTCAGGGGAGAATTTGGGTGGTTGTTCCTTACTTGAACTTCTGTGCCATATAATTCAGGAAAAAAATGAAAATAAAAAATATTGGAACTATGCAAAATATCTTCATAAACACTTGCTGTTAGATATTTACTGATAAGTAGCACTCACTCAATAAAAAAGTTTCTTGTACAGGCTCAGTCTGTTGAAGCCTTCCTATTCCATTCCTTGGGAAAAATTTGTGGTCTAATCTTTTTGAGAGTCTAATTTTTCTCTTGATCACTTACTCGAGATGATTTGAATTCAGAGAGTTTAGAGAACTTCATCCGCCAGACTCAGTGATTCTGCAACTTTCACATACTTTAGGTTTTTAATTATTTTATAATTGACATATACTGCCCTTTAATTTTTTCCCAATGGTTGAATAAGGCATAGAATGACATTTTCCCAGGCCATTTTCATTAGAGAATTTTGAATCATGGGTTAAACATTACTCTGCTTATTTTTGAACTCTTTTATGGAGAAAATATACCATTAGAACTATACATTTCTCTCCATTGAAAGTTGTGGAAATTAGTTCTCTTCCTGCTATAAAGTGTAGGCTCTTATAATTACTACTGCAGAAAAATCCCCTTTAATCAAGAGTCGTTTTGTCTGTAATATAGCAAAGAGCAATTGACATGCTTTGAGACCAAAATTCATTGAATTTTTAGCTTTTCCTTTTATGGTATAAATGAATGGTCATATATTTTTCCCTTTTCAGTAAAAGATAAAGAGGTTAAGCCAACACGGAAATATTTCTACACTGAACTGGTTTGTGGATATCTTTCCAGCAGCATTTGATTTAGCACTGCTAAACTCATTACTTTTTTTTTTCCTATGGTGGATCAAAACCAGAATTTCCGAAAATAGTACTACCATTCTTGGGTTGCTTGTTGACCGTATGAAAGAATCGGTTTGAGGTAAACTTGTCCTAGGTATCACAGCCAGTTTGGAGACTGGCCGAGCCACATGCCCTTTGGTATCTTCTTAAGTGGGGAAGCCAAATTTGCAATTTGCTTAAAAAAAAATGTCTGGGATTTAAATATTTTCAGAGCTACTTAGAATGTCAACTTTTGGCATGTTTACTCTCCAGCTGTGAAACACAGCATAAGAGTCAAGTGATAAAAGTGGCGAATGAATTGGACAAGTGTCTTTGGTCACTAAATTGACTTTCAGACAATTTCTGACAGGCTAAATTTATAGATCATAGAGTTTTTTAATCCCCTTGCTGCAAGCAAATTCCTTTTCAAATCCAATTTATTATTTTTGTCTTTTGTCCTTTTTTTTTCTTTATTGTTTGTACATGACTGACTCTGTTATTTCACTGATTTGAGTTTTGAATTGTTTTGTTTAATTCTAAACCATAATTTACCAGGAGTAGTTTTGCTGTCCTCAATTTTCATTATTTCCATCACACACTGGTAAAACTTGAGGCATCCAAAAATATATTGACTCACAGTCTAGGTATTTGGTAAATGATCTGCATCTTTCCTTTCAGTTTTTCATTGCCTAGGTATGTGTGACCATACTTCACATAGCTGTCATTATGCAACAATAAAGTCTTCTTTAAAACATACAAATGAAAAGCTAAATGAAAATTATCAGATGAAGAGAGTGTTTGGAAGGAAAAAGTGTCTATATGAAATTTTCCACTATAAATTTGCTTTTGTTTTAATGGCACCATTTTACTATGCTTATGGACAATTTGTCCCTTCTCTTGAAAGGAGAGTATGTGCTGCAGAGGCAGTGTGCACCCCTTAGCCTCTATTCTTAGCAGAATGGGCTCTCCTTGCACTGCGTGTGATTGTTCATTTTGCTCATGTATGTAAACTTCAGTGGTCATGCCAAAATTTACAACCAAGCATCTTTGAAGGAGAGCAGTTGTTTAGAGATGCAGAATGTGTCTTGATAAATCACGGAATTACAGCACTGTGCAGTAAAATTGTTGTGCTGCTGCAATTCAACATGGATGTTGTCTAATTTACTGCCGTGTCGAGGAACTTGAACATGAACCAAAAGCAGTTTGTTTGTTCTGATGAAACCAGTGAAGACATAAAAATTACCAACCAAATATTTATAATGCAAATTGTTAATATTTCACCCAGACACCCAATTTGAACGAATAATCACATGCTAGCAGGCATTTTAATGAGGTGTTTATGTTGGTCTTAAACAGATTGGACAGTCCATATTAATTTGATTTTTATATTGATAAAACCTCATCAATATTCTTGCATTACTGCTGGTTAATAGTGATCAAACTGAAAGCTAAAATTCAGCTAAAAATGAATTTACAGTTGTTTGTTTTAACCAATTCCCAAAGACGTGTGCACAGGTGATTTTTATCCTAGACAGCTTGAATTAGTTTTTGATAGGAGTTTTTTCCCTGTTGGTTCTTTTAGTCAATGGAGATACAGAAGAAACTTCAGAAGTGATTTGACCTATTCCAAAATCAGTTTTGAAGGAAAAAAAGTGGAATGAGTTTGATGCTGAAGATGTTTATCTTCCTCTGCTGACAGTTGAGAAGACTTAGACCCAGAGAAACTAGTAAAGAGAGAATAAAGGTTATTGAGCCTCTAATCCCACGGACTAGGCTAAAGAGAGATGCACATCTATACAGCCCTTACCCTATCTATTTTAGATACTATCTTAAAAGATTCTTTTTGTTCTCTCTATTTACTCTAGAGGTAGCCTAGTTGATAGTTGCAAAATAGATGCCTAACTTCTAGATGGTTATATTAGGTGGGCTGAATCACACCTTCAGTTATTTTCTGAGGCATATTTAAGAATGTAAGTAGAATTTGTCTCTCCCTGCTCATTAGCATAGGCTTCTGCTTTTAGTCTGCAAGATTATGAGGTGTCTGTTTTTCTTTATAAGCCTGCAAGGAACTATGGTTGGTACAAAGGCAACCAAATCAAGATGTGTGTTATTCTCTTCCCACAGGCATGAAGAGTACGGTTTTGGTTTTCACTGATTTAAATATAGTGGTAGGTTAATCCACAGAAATTCAGGTTTTAACCACAAAGATTTCCCTGTATAAATCTGAGCTGGCATGTGTCAAAATGCAATGGTACAGGATCCCATGGCCAAGAACAGCTTGTGCCTTGGTGACCAGTACCAGAATGAGCATAAGGAAATGGTCGAATGTCAATTAACTGAGGTAGTATTACACCATCTCCCTGCACAAACAGTCTTCTGGAATGAGACTTCCAGTAGTTGTAGACAAATTCAGGCTGTCTACCAGCAGTGGCTGTCTTTTCCTAATTCCTGGCTGGCCTGAGCTGGAAAAGGCAGCATGAGTCCATGGGGTGGTTTGATATGTAAAGCTGGAGAGATGTGACCCCACATATGTAATGTGCAAATCATCCTCAATTAATACACAACAAAATAAAATAAAATAAAATAAAATAAAATAAAATAAAATAAAATAAAATAAAATAAGATAAAATTAAATTCCACAGTGCTCAAAGTAGTCTTCAAAGAGTCCAGCAGGCAAAATTCCACTGGAAATTATGCAATTTTTTAATTTTGAATAATTTGGATTTTTTGTTATCAGATAATGATGGCATAACGTGGTAAAAATCGGTAAGATCAGTCTGCCCTTGTGAAATCCATCTCTCTTTTGCATTGTAACGCTGTCTGTAGAGAGACCCACTGAACACTATTGTTTAATGACCTATGGCAAGTCTTGATGAAGTGATCAAAAAGGCAGAAAACTAAAAAATGCACAGGGCCATAGAGGTTTACTGAAAAAGCTCAGGTAATCTCAGGAATGGGTATGGTGCCAGTTACATCTATGGTGACTGGTATTTCTCAGACACTACTATGGAAAATAATAAGCCAGCCATTTCTGCTTTTATAGAAAGCTATGGATTACCACCTTTCATTCAGTTTTGCCCCCTAGGTGGAGAGGCAAGAAAACCTTTCCCTTGCCAAACAGATTTTAAAGTCTTTCAGTGTGAGATGCTTCAGCAGCGAAGCGCGCAGCACTTACATTGGGCTATGCTTCCAAAGCAGCTGATGTGATGAGACAATGAGGGTGTTAGGTAGACATCCTGTTCTAGTTTGGGACTAGAGACCTTGCAGAAAGCTAGGTGACTTCCTAATGGAAAGCCAGCTAAGGAAAGAGCATTTCTTCATGTGCATGAAAGAGTGAATCTTTGTAAAACATGGTGGAAATACAAAGGCATGAATAAATGCTAAATATTGTCAGAATTGTCTTGCTCATTCACTCACCAGAAGCTGCAGTGAATTTAGAAACATTTTGCATAAATATGCACTTATTTATGCAATTATGGAAGGAAAAGTATTACTGGGTTAATTATCTATTTACAAAGAACAGATAAAAAGACAGATCTTTCTAAGAGTAGGGCTTTTACATATATAATTTTAAGATATTTAAATAATATAAAATGTGAAGGTTAGTGACTTGTGTGACTTCTATGGCTGTATTGTTCATTTAAACTATACTTCTGGTAAGTAATTAGAAACATAGAATATGGTTACAGAGAATCTTTTCTTCCCTGGAGATTTTTGAACGAATGTCTCAACTGTTAAATCATTGGAGAACCAGAAGGAATCACTTGTAGGCCCGCTGACTTTGCCTGTTTGCTTTGTGCTGCTTGGCTGCACTATTTTTACCCAAAGAGAGAAATTTTTATTCAAGGCATTTTCTTGATTAGTTTTGTTTTCAAAAAAGAAGTGAGACTTTTTCTATTTCTTTATAACAATGATATCCAGAAGTACTTGTTCTGAAGTACTTTAATATTCTTTTTAGCTTCTACAGAAAGAGTGTTAAATAAACTTATAGACAAATTTAAAATTGATTTTGATTGATAAACTACAGTTTTAGACATGTAGAATATCCTCAAAAATTTCCAAATTAGGAACCTTTCTTGTAACAGCCAACCAGGTATCACAAGTCCAGACAGCAGAGACCATCTGTGAAGTCTGGTTTTATCTGTTAGCTAGAATTCTTAGAACCTCTTCAAGTTTCCTGAGAACTCTTAAGACTAGAAGTTGATCCAGGACTGACACCTGATCTTTACTGAGCACACTGTGATTCAAGGAATCTATGTGTCTAGGATTCCTGCCAGAATCTGTGCTTCTGCCCAGTCCCTAAGTCCTCCTCTTGCTGAGGACGCTAGTCTTAGAGGAATTCTAAAAATAGTAGGAAAATAGACTTCTTTTCCTCTAGACATTGTGATTACCTATCTCTTCACATTCATTTAGAAGTTATTTGTCAATCAAAAAAAAGTAATGATTTCTTATTCTCGGCCAAATTTTGAAAAAAATTCTAAAATATTTTTATACGCAGTATATAATTATTCCGTATTTAGTAGCAGTTAATATCTTTTAAATATTATTTACCCATATAGAAAGTATACTATACATTATTTGTATTCAAGCATACTTGCCTTCAGTTAGAAATCTGTAAATAAATCAGATTAGGATTTACAATGTTGCAAAAGAAATTATTATACAGAGGTTCTACAGATAAGGATGCTATATAGTTTTTCTAGTATGCTGATATTAGTTGGTGTTTATGAATGAGTTCATATAGAAAAATAATTTCTAAAAAATGGGAAAAAATTGTCAAAAATGGTGACAAAGTCTGACAGTGTTGTTAGAAATTTCGTTTATCTTCCAATATTTTTCCTTACACAACTGAAATAAGGTGCTTTTCTTCACTGCTTTTATGTTTTACTTACAAGACATTGTACTTTACTAAAAAGAAGCTCATCTTCTTGCCTTCTTGAAAAAAAATTCTTGCAGACTACTATGCTACTTATTAGCAACCCAAGCACAGTATTTTTATGCAATGGTTGTTTGCTTTACCATTGATTCCAAAGTTAAATCCAAGAGCTTTCATAATTTGATAATCAGAGAGTATATGCAACAGGAGTTGAAGGAATTGTAAAATTTTTGCTTTCCATATATGTATTTTGCAATCACCTCTATTCTTGTCACTTTACACATAAAGAAAATCCAAACTGGATTGTTGCATTGTTTGCAATATTTCAACTCAAGGTTAAAATTACTAAAAAATATTTCAGCTTATGTTCTGTGGTTGGCATGGATAGGCAACTAGCAAGCCTTGCTTGGCAGTGTGCATCAGAAAAGAAGGATCAGAGCCACAGTGAACAGCAAAAGACCTCAACATCTCCTTAACAAAAATTTTATACTTGTTTTCTCTTCAGAGTTTGCATCTTTTCTGCAACAACAACAATCTCTTTGTCTTTCTGTATAGATTTTTGTGTTTGTAGGAACAACAGAAAATATTCTGAGAAAGATTTCATTGCATGAGCATGTGTTCATTTGGAGGTGGAACCAAGTCCCATGTAACTGTTCCTTATTCAATGCTTGTTCTGCCAGCTCAGGATACACTCTCTGATCATTCTCTGATACATCCTCTCATGATCCCATTTTTCTCTCATTTCCTTTTGAACTTAAAGTATATTTTTCTTGAAGGAGAATGGCAGAAGTATGCAGGATTTCAGCTCAGGTTCGCTTCTTTCAGGTCCGGAAACATTTTCCCAGAGAACACTTAGATTGATCTGTCTTTTCCCCATTGCATCACACTAACACTCTTACTCATTCTGTTGTTGAACAGCGCACTCTTTCTTTAGGTCTTTAACAACTAGTTATTTCTTAGTTTATAGAATTAATTCCTTTTATTTGTGTTTGTATTCGGGACCTTTCATTTTTTGCTGTTGACTTTACACCATTTCTGTTACTCCAGAAGTCATCCCTTACTCTGCATTTGTGATGGCTCAGAACCTTGTGCCATGCTCTTTCTGCCAACAGCACAGATAAGACATTGGATTGAACAGTCCCTAAGGAGCTGCTTTTGGAAATTCCCTTGTACTGTCCACTACTCCTCCCTGCTCTTTTAAGCAGTTGGTTTTTCATCTGACTTAGACATCTAAATCTAAAGGTATAAGGTCTACTCCATTTGTCTGGAATATGTAATACAGAGTTTTCCATCTGAGCTAATAAGTGCACTTATATTCAATGTTATACTGAGCTTGAATGAGATGTGATCTACTTTATTTGCAGAGAAAATAATTTCAAGGAAAAGATCTGTATTAAATATGGTCTATTGTACCTTTGGTGAGGACATACTTCATTTTATTCTATCTTCTTTTTTCATCACATGTGTTTACACATCTTTCAGAATTTGTATTTTTGGTTATGACTGAAACTAAATAAAGTGTTTGTCAAGAAAACACAGACACTATATTATCTAGTCCTATATATATGATTGCCTACCACAAAAGTTTACAAATTATTGGGGTTTCTTCTGCAGCTGTAAATAACTTCTACCTGTGAATAGACAGTCTCTTCCCTCAAATTCTGATTTCGTTAAATAATGTCCAAGATTAGGTAGGGATGAAGTAACTTCCCAAACAGCAAATTCTATGGGGTAATCTGTCATCTCAATCTGTTTTTGGCATGCTATGTGCTGTCAAAACCCCTTTCAGTAAGATGGGAGAGAGGAGAGTCCCAAGAGATGAGCAAAGGCCCTAAGGTGCTGTTTGCTACCACCCAAGCATTAGCCTTCAAAACTGAGCTATAATGCAATGTAGTCAATGATCACTTCAATGTCTCCTGGGGTTTCAGTTAAAAGTAGTATTTGAGTCCCTTTCCTGCTCCACAGAACTCTCCAAAACATGGCCAAGTCTCTCCACCTCCCCACAGAAGTAGCTGTGTTTCAGTAGTCAGCAATGTACAAACTCTAGAGAACAATATAATGCTATGCTGAATAAAGGTCACAATTGATCATAGGGGACCTATGGCTCTACGCATGGTATAAATGTCACATAGCATCAGTCAAAGTTTGCATGGAAAACAATGAGACTAGATATACATTCAAATTTATTGAAGTTAAATGTGTGTCTGGTTGTAGAAAAGGCCTGAATTCTGCCAGAATTTTACTTCTCATTTTTGATCTCCATAGGGAAATATAAAACAGTGATGATTTTTTTTCCAATGCTGAAGTCGTTAGATCCTAAATTTCCAGCTGCCTGTACTGACACCTTTTCAAGGACTCTATGAGAACAATTGAATCGTTTCTTTCAGCAGAAAAACTGACTCCATTAGATTGTAGTGGCCCAGAGGACCAAGGGCAGCTGTTAAAACGCAATCACTGCTGAGCTCATATAAATTGTTATAAAAGTTCTTTCACTGTTTCTTTATTTAAACTTGCTAAAGTACATCCAGTAAATGCATCCAACCTCTCCTTTAGATGCTTGCTCCTACTAGGGTTATGAAAGAGGGTCTCTCTGTAGCAGTCTTTGTGTTAGTCTTTTATCCTTGGTAATGTTCCAACAGCTCTGAAAATGGCAATTATTAATTCACTGTGAAAAAAGCACCACTTCTTTCTTGATATTCTGATTCATTTTATTCCAGTTTCTAACCTGCTGTTTCTGGCAAAAGCCTTTTTGATAAAGTGAAGGCTGAGTCCTTTTGAGGCAGACTTTGACAAAATTAGGTGTCATATGTGACAAGTTTCAGTTAATGTTTGTTTAAGCCAGGGGGTAGACCACAACGACTCCATTTGGTAGCTCAGGTTTACATCGACAGAGGAGTATTTAGCTGCTTGACTCTTCTCTGGAGACCAATCACCGCTGGGAGTTTGGCACCTCATACCTCCACTGAGCAGTCCAAGGCACACACAAACATTGCACTCATCTGACTGAAATCACAAAATAGGGCTGCTAAGTGCTTAAGAAGTTCCTGACAAATGCAGGCTATTACCCCAAACTGAGTTTGTTCCCCTCATCAGGCTCTCCAAGACTGTAGAAACTGCAGTTACAGCCTGACCGTATGGATGGGGTGCAAAACTGTAGGATCAGCTGTGAATTTAGGCAACTACCTAAGGAAAAGGTTTTCTGTGTAAAGACTTATTCTGGATTAAATTTGAATTAGCTTATGTTTCCTTGCTGGGGAGGTAAGACACCTGGGATTGCCTGGTACTTACCTGAGGCTAAGAAACAAGGCTGGATGATTGCTAGAAAGCTGCTGACACAGAATAACTTGTTCATATACTCATAATTGCAGTTGTTATCTATTCATTTGGATTTGGACTGAAATAAACATAAAATTATTTTCACAGGAACTAATGGGCTACCTTCAAGTAATATTTCAAGGATCATAAAGAAGATCCATTTCTTAGGCACCAACTTTGTCTCGGGAAATCCTAATTGCAGCATTCTCTAACACTTGCAGTGATCTTAGGCAGTCATTTTGATTTTCTCAGATCCTCAGATGTACACTCATCACTGATTTTGGAGTGTACCTAATTGGCTTTCAAAAATCTGACCAGCATACCTCTATGCCCAATGCTAGCTCTGTTGAACGAGTTGTGATCAAAACCTTATGTTACAGTAGTCCTGCAGGACTAATAATGTTGCTGAGGGCACTGCGAATAGCTAAGACAGATAACCTAGACACAGTATTGCTCAACTGAGGAGTATTTAATTGGAAAGTTTCTCTGTAATTTAGAAACCCCCAGAGTGAATCCAAGTGGTAAAAGCAATTCTGAAATACTTCATTTTCTTCCTTTGTATCTTTCAGAATTCAAGTGCTTGTGTTACTTGTATCCTACCTCAATCCTACCAATTTTCAACAGAGTGAATTCTGAGACTGTGCCTGTTTCATGACTGCCTGATTGTATTAAAATGTGGTTGTGAATTCTGTGTGCCTCTGCTAAGGCTCAGAAAAGCTGTTCCATTGTAGCCTTCTATGCACAGGCTATAATATCCTTATGGTATATCACACTGTTTCTGTTTGCTTGCAGGTAAAGGAAGACTTTTGTATTTGTGTCCTGAGGTTTACCCAGTGAGGCAAAGGGCATTCCTGTACATAACTTAGTTCAAAAACAATTGCATATCAGTCCTTCTGACACCTGTGGGGATTGAGTTATCAGATCAAAGCTCAGAACAGATTTCATTCTTTGTGCTTGCTTCACTCAGTCAGAAATAATTTGTAGAAAACCTTTAGGGTACCTTAAGTGGAGCACAACTGCATTGATTGGAAAGATATGCATGCTTTTGTGAGCATACTTGTGCAGATTTCAAAGTGCAAGGTATTCAGACCAGGGTTTTCCTGGAGGAATACCAGTGAACTACGTGGGTGTACACATTCCTGTATACCTGGAGAGACATCTATGGGCTGCGAGCACAGTTAAAACAGAAAAACTCTCAATATTGTAAGTGGAAAATGAAAAGGAAAAAATGGGAATCTAGCATGAAGACTGCTGCATTTAGTGGGTAACCAGGAGGGCACAGAACAGAATAGGGTATTTCCTTTCCTCTCTACTGATCTTGATCATTGCTGGCTTAAACAGTGAACATTCTCAGAAGAGAAAGGAAAGGGCTGGTACCAGTGTGTGGGACAGTCTGTTTATTTCAGTAATAGAAATCCATGGTCAGGTGAAGAGATTCCAGGATTTCCTCCTTTGTTGAAGTGCTGTAGTACACCTAGAAGAGCTGGCAACAAAAAGAAAGAAACTAGCAGACACTGCTCATTTCATCCAGCCATGTGCCCAGCTGCCATGACTAAAGGAAGCTATTATATCAATTTTATTAAAGGAGGGAAGTCTTCTGCAAAACACATCAGTTTTTGAGCTTTGGGGGTACTATTTAAAGGATGGGAAATCAATTTGTTATTGTGTAGCTATTTTTTACTTATGAAAGGTATGATTCATAATGATAACTATGTACCCAGAGCTTGAAGTGAGTGATTAAAAGACTCTTTTAAAGGACATAATTACATTTGCCCCTTTTCCAATAGAAACCTTGTCCAATAAAATAAAATTATGGTTGTGATATGAAAGCATTGTTTATAAAAAATTCTGAGTCACAACACAGGAAAAGTAAAGAGGAGTCTGAGTAGTAGAAAATTTAGAAAATTTCTATTTTTCCCTCAAAGGGACTTCCTCAAATATGAGAATGTTTAAATTATTACTCCAGCATATTTGATGTACATGACATTCACTTTAGAAATTTCTGATTTCCTTAGCAAATAGAAATTTAATGTAAACAAAGCAGTCAGATCATAAGCAATAATTACTAGAAATAGCATTCTAAGTATTTTAATAGTGACATTCCAGAGATGTTTACCTTTGTGAAGATAAGCAGAACATATACAGAAAATGAATGAACAACAATCTGCATTCCATCATTAAAATGAACTTTACAGATGACTTGCTCTTGGACTCTGAGGTAAGTTCTTTTTTTAAGAGCACAGTCTGCAGAACCAGAAAATAAAGACAAAACCAGCCTGTTTGCAACCTCTCAGGGACCAAATACCACACAGAAAGTGTTTCGTGTTTTTGTGTTTATTTTTAAATGCTTAGTTTAGTTATTAGAACACCAGTTCTTTGTTCTCCTTCTGGAGTATTTCACATCAGCTCTGTGGTTTAAAGTGATACTTAAAATGTCTGTAACTTCATTACACTTACACAGAATTCATGCCAAAAGCCTTTTGGATATGTATACTCTGTCTCTTTTATACTGCTGCATGATAAGTAGGATGCAAGACACTTTTGAAGCATCTGCATTATCATTCTCAGATGCCACTTTCATCCATCCCATCCATCTCTGCAACGTTTACACATCTGGGCTGTCATTCACCAGGGCATGCTAACCTGATATCCCTTGGCATTAAGGCCACTTTTATTAAATTTGCTGAGAATAGAGTCTATTTTATCAATAACTGTTTCAAGGAGTCCAGACCTTGGGAAAGTTCTATCCAGAGGATCTCAGTCTGGTCAATGTTCTTTTCCAGTGTCAGGGAAAGTCAAAGTCAACAAAAGCAATGTGTGAATGAGGAAGTGAGGATTATCAGACTTTCAGAGCTCCAGCCTTATTCTAGGTGAGATATGAGACTGAATCCCTCATCAGTGATTATTAGGCAAGCATCGACACTGTGCTGGACAGCAGCTGTCAGTGTGGCATAGATGACAAAATTGTTTGCCAATGTACAGCACCAACCACCATGCCTGAGTAACCCTGGAGCTGACTTGATGATAATTCTGAAGATTTTCCCCAGGGAAATGGAAAATCCACTCAGTGAACATGATCCAAAAACTACCCTCAGAGTACAGGTGAAGCCCAGCAGCTTCCAGCTATGTCTTCTGGTTGAACCAGGAGGCAGCAGGGAACACCTTGAGACCTTCTTAGAAGGAATCTTGGTCCAAGCAGCCAGAATCCACAGGGAATCTGAATTCAGCTTGAGTTTAAGCAGCGAGTATCTTGTGCATCTTGTTAACACTCCCAGATGCAAACTGGTTTGCTCTTTGGTTTGACAGCTAAAGAGTTACATTTAATCTACAGAATTACAAAACCTACATTTTACCATGCAGAAGAAACCACTTTGGAAAAACCCAAAACAGTGCCTTGTCATCTAGCCGAAAGCAAGGAGAGATAAAGACAGGACTTCAGCAACCTTCTGTATTACAGTTCAGCACAAAGCAGCAAAAAATAAAAAAAGTGTTGACATGAAAATATGGAAAAAATTTAGTAGTGTTCTTTGAGAGTGTCCTGAAGACAGACATTCTTTCTTTCTTTCTCTCTTTCTCTCTTTCTCTCTTTTCTCTTATTCAGGAAAGAGAGTATAAATTCTAACTTTTGTTTGTCAGTGAAAAAAGACTACAGTACATAAAAATTCCCTGTGGAATTCAAAAGAGCCTATCCTTAGGGAGCCATCTGTCTACTCCCTTGCTTGGGCAGACAGTGTGCATACCAGCAGACTGTCCTCCTCAGTGGCCTTGGATTAATACTTTCACTAAAATAACATAACAATGCCTTAGGTATTAATGGGTGAATTTATCCAACTTCAGTGAGTGAAAGAATGAAACTTGTCATGTTTCTAAAAAAAATTGAAATTCTTTGAATGGCTGGCAATACTGTGAACAAGTGAAGTTCAAAAGGAGTGTGTATCCAAAACCCAAAGACAGGCTCTGAGACATGCCCATTGCAATTTCAGGTGACAATGTTGTCACAATGTTTCTCTTGCTTTAACTATCTGTATTCTGCCCCTCTTCTGTAAGTCGCTCACAGGTCTGTACCCAACCTCAGGAAATTTCTGGAGTAAAGAGAGTTGTCTTTCCAGCTCTTGTGTTTGTGCCTTTGATCTTCTTAATTGCTTGCTGTTGCCTTTCTCCATCTGTGTTTGTGTGGGGGGCTGCGTGCACATGCACAAAGTTCTTATGCAATCTGGGGGACAGCGGGCAGGTGCTGTGATGTGGAGGCTTCATTGGAAGGAGTTGCCATGTGTGCACCCAGTGAGCAGGTTGCAGCTGGCAATGGACAAGCATCAGCTAGGCCCAAGTGTTCAACTTTTTATGGTTTGCTCTTCCTGAGATCATAGAAACACAGACTATGCATTAAAAATTCAAACCTCCTCTAACAGACTTTCTCTTTTTTTACCTTGTCTTCACAGACTCAGGAACAGTCCACAACCGCAAACAGATAACCATGGGGCTATATCTGGCAAAACTAAAAATAAGTCCTTAAAGCAATGCTGTATCCATTATATAGGGATACAAGTGTAACAGGGTTTGTAGAGAAGGCTAATGTATTTTTAAAAATCCATTTGTACTGTAAAGAAACCAAAATACTAAGAGAACACAAGCCTCACTTCTGATACACAATAGAAGGAACACACTTAAAACTAAGTACTAGCTGGCAATAACTGCTCTGAGTTTAATTATGGGAGTACTTTAATTACTGGACAAATTAATTATAAAAATCTGGATAATATTTGTGGCCAGAATGAGATAGGTCAGAAATAGGGAATTACCCAAGTTGCTACCTCTTGAGAGACTGAGACAAAGAAAACTCACTGCTTGTGGAAAATCTGAGAGTTTATATTGGAATTGGTCTTCATGTACTTAGAATCTTCTTGACAAATTTTCTGCTGATTTGGTCTAAGTACATTGTCCTTCAGATAGAAAATCATGTGGTTTTTTCACTTTAAATGGTTAAATGGGAAGTGCTTTAAGGAAACAATTAAATTCTACATAGAATCTTCTGTGACAATATAAGTAGCTTAGGACAAAGTTAACAATCTTGATAGATCCACATCTTTTCATTTTAATTTATTTTGCATTATGACATAGTATTTGCATGTTCTCACACTGGATCTGAATCAGACTTCTAATTAATTCAGGTCTGAGTTATGAATTAAGGTGAATTATGAAACATAGCATTATTAAAGTAGATCATAGCATATTGAGCCCTAGGACAAGGAAACTTGCTATGATTTATGTACCTTCTGGCTTAAGTTACTTTTTCTTTTCCAGATTATCATGTGAAAGTTTTCTCTGACTCCTTTTTTTTTTTTTTTTTTCTGTGCAAGCTAAAACTTCACTTTTGCTTTTGAAGATTCTCAACATGGGACCATTTTGTGCTGTAATTTGGCAGGGATTCTTTCTGAGTAGGAGGCTTGGACTTGCTTTCAGGAAAACTGAGATATTTCTTTTTTTGCTTTTGTTAAATTTTGGTATTTTGCTAACCTTTTTGATGAGTACATAGGGACTTTCAAGAATAGCTTTTCTCATGGAAATGGAAAAATTTCTGTTCTCTGCCATACATGGGAATGGGAAGGAAGAAAATTATTCTCTCTGAAAAACAAAGAGTGAACAAATGGATTTATAGAACTGTCTGGAATTCATATCCCTGAAAAGTAGTTGATTTTACTTTTATGACCTTCTCAGATACTTCTTATTTTTCTAAACTATGTTCAGTCATTTCTAGAAAAGAATAACATTTCCTCATCATTAAAAATATGCCATATCACACGCATGAATTAAAAACGAAATTGGTGATAGTGTACAGAAATTCTGACATAATTTCATCAGTATTTTTAATGCATATACTAAGAAATCTCTCCAAAACAAGGAAGTAAATTTATGAAAATATTTAGATGGACATACCTAATGATTGGATGCTCTTCTCATTGTTGAATCAGAGGTTAGGCTTTCCATTTCATTCATTGACAATAGTGTGCTAATATCGCCTTAGAGATTTCTTGTCTCTCAGTTGGTTCTCCTGAAAAAATGCCTGTTGAGGAAGTTAGGAAAAATGTTTTCTAAACTGTATTGGAATATCTCTATTTAAAGTAAAGTATATGAAAGACCAGCCCATGGTACAATAAGTGCATTAAGAGCAAAGTTGCACTCTTCAGTTGCACAACAGAATGAAAATACTACAGTTGGTGATGGGGTCAATAAAAGATAACCTTTGCTCATACACGAATTCTTCGTCCAAGTAATTGCACTCTGCTTAAGCTTCTGTCACTGGGATCATGTGGAAACTCATTCCTCAAAAGCTCAGCAACCTATAGACCTTCTCTAAGAATTTGTGAAGGGTGATTTTTCTTTTGACAGCTTGATTTGCCTCAGATATGAGCAGAGATTATTCTCCTTCACTGCCCAAGATGCGCTGGATTGGATTTCAAATTCAGCTGACAACAATAGACTAACTTTCCAGGTATGACTCTTATTTCGGAATTAAAAGCATTACTTTTATCTATTATAATAAATATCATCATCCCCAGAAGAGAAGGGTATATCAAACTTTTCCTTTATTTATTTTCCAGATGACTCCTTGACTACTAACACTACTTCTGTCATTCTGTGTGTTCTCTGTATGGTCCTGACTTCAGGTTCCTAGAGTTCACAAAAGACAATTTTGATTAGAATTTTTACATTGTTCAAATTAATATAAATTGAAATGTATTCAAATTGCCTTCTAAAAATGCTTAAACTATCTGACTTTAATTCTAGAGGAACAGTAAAATACATGAATAGTACTGATTAGAGCTGAGGATCTCCGCTCTGAGGCACTGGAGCAGCAACACCTTGATCTATATTTAAAATATACACCTTAAGCATCCCTAGCTTAAAGTAGATATATTTTCTAATATAATTTGTAGGTTTCCAGCAAAACTGTCCCAGAGAAGCTTTAATTTCAATGCATTTAAGAAAAATTAATTTAAATCAGCTCATCAGGGTTATTCCAACATTTCTGTAGAATCCGTAATTAAATCATTAATGTCCAGATAGATATCTGAGGCAGTGATAACATTGCATTGACTGTATAGTGAGAAACAGAAGATTGAAGTTTTCTTTCATTTACACTGTTAGAAATTTTCTATATGATGTAGAAGAAATAATGGCAAGATTACTTCAAGGAAAATAATGGAATAATTTCTAACAGACTAGCACCTACTCTGTTAGAAAAAATAAAAGTTTTTGATGCTTAATTGAGGCTGAGATACCAAGGCAAAACTGTAATTCTGTAAATCCTAAAATAGTGCAAGCTAACTTGAGTACTACCTCTGAAAAAATACATTGTAAATGTATCATTAATAAAGAATTAAATTTAGACATCATCATGTTCAACCCTTAATGCTAAATATGTAAACTTTTATCTAATAAAAGTTTTAAATAATGGAGTGGAGCATTGTTAAAATGTCCAGATGACTGAGTTCTAAAATTACCTTTGTGCATTTATGCTTGGATTCATCCTTTATTGGCTATCTAAAGTATGTGCTATTGACTGCTTTCTAAATATGTTCAGAACTTGTTTCAAAGTCTTTGAGTTTGGTCTTGAAGGCTTGAAAGTTTTGTGTAGCACACAGCATTGTCATCTGGGAGCACTGGCTGCTGTCTGGGCATCATTTAGATATCTCCTCTGTCTGGACACAGCAAAGTTTTCTACAGTCCCATCCTTATTTTTTGTTTAATTGTGAGGAGATGTAGTAGCTGACTTAAAATAGCAGAGCTACACTGAAAAATCCTAGTGGTACTTAACTGTTTCCAGTCATATGAAATCTTATTGGAAGGTGTCCCTAAATTTTTTTCAACATTGCTACTTCTTAAAAAAAAAAATAAATCTATATATCTATATATTGATATATTTTTTTTTTCACTGAGTTATATGAGCCCACGTGTTTTACAAAATTATCCTTCAAGGCTGTCTGTACATTTTGCACAAAATGTATTGCTTGGCATTTTTCAGCAGATACATATTACTGCCTTTTCTCTTTTCTGGAATTACTTCTTCATGTATAGTCATGAAAATAAGTTCTATTATGAAGCAATGATTTTCCACACTGCAGACTTACAGGATGTGAGAGAGGTTCTTACTTGTGAACTATGATGTATTTCAGGAATGTTGGCTACTAGCACAGAATGTCTTCACCTTGGAGCTGGAGGTTTTCTGCAGAACACATCAATAAAATGATCTTCTAACAGCTGTCTGTTCCAGCACCCAGGTGTGTGCTGTACTTGCATCCTGTTTTGCACACACCGGAATAGTTTCAAGTATCAAGGTTCTTTATTGAAATCATGGCCAATCATATTAAGATATAATTTCAGGTAATTATAAATGGAAATAATATTTATAAAGTACCTACCTGACTGAAGGTCATGCTGCTGTACAAAATCCGTGTTTTCTTACGAGATCAGTCAACTTCTTCAGTTTAATGAACTGTTTGTTGGCAGATTTGTAAAGTGATTCTAGTTCTGCAGGTCCAAGTAGTTTTCTGCCAAGGAAATAATTTCACTGTTTCAGATTACAAGTGCTAAAATTCTTAACCAAAATGTTATTTGGGAATGCCAGCCTTATCAATTTTGCTGCATTCTGCTTAAAACACATCTACTGTGCACACTTTATTTGCACCAGAGTGCAACAGCTCTTTCTGCTCTGTCTTTTGCAACTGGTCAGCCCTGTCTGTGGTCAGTGGCCCAGGTTGTGTCTGAAGGACAGCATCCTGTGATTGGGTCAGGGCAACCCCCAGTATCAGCACAGGCTGGGTGCAGAATGGATTGAGAGCAGCCCTGCTGAGAAGGGCTTGGGGGTGCTGGTGGGTGAGAGGCTGGACATGAC
Source organism: Motacilla alba alba (assembly GCF_015832195.1). NCBI lineage: Eukaryota > Metazoa > Chordata > Aves > Passeriformes > Motacillidae > Motacilla > Motacilla alba. The sequence continues at coordinate 30,469,126 of NC_052020.1, forward strand.
CCAGCCACGGGCATTCCCTGCCCAGAGAGCCAAACGTGTCCTGGGCTGCATCCAGAGCAGCGTGGGCAGCAGGGCCAGGGAGGGGATTCTGCCCCAATGCTCTGCTCTGCTCAGACGCCATTCTGCAGTGCTGCATCAGCTCTGGCTGCCAGCACAGGAAGGACATGGAGCTGTTGGAGTGACTCCAGAGGTGAGCCATGAAGATGGATCAGAGGGCTGAAGCACCTCTCCTATAAGGAAAGGCTGAGAGAGTTGGAGTCACTCATCTTGAAGCGAAGGCTTTGGGGACACTTCATTGTGGCCCTTCAGCATTAAAGGATGCCTATAAGAAAGATGGAGACAGACTTTTTAGCTGGGCCTGTTGGGTTAGGAGAAAGAGTAATGGTTTTAAACTAGAAGACAGTATATTTGGACTAGATAAGAGGAAGAAGTTTTTACCATGAGGGTGTTAAAACACTGGAATGTATTTCCCAGAGAGCTGGTGGATGCCTCGTCCCTGGAATCATTCAAGGTCAGGTTGGATGGGTCTCTAAGCAACTTGATCTAAATGAAGGTGTCCTTGTTCACTGCAGGAAAGTTGGACTAGACAGCCTTTAAAGGTCTCTTCCAACCCAAACTATGCTGATTTTCTGAATCTATGATTATATGAAATGTATCTGCTTGGCCAATAACAAATTGAACTGGAAAACTTTATGAATCAGTATTTGATTTTGGACAACTGTTAAAATATTATTTTAGTGAGGCTAGTGTTCTGAAGAAGTATTGCTTGAACTGAAAACTGTTGTTCATGCTTAAACTTGAAGCAGATTGTGTTCCTGCAATACTCCGTTGAATGTGCCGTTGAATTTAGCATCACAAGATAAAAAAACAAACAGCAACTTTGGACCACTATGCCTCTCTTTGAGATTTTGAGTCATTGGCAGCCTAATTTTGTTTAGGAAAGGAAAAATGAAGCGTCTTGATGTGGTTTCTAATTTTTCTACTGAAATACAGAGTTGAGTAAGGGGAAAGATTGAAAATTTTCCAGTAAGATAGGGTCCGATTAACCATCATTCCTTAACTAAGACATGAAAGCAATGCCAGAGAATGGTTGCTCTGAAGTTCATGTTATTTTCAAACATTGTCTTAGGATTCATGGTCGAAAATTCCTCAGTGACAAGCATGACCAGACATCACATGTACAAACATGTTCACCAGGCAGAGAGAGACACCTCCCGGCCCAGCAGAAGCATCAGGACCAGAGGAAGTGAGTCACAACTCACTTCACTTTCCAAGCATCAGTATGAAACACAGGGGCCAGCAAGTGAGGTTGACAGCTGCAGCTAATAATGTCAAGGGCCCAGAAAAATCTTCTCTTTCCCAGGATGGCACACTGCTGGTGTTCTTTCTGCTTCTGATGACTCACATCTTTGTCTTCTGATGTTTACAGATTATTTGATGGAGCCTAGACACAAACCAAATGTTTCAAAGCAGCTGGGAAAGTGAAGATCTCCTAGATTTGATGTTGGTGATACCTACAATTGCTTGGTAAGGAAAACCAAGTTAGCCGAAATACGCCTAATCACAGCCACAGAAGAAAATCCCATCCTGTGTCAAAACCACAGCATACCAAAGACTAAACAACCTTCCTGACAGTCTCCTTGCTACACAGTATTGTGTGAAATGTTGGACTTCAGTACCAGACAATCTTGACCCTTCTGTATTTTCTTACCTGCCAAGTAAGAATAAATGAATGAATTTGAGTTTTTTGTGTCTAAAGTAAATTGTTCAAAAATATTTAGATTTAGTCCTACTGAAATTTTTGTTATTTTTACCTTTTCATTTTAACTTGTAGATTTGTAATCTTTTGAATGGAAGAAATTATAAATATGAGATGCTTGGTCCTGAATGAATGAATGTTTTACACTGGAAATAGTAGATTTTTCCTTCTTGGATTTAGTTATTTCATGGATTTCCTGTAATAAGTGAACAAATTGATCCGGCTCACAGTACAGTGGGATATGCTCGCAGTGTGACTGTTCACTGTTAGCATAAAATGCTCACATTAGTTATGGAGACAGCCCAAAGCAGAGCTGGTGTGACAGAATAGAGAGAACCATCAGAGTGACTGCCAGCCACATCTTTAAGAAATTTCTGTTGAATTGTTGTGATCAGATTGTTTTTTTCACAGATGACTTTCAACTTTATCTAACATTAGGTGAATATTTTAGAAATGAAGCCTTCTGAAATACAAACCCCAAACCAAAGCAATGAACCACACAAAACAAGCCACCAACCAATCAAAAATCATGAAAAACCCCCCATGTGGTTTAAACCCTTATATTTGTAAAGAGTATGGAATAGCTGTAACTGATACAGCAGTACTTTCCTGAGCTGGTCACGCGCTGCAGTTCTCAGTACATGTGCCAATGGATATTTTTTCATCTATTTAGCTGTGACCTAATATTCCCATAACTTTGTTATCCTTACTAGTCTTTTTAAACAGCACTCCCAAATATATTTATTTGGAAAATCCATGCTCTTCACAGCAATATTAAAACTCTAAATCCAGATGATTTCTCTAGCTTTCTGTTTTGCTTCATCAGCCCAGGTAGTTTGTTGACTGTAGTGAGCAGTTCTAATAATCAAGATTTATTCTGTAAATTACGTTTTCGTTAAAACTTTCAAGTGCTTCCATTAACCATGCATCTCAGGAAATACATCTGGGATTTTTGATTTGGATTTTTTTTTTAACTTAATGAGTCCATTCATTTGGAATTCACTTTGAAGTCTTCATATTTCCTTTGATTACAATAGCCCAGTAACAACCTATAACAATGGCTTTAGTTACAGACATAAAAGCTAGAATCTTAGAGCCATCACAGTGTTGATAAGTAGGTGGGGGCAGCCCCAGAGGTCCAGTCAGTGCAGGGAAGGTGTACTGATTTGCTCCACTGGCATCACTCGCTTTAATAGAATATGGTAAAAAGAGGAATGAAAAGTCTAAAGAATCAGAATATCCTGTAAGTGTCCAATAAAGAAAGAACACCTAGTTTTTGGACAATTAGTGACTAAGCTTTCCTCACTCACCAAGCTTGGAAAAGAAGCCCAGTTTGGTGAAATAAGTTAGGATTTTTCCAAACCCATTCCTTTCCCAGGACCTCTTAGGCACTCTGTCATCTTTGCCACCCAAGTTTGCCATAAGGTTTTCTCATTGCCCAGTGTTTAATCACAGATCAAATGAGTAGAAAACCTTTGACTGCTCAGCTTTGAGGGGAGACAAATGAGAGAATCATCTGGAAAAGTTTCAAAGAATTATGAAAATAATGAAGATGTGACAGACCTGGTCACTGATATGTACAAAGCAGAGCCCTCTCAAAGAAACAGTAGGAGACTGGTTTCAAGTAAACAAAAAGAATAAAAAATACTTCTTTGCACTGAAGGCACTAAACTACTGGCTGCTGACACCGCTGGTTCTGTAAATGGCCAGTACATATGTAGAATATGGGGGGGAGTGACAGAGGGTTGACCCCTGCTTTATCTCCTCTGGATATTGGGAGATTGCAAGGGAAATGCACCTCACAATATGGCATGGTCACATCCCTTTTGTACTTACTCACTCTTTGAGCCATGGTGGGGGGCAGACTTCTGTGCTTTGTCCGACAGGGCACTTCTTACGGGCTGATGCTTTGACTCCTCTCCTTAATTCTGTCCCTCTACAATTAATCTGAAAATTTGACATACATCGTCTGGATTTAAACTCATCAGTGAAGTCAAAAAGAGTGTGCACACTGGTAGCATTGGCAGAATATCATAGAATGATGGAATGGTCAGGGTTGGCAGGCACCTCAAAGGTCATCTGGTTTCAACTCATCTGTCATAGGTAGGGACACCTTCCGCTAGGGCAGTTGAAGGTTTATTATTATTATTATTATTATTATTATTATTATTATTATTATTATTATTATTACTATTATTCAGATGTCCACACTGAAAGACTGTTTTGTGACCAGCTTTCACTGCTCTTAGTTCTTCCCTAACTTCATACAATGACTACTAAAGTGATTTAAAATGGCCTGCTGGAGCTGTGTTCTGGGTAGCTACTTCAAATCTAACTCTATTCACATATCCATAATCATGTGTGACAAATATTCATGACAGAGAGCAGGTAATGGGTGCAGGAAAAAAGAACAAGAGATATTAAAGGAAGTCTTGTGAACTGCAGCAAAAGAAGAGGCAAAATGAACCCTGTTCATGAAGAGCAGGGTCAAGCAAAATAAGAAGGATGATGAAACAGGCAACTTCTGTCTGAAGCCGTGGGAGACCTTTTCTTCCCAATAAGTGTCTAAGTGCCTTTTCCTACACATTCTGGCTCTGCATAGTGGAAAATTTAGTCTTTTCTGTCTTTTACCCTTGAATGGGAGGTAGGATTAGACTACCATTAGAATGGCCGTCATGTATGAGCTAAACAGTCCTGAGATAGGAACAGGACCTATACCCAGTCCTTGGTCTCATGATGACAAGTGGCAAGTTAAAAAAAATGTATATTTTCTTACAATTATTTTACAATAAATTATGCTAGACTAAAATGGATGAAGCAGCTATTATCTCCTTAAAGGAGAGTTGTTTTATAGGTTTCAGAAAAGAATATTAACTCCATCTAATAATTTCATGCCAAGTACAGTCTGTGTGGCACCCTTTTATTGGGACAAGAATCCCGTCACAAACCAACACCAAGATACCCAAAGAAACCAGAAAAAAATAAAGTATTTTAAAGTGTTGTATTTAATATGGACATAGCTTTTATCTTATTTAAAACCATTTTATTCACTTGCATTGATTGGATAGAGGAAAATTCGATGAGTTTGTGTTCTTAACTTGCTCAGATGGGTAAGTGAATGAATGAACCAGTAACATTCTGCTTACTTTCTCAAACTGCCTTCCGTAATGGGCCAAAGTGGGCTTGCTTTTGGCTGAGGGAAAATATTTGCACAAAGAATTAGTGGTCAGCCGCTGCATGCAGTACCAGGAGTCAGCCATCTGGATTTTGCATCAGGTGCCCAAAGAAAGAAGAGAAAAATTCTTTGTCCTACATAAATCTCCGGAGCAAGTTTCATCCAGGTCCTCAGTCGGATGTTGCTTTGGATGCCACAGAAACCTTACCTTCAGTTGTTTGTTAGTGTTCCCTGCTTCTGGATTTGCAATGATCCTGACATTCTGTTCCTATGGTTAGGGTGTTTGTTTTCTCTTCATTTGTCAAAGTAATAATGTCAGGAAATTCTAACCTTCAGTGACCTACAGACATCTTTAAATCTTTCTTGTCAAGGCATACACAATCTCAGAGAACAAAGAACCCTCTCTTCAGTCCCATGCCTTTGCCAAAATATTTCTATGTTTTCTGGGAGGGACCAGCAAGATATTCAAGGAGAAACCGCCAGGTAAGACAAGCTGTCACTAAACACAGATCTCACTGATTCAATCAGAAGGGAGGATTTCTTTTGTGTCAGGTAAAATAAATTGCTGCTTTCAAATCAAAAGTTTTATCATCATCAGGAACTATTGTCCAAGCAGCATCCACTGAGAGATTAGAAGCACTGAATGGGGACAGTTCACCAAATCAATTAATACTGCTGGACTCTCCGGCCATCGTTCCAGAGACACTGATGGGCCACATGGTAAAATAAAATTCAAGCACTATAACAGAGGTTCCTTACTAGGATGACAACACAGAAGTATTTTTTTCTAATAATATTACCAGAAATAGCTGAATTGTTATTTTTATATTTTTTTAAATGCCTCTAAAATTATGCTAAAACCATATGACTTGAAGACATGAACCTTAAAGAGTAATTGCTGTCTTTTTCCAAATGCATTTTATTGAAATTACCAGTATAATTAGGGAGCACATAGAGTGCCTATTCCTTGAGCAGATGTGCACTCTTTTTACAAAATTACTAATTTATTTCTCTTTTCCTTTTCAGAGATAAAATGCAACATAAGGCAGATAAACAGTGATTAGGAGCTAAATTTTGTGTAAGACTTTGCATTGCTGAAGCAGAGAACAGACAAGGCTACGGAGTTTGCACATCTGTCTGCAAATCTATTTTCACACCTTAAGATCAAGCTGTACCTCAAAATTTTATGTCTATAGATGCATATGTTTACATATTAATTGTTATTGTTCTGATTTCCAAACTGATAATCTCCTGGAATGTTAATTGATGACATTCTTGCTACACTGCATTCTTGCAGCCCCCAGATGATCTAAAAATTTATTTGGATTTTGCACTGCTCTCATGCATAACCAGGCACAGAATAGAAGAGATATAAGACTGTACTTTCTAAGCTCTGTAGTAAAAATATCAGAACTTAGAATTATCACAAACAGAAAGTTAATAATTTGTGTTCTTGTGCACAGCCTGAAACCCAGCTGCTTTTCCAGAGCAGGTAAATAGCTATAAAAAAAAAAATCATAATTTTTCAAGGACCCAGGTTAACGTGGTTTTTTTTCATTAAATCAGTAATTTTCATATTATACATCTAACATTTCTTTGGCACAGTGCCAGTGCATAATGTGTCCCTTGAAAAGGCCATCAGTCTGAATATCTATTAGAAATATCTTTCCTGAATTATTTACACAACTGAACAATCAATTTCCTTTTGTTTAGATGGGTACCTTGGGTACATGGGTGCGTTTTCAGTGTTTATAAATGTAGTTCAGGGCTGACACAACTGAGTTTTCCACAACTAATTACTTTGTGGTGCAGTAAGAAACATGTGGTTTATTTAATGAATGTACTCTGTAAATTAATCTTAAAATGGAAAATGCAATTGGTCTTTAGAAAGGCATCATATGTCACCATTGAAGTAAGAAAAAATGGTTTTCGTGCTAGCTTTATACTGTAAATTTATTATATCTCAGTTAACAGAGATTTCTTCACCATTCTGTTTCTATCTATGGATTGCAGGGCAATCAATTTTTCACACATGAAGAGCGGAACTAGATTAATATAATCATCCAGTTCTATACATATGAAATATCATTTGATCCTTTTTGCAATGGTGCTTCCAATAGTTCCTAGCAGCAGGTAGTCAGTGAAAGATAAGAAACAGCAAGGTTGTGTTGCATTTTGCTTTACACGGTGGTTTCTCAGAAAGATCAAACATGCCAGATGTTGAACTAATACACATTGAACTATTTCTTTTTTTGAGAACACTTAAAAGATTAGGCTGCAGAAATAATTTACATTTCCTGTAATCTAATTTGCAATGTATAAAGTAATGATAGATGCTCACTTTGAGCTGAACACCCAGAAGCAAAACTTCATTGCAGTATGTTTTCAGGTCAACCAAGGATGAAAGAATAAAGAAAGCGTGCTCCTAGAAATAATGTTCAATACTGGGCAGGTCCCATCTTGTAGCTTTCTTCCCTCAACATAACTTAGAAGCAGTTGAGGCAAGTGAGACAGCAGAGGATTGCCTGGTTTTTCCTTATAATTACAGCAATGCGGTTTGCTACTCTGTGACAGGAATATACTGTCCTTTCTGGCTTTCTCCTGAGCTCAGATATTTTGTGGAAGGCTGATTCCTTTGCCATGAGCACTGAGCTGTGAAAACATGACAGCAAAACACATGACACGTTGATTTTGGAACTTACTATGTATGATAATCACATATCTTGTTCTACATGCATTATCTTGTTCTGTGCTCATGTTAGTGAAGTAGACAATTTCAGTTACTGTAGGTGAAGTGACACTTTGGAATTACTGGTGCTAACTACATAAATGTTCTCAGGTATGCATTTCCCTGAACCCCGTCCCTATGGGCCTCATGTAGGTGTTGACTCTATGGTTGCTTGACAATAACTGTGATTGAAAGTCATAGGCAAAGAAACACACATTTAGTGGGTGAGAGTACATGAAATTTTTCCACCATGACATGGCCATTATAGAAAAACTGCAGCATGAGTTGAAGTGTTTGTTTTCTATTTGTTTCTGACTCCCATTCACTTGCATGCTCACAGTGAAGAAATTCCTTGTTCTGTGAAAACACTAAAACATCCTTCTCCCCTCAAATCCTCCAAATCCAACATATTCCTGAAAAAATTGAAAAAAATATTTAAGGCCACAGAGATGGGAATTTCAGGCTGCTGAAAATTAAACAGTTTAAAATACCACCAAAAATGTCCCCAGTATTTCCAAATACTTAAAAGGAAATATTTGTCCCTGAGTACTCAGAGGATGTCCTTTTTTCCTTCTCATGTTCCCTCTAAGTTAGGTACAGACAACATGGAAAAGGAAGTGTATGCTGCAGAAGCAGAAGCAAGCAGAGGCTGGAAAAGTTTTAGCAGGAAATTGATGCCTGGGTAGTAGCTGGCCAAGTCTCGACCTATGAATTACTGGATGAAATGTAAAAATGGAATGATGTTGGTCCTGGAACCTAAAATTGACTGGACAAACACACCTGGGATGAGGGTAAGGTCAGTGAAGGAAGGAAGACAAACAAAGAGACAGGAGAAGAAATTGAAGACATGAAATACCAAAAAACTAGAAGAAAAGAAGGGAAAACAATAAAAGCAAATGGGATAACCTGAAGTGCAGGGAAAGGAACAAAAGTTTGATCAATTGATCCTCACTGAAATCTTGCATTTTCAATGGGAAGAAGTTGGAGAAAAAGAGGACAAAACAGATGAAAGTCAGATTTGAGTTGCAGAAGACATGTCATTCTGTGTGCCTGGTTTTGTGACACCTGCTCCCAGCTGCCCCAGGCTCCCCATTTTACAGCTGTTGGAGTAAAGATAGGGTTCTAACTTAGATTTTCTCTCCTAAGCCACATGCCTAATTTATAGCCTTTTTAGCATCAGCAGGAATATCTAAGTCTCATCTGAGCCTTAGTGCTGGCATATAAACATTACTCAGCAACCTTTTGGCAGCGACAGGGATAGAAACCCATTCTCCAGGGAAATGTGTAACTCCCTCAGTCAAAAGACCTTATTTTTTAATTTCAACACTTCTGACTCCTTTTCCAGTGTTTCTTCTTCTTGATAACAAATTATACAGAGGGCTCTGCAAATGAGGTGCTTCACTTGTGACACTTTAATTCATTTCCTTCCTCTATCCCCTGCAAAAAGAAAGCAGGATTTTTCTACAGGTAAAAGGTATTGGGGGGGGGGGGGGGGGGAAGGGGGGTGGGAACTGTGTCATTCAGCAAAGTCTGAATCTTAATCAATGGGATCAAATAAAAAATTGTCATTTTTATCTTAAATTTTGTTTTTTAAAATATGGGTTTACAACTTGAATTAGGTGATTATAACCTATGTTATGTGTACAAAAAGGCTAAGATTTGGTTAGAAGCCCCAAAAAGCTGATACACACCTTACTGCATATGTCATATTGAATCTAAGTACTTATGTCCATTTATGTGTAGAATTGCACCTGTGCTGTAAGAATGAGCAAAAGAACATCACAACCAAGCAACTACCTCGATTATATAAAAATACTAGTGACCCAAAATTTCCTTCAGCATTTTACTAGAGAGGACTACATCCTTAATTCTACAAACCACTCTTTCCCTGGTGAGGCTTATCTAGTGTTGATAGTGAAAAATGGCTAAATATGAAAATATATGATTGCATCTACCAATTTTCAGTTTAGATCTATATGCAAGAAGGTAACTATTTATAGAAAATGTTCTCTGTGAGCTCTGTAGTTTTAATTCTGTGTTTAATTCTTTTTATGACATCCCTTTGACGCTATTTATATTCCTTTAAAATATTTTTATCACCCAGATTTTTTTTCTTTATAATGTGTTATCTTTTCCATTAAAAAAACCCCATTGAACAAACATTCTGTTTATCATCTAGTTTGTAGTGCAACTTGGAAAATACAAGAAAGATATTTGTACTGTTTTTCACACATGTCCCATTCTCATTTTCCTGCAGTATACTGAAAATCTGTGTCAGAATCTGTGTATTTGGCACACTTTCAGGAAAACCACATTAATATGTTCTGGTATGGAAAGATGCAATATATCTGTGACATGAATGAGGAAAACTCCTGAATACCTAAAGAGAAACGAAATCAAAGGGACTTGTTCTGAGACTGTAAGACATTGTCTAATTTTCTTGGTGCTTGAATTACCTGAACATTTCACAGAGAGTTGAAAATATCCTGATTATTTTCATTATTCTGAGTGTTCTACATGCCAGAAAATGATCACCCATGTTCCACCATGCAGACTATATTAACAACATCTTAAATGCATCTTCTACTTGCAAAGGTTCTGAATGCACAGTGTGTTCTTAAGAGTTCAATTAAAGAGCTTGCCTGTAAATCAAGAACAAAACCAACACAAAAAGCACAACTCAGCTTCTGTGAAGGTATGCTGTTGCCAGCAATAAATGTGGAAAAAGCCATTAAAATGGTTATGGAGCCAAATAAAGGCTCAGGATTATTGCACTGTTTGCACTGGCTGTACATACAGTTTCAACAAAATCAATGCCTACATCAAACATGCTACAATTAGGCTTCAAAGACTGTTTGATTACAAAGTAGGTGAAAAACTGTAAATTTCAGTGCACTGCTATTAGTGTGCATTTTCAATTCCTTTGCTTGGAAAAGCAAAGCTTGAATTATGCTTCTGCTTGAATTATGGCTAAATTTTCACTCTTAAAAGCAGGTTTTAATTCCAAATTCACATATTTACATTTGGAGGTTATTTTCTGTAAACACTTGTTCAGATACTCTTACAGTGCTTTTTTCTCCTTGTTAATATAACACTTAGCTAAAATATTGTGCAAAAATGGTCATGCCTGATCAAGGGGAGCCTACCCACCAAGCCTTCTTGTCCCAGCTACAGGAGGCATTGTGCTCTCAGGCTCACATCCTGCTGAGGGACTTCAACCACCTTGAGATGTGCTGGAAGGAAGCACAGTAAGCTTTAGGCAATTCAGGAAGCTCCTGGAATGCGTCACTTCCTGAGTCAAGTAATAGACAGCCCTGCCAGAGGGGGTGCAACCTGTTGGTCACAAACATGGAGAGCTAATTGGGGATGCCAAGACTGGGGGCAGTCTGGGCTGCGATGATCCCATGCCAGTGGAGTTCACAGTCCTGAGGAATATGGGTCAGGTAAAGAGTAAGATTAGGCCCCTGAACTTTAGGAAAACAGACTTCCAGCTCCTCAAGGAGATAGTCAATAGGATCCCTTGGCAGACTGCTCTCAGCGACAAGGGGGTGTAACAGAGCTGGCAGATTTTAAAGGAAGTCTTCCCTCGATTGCAAGAACTAATGACCGCCAGAAGCAAGAGATCAGCCAAGGAAGGCAACAAACCAGCATAGCCAAGCCGGGATCTGATGATCAAACAGAAGTGCAAGAAGCAAGTGCACAAGCAGTAGAAACTAGGACAAGTAACCATGGAAGAGAAAAAAGATGAAGTTTGGTTGTGAAAGGATGGGGTGAGAAAGGCTAAGGTGAAGCTTGAACTGAACCTTGCAAGGGGTGCAACACATAACAGGAAGGACTTCTACAGGTGTGTTAACCAGAAAAGGAAGGTTGAAGAAGGTTACCCACTTGATAAACAAGGCTGGAAAGCTGGTAACAAAAGATTAGGAGACGGCTGAGGTACTCAAATTTTGGCTCAGTCTTCAATGACAATCTCTCTTCCCAAACCACTTGAGTGGGTGGATAACCTGGTTTAGTGAAAAGTATCCCTGCCCATGGTAAGAGGGTTGGAACTGGATGATCTTTGAGGTCCCTTCCAACTCAGCCTGTATAAAAACCCATTTGATAATTCTATGATTAGGATATGTATGGAATAAGGAAACAAGACAATATATGAGGGATTTATTTGGCTAAATGAAGGTGTTCAGTGTCACTTAGGATGTGTTTTACCACTCAAGATAACTACACAAGTCTGACATGGTACTTAGGGTGACTCAGGCATCTCTATGCAGCAGCGAGAGAAAGTGCACAATGCCTAAAATAACAATGTTTGGGTAAGCAAATCTCATGCTGTCAGTCCTGTTGATGTGCAGCCCCTAGTGCTGGCACCTTAATTCTTGTCTAGTTTTATAGGCTTCACATTAGCCAAGAACTGAGGAACCAAAGGACAGTACTAACAGCTTTACGGGTCAGCACAAGACAATCCTAAAAGCAGAATGGGAGAAAACAGAAAGGGTGCTTGCTTTAAATTCTAGACTTTAGTATATACGATCATCTGGAATGGCTGATAGAAGGGGCTGCTCCCCTGCTTTCAATACTGAATGAGAGACGGTAGGTGGGACATGGTACTTGATGACTGCTGAAACCCAAAAGGTATAGTATGACCAGAAGCACAGATTAGGGACCTTTTTGTGTAGGAGCATTCAGAAGAGTCTAAACGAGAAAAAAGAGTGCATTTACAAAGGAAAAAAAAAGGATACTTTCATGCTCTGGACAGAGAATTAGAACCTGAATGAGATGTTGTGCAATTTTCTCTTTTTAAGATATTTTTGGGGATTTTTGAGATGCTGACTGGATTTAGGACTGAGATTTGAATCAAAGATGCTGCCTACAACTCTGGCAGATGCAGTCAGGCTGGTGGCATTCCCCTCTGGGAATGAGAGGACGGGGAAGTATGCCAAATGCTGCTTAGCAAATCCCTTAACAGTGGACTCAGTGACAAATTCCTAAAGATGAAATGCACTGACATTTTCAGCCTGTTCCTTTTGCAACAATTTTGTTGGACAGTTATAGTTTTGTAACTACCTTCAGCAGGGTTTTATGTGGCAGCCATGCCTAAAGTGTAATCTTTCATTTCTATGCTATTCTGCAAAACCTTTTGTAGCTTCAGTTGCACACTCAGCTTAGGTTTTTCCCAGACATAAAAAGGAGGTAAAACAACAACAATAACAAAAAAGGTTATTTGAGACAAACCATGGTTGATTTATCTTGAAAGGTTTACTCTTCTCCAGAAGATAGCGCATCTAAGATAGAATGACATGGGCGCTGAGTCAACCTGATGGTTTTCTAGCTCAGCACAAGCCCTTACTGATGCTGTAACACTACGGCTGTGTAGAGTGATCTTTTGGATACCTCAAGAATTTAGGACACTTGTCTTGTGCATTTTGCAGATCCTATTTGTAACAGAGGACTCTGCAGATTCAAAAAGCTATACACATTAGCGTTTTGGTGTCAGACAGAAGCTCACTATTGCACTCTTTTGCACTGAAGAGAGGCTTTTACAGTGTAAAGGTGCTTTTATCCAATTCATAGGGTTACTTCCAACCAGCCAACAAAACTGCAAGTAACTGTGTCATTATAAAGCAGTTATTTAATTTCATCTTGAACAGGTTGGGGTTTTCTCTATATTATTTTTATCTCTCACCAGGGTAAGATGAAAGAAGTCTGGAGGCATGGCATGTGTACAAACTCACTCAGGTCTCTGTTACATGAATCCTTACATCACTGAAGTGGCATTAGATCTTCCCATAACATCTTTGTTGTTTATGCTGGCCTGATGCTTTTTTTGATGATAGATTATACACCTTTCATTCAGAAAGACTGCAATGCACTATTTTATTTATGTAAAAGCTCTCACTTTAAGCACCCAATTGAATGCAGCCTTTAACTGAGTGCTGAGGTTATTCCAAAGCACTGAATTACCTGTTCCATTTGCTCCACTACTCCTTCGTCTGTGCTCAGCCACATGGATACTTTCTCACTTTTTGCAGCTCTGCCTTTCACTAAACCCCAAGTGAAGAGTTAATTCAGCTTCTGAAGGGACATAAAACTCATCCAGCAAAAGAATGAAATTTTTTTCATCTGGTCTTATAAGCTGAACTCACTCAACAATAAGTCAGAGCCGGCACAAAGAGTAGGACAGGACACTGCGCCTACAAACAGGTCCTAACCTGATGAAGGGAGATGAAGAAGCTGAACCACCCCTCTGGAGGTGTTTTGATTGCATGAATGTTTTGGATGAGCTCAGCTGTCTAACAGCAGACAGAGGTTAATTAATGGCAATTGTCTGAGCTGGACTTGTCTTGGACCAGAGATCAGAGACATATGCCCTTTAATGCAAGCAGCCACGTGTGCAGCTTCTGCCTGTTCTTAAAAGCAAGGCAGGTTCACTGATGCTGCTTCTTTTTAAAACCTTCAGGCCAGTTTAACACCTTGGCTTAAACAAGTAGTTATCAAAAACAGCCCCTCCTGCATCAGTCTATTAAAAAAAAAAATCTTGCTGTTATTTACAAATCAATCAATATGATGTGCTAAGAAAGCAACTCAATGTGATATAGCTGTAAGTAATATATTATATTGATTGCCTTGTTGGGACTCCATCAAAATTGAGAGATCTGTGAGAATGTTGCCTGGACAGGGTAGTGAATCACTCCAATAGTGAGCTCTGCCCCAGTTGTTCCCTCATTTCTATTCCACAGACAGCAATGTAAAAAGAGAGAAGGGAAGCATTAAAAGGAGTGTATTTCTGTAAGCTAGTGGTTTGGCTACTGATCCAAGAGAGTACCCTGGAATCTGATTCTTTCTTGCTGATGCAGATGGATACTGAGGATCTGCTGCAGATGGAAGTCTCAGGCACAGAGGCTTGGACACCAAACCCCCCAACCTTGTCAGTGGCTGGGCTGGATTGCAAATTCTTCATTCTTGGCTGCCTACAAGTCCAAATTCATTAATATATTTGGAGAGTCCTTACATTCCCTGGCCCAACCCAGCTCAGCCTACTGTCAGAGGATGAGTGCTATCCAGGCAGCGTAGGCTTGCGTGCCCTTGGGCTAAAGATTTCAGTGTTTGCCACCTGGGTTGTTGTAAGGCAGTGAACAGTATTTGGGCCAAAGTGGATTCAGTGCAAAATGCCTCTGACAATCAATCTGTGCATCAACCTGCAGATGCCTCTGTGCATCAATCTGCTTCATCCTGGCATCCCTGTCTTCTCTCATATCGTCTGTTTGTGATTCCCTAGCTGTCCTCTTTTCTTGGGCTGAAACTTTTGTAACAGTAATCACAGCAGTGCATTGCTGAAAACAGGTTCAAAAGAGACACCTCTTTTTGACTGGCCTCATCTTTCTATATGCTGTGTATATGATGCTCAGTAGTGGGATAAGAATAGTGGGACATCTCTGGGTGGGGGGATTAGTGTGGCATAACCTCCTCATGGGTAGAAAGAAACAGAAAGTGATAGGCCAAGACAGCAAGGAGACCCCAGCTTGTCCAGGAATGCTAATGAATCACATGGGGCTCATGAGCAGTGGGTGTGAGACAGCACAGAACTTTACTGAGTGCTGGGGGCCAGATCTGAGCAGGCAACAGACCAAATACATACAGACAAAGCAGCTACATTCAGCTGAGTCAAAGGTCCCTCTTTCTTCCTAAAACATGGGACATTTTTGTCTCTGGGTGTTCAATTTAACTGCATCCCTTCTACCTCACCTTTTTACAGTTCGCACAGCTACACACTGATATACCCACAACCTACAAAACACTGTGGTTACAAACCTTATGGGAGATATAGAGGCAGAAATACAGCACAATTGAGACAATTTATCTGTAGAGGAGAACATTCAGGAATCAGAGGCACAATAAAGTCACTGTCACATAAGAAGTTAGTACCTGATGAGTTTGGATCTGTAGCTGCTGGTGTGTGTCTCTTTGAATGCTCTAAGCCAACTCCTCACATGTCAGACCCTATATGAGAAAGGCTCAAACTGTGGTACATCGTTCTACAGCCAAAGCTGTCTGAGTTTCTGAACAGGGATAATTGTTTTGCCTTAACTCACAGATGGCAACTGGATAATCTACAGTGGAGGCCCTGACCAAGGAACCCTTTTAGTTCTGCAGGACCTACCTTTTTGATAAATCTCTAGGCTTTGAAAGGTTGTGTGTTCATAACACTTGTGACAAGCTTGTCTTAGAAATTAAGGAGCATTTTTCTTCTGAACATAAAGAAGAATATAGTGCAATTCAGTGAACTTCATTGAAGTACTTCTGGATTTACGTTAGTATAGCTGACAGCAGAATCAGACTCCATGTGTGTTGGCATGTGCTCTATAGGACATTGTAAGAAAAAACAACAAAGTTAACCTTCTTAAACCATGTTTCAGCTTGCTGGTGGATCTGAGCTTTAAACACTACACTCTAGTCTAATGCCAGAAATTTTACCTGGTTTCAGATCTCTCCATTTTAAACTGTTTGCCAAGGCTTGAAAACTGTAGGTGTAAAATGCAGTTAAGGAGTTTTACACTCTGAGATTTGCCAAACATAGTCCATGTCTCCCCTGCATTAATGACTTATATTGTAGCATGTCTGGAAAACTATGACTTTAATTAACAAAAAATTAGAAAATGCTTTTAAAAATAGCCAGTTGCAGTACATTAGTGCTGCTTCTTAGAATTTTAAGTTTGAAAAGGTTTCCATTTACCCTGATCAAAGGAAAAAAAAATTAGTGTTATATGTTGAAATTTTCAGTTCCTTCTGTTTAATCAGAGAACGGGTATATGCACCTGGAAGACTTCACGGGATGGATCTGTGAACACAAATATCGTATGTAGATTCAGCCTTTGTGGGTTAGAGATTTGTCCTGTTTGTCAGCTGAAAACTAGCCATGTACTGGCCTTTGCAAATAAGAGCAGAGCAACAGGAATGGATTGTACTCCTTTAGTCAACACTCATTACCCCACATCAACACTCATTACCTCACATCTGGAACAGTGCGTCCCATTGTGGGCCTCCAATGCAAAAAAGATATAAATGGCAGCAAGCTCAGCAGAGAGACACCACAGCTGAGGGGTCTGGGCTGGTTCAGCCTGCACTGCTGCCTTCTAATCTACAAGGAAGTTACCATGAAGACAGAACAAGCCTGAACTGCACAGGGGAAGAACAGGAAACAATGGTGACACATTGAAATAGGGAGATTCCAATTAGATAGAAGGAAATATTTCTCCTTTGGGATAACTTTTCATTGGAAATGGTAAACTAGAGTGACTGAGGAACAGAAGAACCGCACTTGAATCCAATGTTTACCTGCTTTTGAGCAGGAGACTGCCCAAGAGAACTCTCTCTTGTTGTTCCCAGCCTGAGTGGGTCCGACATGTTGTCATCTGATAGAGTCATTTGCACCAGTGACAGTGGATGTAGCAAACTACCAAAAGAAAATGGAAGTTTATTTTGTCTGGATGCAAATCCAGATCCATTGTGCAATTTAAGCAATAGCAAATGTCTAGGCATCATCTTTCTTTAGCTTTCTCTGCTCTGTACTTACTGAGTCATTAATGTCAAGCCAAACCAAATGACAGTAGAATGAGTCCATTGAGTCACTTCTGATTTACTAAGCAAAGTAAATAGCTTTATGAGCTTAAACAAAATTATATTGCCAACTGAAGAAAAAGCATTAAAAAACCCCAAATGCACAAGAATGAAGAGAGCAGAAAGCATGAAAAATGAAGGGTCAGGTTGTCTTTATTTTGTTCCATGATGTTTCAATACATTTTGGGCAAATGAATGGTTTTCTCCTGTCTTTTTTGTCCCGTATTCATACTACAGAAGTTATGTCTACACCATAGCTGCAGAAGGAATTTTAGGATGCTTTGTACTCTTGTAGCCTGGTGTCTGGGACAACAGCCTGCATTTAGCTTCAGCTCAGATGGTCTAAAACCTAAGTAATGCCCGAGTTTAGAATGGACTTCAAGTATTCTGTGGGGCATAACCATCCTTAGCACTTCTACTTGAGCTTATCATTGCAAAAGCTGATGGGACAACTCTTACAGTTGTGTTTTGGCAGGGTTGTAATTTAGTTTGTGGCTTTCCTACATTCTCTCTGGAATATAAGCATGGTCTACCCTGATTCAGGTAAGCATCATACATAGAAATTTATTGCAGCCTTTGGTCCACCCCTTGGCACAGTTTACAAAGCAATGCAGATGCAGCAGTTAAAACATCAGTCAATGCTCAATAGTCATGTGACAAAATCTCCACTCTTGTGATATTAATATGTTATGGACCAGTTGTATAAGTAGATGCATATTTGATTCATTTAATTCTTCACATTTAATTGCCAAAACTGGTCTGATATTCCTTTAAAGTTTGCTTAGCATGGATTCAAATGGTGTATCCTTATTGGCCTGAGAACCACAGAGAAATCTAACCAATAACTAAAAACTGACCCTGAGATCTCCAGTTGTTTACAAGTGCTGTACATGGATTCCTCTTCTAATTCTGAGGAGGAAAAATAGCTACAAATCACTGTTGATGTTGTTAAGAATAGCAATGGACAAATGACTGGTTTAATACAGATTTCTAAGACAGAACCTTCATTTACCTTTGTTGATGTGGAAATAATTTTAAAAGCAGCTAGATAAAAAGAGCCATTAATCCATTTTCCTTCAGTATTTTCAAACGTGCTGCAACATAAAATGCCTGATAAAATTATTAAGATTATTTATTTCAGTCTTATTGCCTTTACATGTCTGAATGGCAACCAGCCAGAAGTTTACTTGGTGTAGTATTTAATTTGTACTGACAAAAAAAACCCCCCTTTTTTAAAATTAACTTGCTAGCATGTTCTGCTTTGTATGTTAAATCTAAATACATATATTTCACAAATTAAGTGAGAAAAAAGTACAAAATAATTTTTTAAAACCCAAGACTGTTTTCTTTTTGATTTTGTAACATCTTGATAAGTAATGGTTGTTTTAGGTATTCCCTGTAACCAAAAGATGCAGAAAAGGGTGGGAGGGGAAACTGACTTAAAACATAGCTGTTTTGGTGAAAGGTAGCAGTTCTGACTCAAAACACAAACTGCATATGCTCCCCAAAATATAAGCTGCTATACAGTGTAAAGGTGATGAGCCAAGATTTTACTTCTTTCACATAGTAGGCTTTTTTGAGCTTCATTTTGCCCCTGTGGCTCAAACTGAACTGTACCTTCCTTGTCGAGGCACGCCTTCAATTCTAACTGCTCTATCTAGACTCTGCTCAGGATAACCAAAACTTCCAGAATTTGGCTTCTTGTGTTAAATATAACATTTTAAAGATAACTGCAGGCTTGATTTTAGTTGCCAAGACTTTGTAGCAAGTAAATTTGTAACCAAGAAAACAGAAGATAAACCACAGATAAAACCACAACAATTTCTTAATTAACAGAAAATACCCTCAAGTTGTGTTTTGAAACTAAAAGGTGTTCTCTTTTTCCCATTTCCACCATTGTGGCTGCTTTAAAAATCCATGTTCTGGTTACCATAGGGTATATGGCCAGAAAAATACAAATTAGTCTCAACATTGGTGCTGATAATTAAATTATGTTACAGGTTGTGATTCTAAAACCCTTGTGTGGTGAATCCATGTACTTAGGCTACAATATAGTAGAATTGATTTAATTATTTTGGTTTAGGATACCAGGGGTTGTGGTACATTCTATACAGCTTCTCAGAAACCTTGACTATTATGAAACTTAGAGGTCTGTTTTTCAAGACGCCTAGTATTATAAAACATAGATGTCTGAATTGCTCTGTAAGATCTGTATCACTTACTCCAAATGGGAGCCACAGGAGTCAGAAGCTTAAGTAGAAGTGATTTATAATAGTCAATAGGAGATGCTAAAGAGAAGAATACAGCTTAACTTGTTGAATCATTTAGTAATTTACATTGGAATCTCTCTCTGAGATTGCCTCTCAAAGCAACTCAAAACTTGTCAGGGCAGATTGTCCTGTGTCATATGCAGTTGAACTTAGAAGGTATATAAGGGTGGAGGTCCCACAACCTATCTGAGCAAACTGTTTCTGTGGTTTATCACCTTCACTGAGAAGACTTTTTTTTCCTTGATTGCATAGAGAATTTCCTGTGCTGCAATTTGTGCTTATTGCATCTCATTTTTCCACTGTATACACCCTCTATCTTCTCCATAACCATTCCATTCCCCTGCAAGTGGAATACAATTAGATTTCCCCTTTGATCTCCTTTGATTTCCCCTTTGGCTGAGCAAAAGTTGTTTCTGATTCTCTCTGTACTTCCCAGTTCTCTTGATAATCTTGGTGGTCTTCCGCTGGACTTACTCTAACATGGATGAGGAAGATCACAACTGGACACAGCACTCCAAACACAATTTGAGATGTGCCAAATAGAGGGCAATAATCCCGTTTCCTGAATGTCACACATTCTTGCTAATAAGTCCAGGATGGTGCTGATCTGCTGCTGGCTCCTGTTTGGATTGCCATCCCCAATGTCTGGCGGCAGTTTATCCATCTGATCCATATGTCTCTGAAAGGGAGCTATGGGACACTGTCTATAAAGCCCTACTAAATCACCACTTTACATATGCCAAAAACAAGAAAGGAACCCTCATCTCTGTATTAATGCTGCAGGGCTAACTGGAACTAAATGTAGTCAGATGCCATTTTTGTCTGGGAATGAAGCAGCTCAGATGCTGAATGCAGACAGTGAACTATTCTGATGACTGAGAAGCTGCTTTTTATATACAGTTATGTCTCACAGACAAGATTCACTTAAGCAGTAGATTTGTACTAATGGCTGGCAGCAAATTACCAGAAAATTTTGTATGTCTCAGAGCGGTGATGAGATTGTCATGCACCTATTTTTGTCAGTGTTGTGGTGTTGCATTTTTGGGCATGACTCATCCATGCAGTTCTCCTTCTGGAATGAAGCTAGTAGATTACTTTGCAATTTTCATTTTAAGTGGAGATGCAACATATGATTGTGTGAACTCATGAGCTATTTTTTCATAACAACACAATTTTGAAATTTTTGGTTTGATATATGTAGAAAATGCAACAGTATTTTCTGACAGGTTGTATTGTATTTAAAGGCACTATTGGTGTACCTATTATAGTCCAAGGCCTTAAGCAAGACTGCCTTTGTAAGTAGTGATAACACCTCTTATTAGAGAAACTGAAGCAGATAGAAATATTAGACACACAAACCACATACTAGATCTAAACCAAAGTAGTGGATGTCAAAGCAAAATACAAGCTTAACTTAATTTGTATTAATGAGACAATTTTTGAAAATTAGAGACAGATATCTTTTACCTTGCAGACAGCAACTCCCTACATCTTATTCTCCTCTTATTCACATAACCATAAACTTTTTCTCCAGGGTGAGGTTCTGGAAAAACAAGAACTGACAAAGGTGAAGACTTTTTCATATTAAGGACCTAAGTCAAGAGGCCTTGAGGAGAAAGCTACATAATGACCTATAAAGACAATGAACATAGAACAAGTCTAAGACATTGCAGCAGTAGCCAAAATTCAGAAGTTCTGTTTCAAAACACAGACAATACCAAACAGAGACGTAATCATAATGCTCACATACTTTCTTGATAAAGTAAACCAACCTAGAGAACACACAATATATACTATCTGTACAGTAACACTATGGTGAGTTGTGAGGGATGTTTTTTTTATCTAGAAATGAGACTTTGTGACATGATCTTTTTACAACAGACAACAAAGTGCCATTGCATGGCTGAAATTACCTTCCACAGACTGGTAGCATTTTGAAGACAATTCAAACATTTAATACATTTAATAATCCTACTGTTTTACTTAACTAAAATAAAGGTTAAGACACTTGTATAGTTGATGAAGAAATCAACATCTCTACCATTACCCAGTAACAGTCACTTGGCAGCATTTTGAAGAAAAAACACAGGTAAAGAGATGGTGAATATTACACTTATGATTAATTTGCCAAGTCAATATATTAACTGATTTGGGTCAAGTTAGAGATTGCTCAGCCAAGGACTCATGGTTTCACTAAAACCTGGGAGTAGTATGAGAAATTGAGGAAGCCTGTAAGACAGTTCAGTTTGGCAAAGAATTGAGAGGCAGGAGGTCTCTCTCCAGTACGAGACCTTCTCTATCAGCTTCTAATGACAAGGAGAGTGAGCAGGGGAGTTAGGTTAGGGCAGGTCAGGAAATCATCAGGTGGCAATAGTTAACTACAACAGAAGAGTTCAGAGGCAGGAAACAACTAAGACTGAATTGACCTCCTGTTTTCAGAGTTTTTTTCATGAGCTCATAGGCCAATATTCTCATAGGTCTGTTAATGGTGAAAGGCAGAAGTGGTTTTTTTTTTCTTAAGTTAAGGGCTTTATCTTCTTTCATGTGAGTTCAGCATTTTTAACAGCCTTAAGGAAAGCTTCATTCATAGAGATGAGGAGACCTGGCTCTCCCTCAAATTCCCTGTGCAATCAGAAAGATATAACTGTGTTTATGCTGAGGACAGATGGACAGTGTGCTTCATGTTATGTCCTGCTGCCTGCTCAGTCAACTACTTTTCCAGTAATTTGAAGCAATTTAACTGAAACAAGAAAAGAAGACTTCCAAAGGCACTGGCTATGCTGTAGCACAGATATCAGTCAGTTCAGTAACGGCCCTCAGTGTTCTTCTGTAGATGCATTTCAGATGTCCACGTAAAATTTCTGCTCTTCATGAGCAGTAGAGATGAGCTGCTGATGGAACGCAGGTGGATTCTGCTAGCATACCCATGAGTCTTTCTATTAATTCTATTCCTTTTAGGAACTTGTCCCCTACAACAGCAGTGAAAATGAGTGTCTTCTGTTTCCTGAAACTGCATCCTCTCTGACAAGAATCATAGTTTCAGCATTGTTTAATATTAATTGACCTCAACATTTTTTAATATTAATTGACCAATTCATTTATCAGAACAGAGTTATTCACTGTACTTCCTCCTTCCTGCTAGTCTTTAGGCACACTGAGATCAAAATAGAGGTACTTTATGTAGAAGTTTCCTAAAACATGGCTGCTTCCATAGACTTAGAGTCTTCATAGAAAACTGAATGCTTTAGAATAATTTGCAGGTGAAATTTAAAGCACTTTTTAATATCAACTGTAAAATATATGTGCAGTAAACATCCATTCCTTGTTCCTTTTTAATGTGGCAAAACTAAAAGCAGAAAAACCTTTTACAACATGGTCCTGCAGAACTTGTGCTAGTAATGCTGAAATGGAATATTATCATGGTTTCAACTTTCAACTGAAAAGAGACTTTTTTCTTCCTCTCTTTTATTTTTTTTTTGTTTCATTTCTGCCAAACTGTCAATCAAAGCTTATATAACGGTGGTGCGCCAGATTTCATTAAGCAGTAATTCAGCATGCATTACTGTTTATGGGAAAAATACAGGTCACAAGCATCTTTTTTCTTCCCCTCTTACTTAAAAGTGCTTTTTCTCTCATAGGTCCTTAGCAATTTGAACTACTAGAAGCATCTTCTAACGAATGGGAAAACAAAGTAACAGGTTGGTTTTCCAAAATCTTTTTCTGTTCCACCTAAAGTTGTCAGAAGTAAAGCCTTTATTTCTGTGGAAAATGTTTTCAGTGAAAAGTATTAGATACCATAGCCTTTGTGGCTCTGATTTGGTGCAGAATGCAGAGTGGATGGACAGCAAACCAGCTAGACTCAAATCTTTCTCTCTGCTACTCTAGTGCGGTATCTATCGTCTCACTGAGGCTGACACTGAGCTGACTCCCATATATCTTGGAACTGGGAGGTGTCTTTCTCGTAATATGCCTGTTAGATAAGGGAGGATGCTGTTCCTTTTCAGAAGAGCAAAGAAATAAGCTCCAGAATGCAAGATCAGGCCTGTCCCTTCAAATTAAATCTTGGCTCTCAGGAATCCTGCAGCAGAAGAAATCTTTACCTTTCTGGAGGACAGTGTTTATAGAGCCAATTATCTATGTGTACTGCAGCTGGCAACAGTCATCATGAAGTGTTTTTCCTAAAAGGAAAATTCTCCATCCATACTGAAGATGTTTCATTAAGGTGAGGAGTTGGAGACTGCAAATTGTGGAGGGTATTAATACATTTCTTTCCTACAAAAGCAGCAAACACCTTGCCAACTGCACTACTGTATCTCATTAGCTTTTCTGACTTGTATTACACTACTTCTTAACCCCATTGTGTCAGCAGCTAATGCAGAAACAAAGAATAAGATCCAACCCTTTTTTAGCTGAGCCCCTTTAATAGTTCTTGGCGGGGCATTCTCAAACATGAAAAACGTTTGCATGAAAGAAAAGTGCTGTATGTCTTTGACAGCAATCTGAACTGTAAAGAGAAATTACATTACCTGGAACTAGAAGTGATTTTACCTTAGACAACCTCCAACAGTCTGAGTCAGCAGGAAAACTGCTTTTGAGTTCTACACGCACTAGAACAAAAAGTGCAGATTACTCTCCAAAGAAATACAGTAATAAGGCTGTTCGCCTTATAAACTCTCATAACTTCTGGAAGAAATTTTGCTCCTACTGAAGTAGGAGTAGTCTGCTTCCTACTGAAATTTATAGGATTTTCCCATCAAGTTCTGAGCAGCCAGTAACTCGCTATGAATTCTTAGAGCAATTTGTGCCTTGCTGTCTCCCTTCCTGGAGAGAAAGAACACCTGTGCAATTCCTGATGTTTAGATTCAATGCTTTTGATAAAATTCAAGACATTTTAATTCTGTTCTGGTCAGAAAATTTTATGTCAGCTTTCATAGGTTGTTTGGGGTTTTTTTTGAATGTTGACTATAGTATAGTAGGCATGCCTGTATGCTGGCTACTGATAAAATGCTATGCATTTCAGTAATATGGTAACATTACTGCTGGAGAAGGAGCTGGATGACCTTGCTACCTCAGAAAAATTAGACCATCTCAGTCTTTTCAAAATCACCAGACCAACATCACAGGGAAGCAAGTAATATTGTTTATTGTCACTATAATCACGATTCCTACTGTCCAAAATCTATATATTCATTGATCCTTCCCAGTTTTATTTTAATATCAAACTTATTGAATATAATATATCTTCCCATTCTCACACACAGACACAAACACACAAGCACACACACACACAAAGTCACAAATTCAAGCTATGGCTTCTTTTGAGTCTCTTTAGGAATGAATATCCTTTTTCTGATGGTGTCGTGCATAATTTCTGATTAATGCCAGTGCTGGTATCTCAGACTTTAAAGCAAGTATGGTAACTTTCAGTTACCATACTGAACCTTCCTTTAGCGAAGATGTCAGTTTCTTCTACCTTCTAAGAAAAAAAATTGGATTAAGGAAAAAAAAATCAGTTTGGCTCAGCCTTCCAATTAAAATTTTTAGGTCTTTTTGAAATCTCAGAAAAGGAACCTATCTATCAGATCATAATCTGAAATTTTAAGTGACACAGATCCTTCTGTAGGGTTCAGCCAGATCGTGGAACCTTTCCTGTGACTCCTACTGAATAGTCCTCAGAATTATTGCGTGTCTTCAACTGCCCTGGGAAAAAGTTATTCGGTTATATCCAGGAATAATGCAGCTTGAGAAAAGATTGTGTCAAACAAACATCAGAAACTTGGGCTTTATGAGACATCTAATGCTCAAGAACAAAATATGGGGATATGGATTTCTGGCATTTCATTGCTAGAAAATAAAGAAAATATATGAACATGGCTAAAGATGTGGCACTTTTCTAATCAGTAGGCAGACGGGAAGTGCAATTTCTGTGATATTGAATCTTCTGAGAATTTGTGGTTTTGTCCAGCTGAGCATCTGGCCTGAACTTGGCTAGATGATAAAAAAGGAGATCTAATTTTTTGGCCTACAGTATCATAGAAACTGTTCAGCAGAAACATGAAAGCCAGCATGAGCTGAACTGGAAAGCAAGAGGATATTGTGTAATAAATAGGAGTCAAGAAGGTGACTGGGGAATAACATTTTCCATTACACCAATTCAAAGCAGAAAACTCAGCCACAGGCTTTTTCTCCCTGTATATTCTCCCTCTCAGTTTCTCAGAAGGGCACTCACTACATTCAGATATAGATTCATTTTTCATTTCTTATGCAGATATTAACAGGCTGAATCATGAAGCTAAGTTCGTCACAATGAGCAGTTTTAAAGGAGCGTATTACTGCCAAGAGTTCATGGTGGTTCAAGGACTTTGCTTTTACAGACTTCTGCAGAGAAAAAAAGTTAGTTAGTTAAAAGTTAGTTCCAACACAAACAGGCCTTTCTCTAGGCTCTCACTGCTGGTGACAATGAAATAAATTCTTCAGAAAGTACACCATAAATAATATCCTTTCCTTGCTTCCAAAAAGGACTATCTACTTTAAATAATTGGATGCTAATTTTATATACTTAAAACCAAAAATCATTGAGGAATAATGTCTTTAGAGCACAAGGCAGAAGGCAGTTTTCTCTCTTCTACTGATGACTCACATCACGTGTTGCTGCACAGCATCATCATCTCAGAGAAGAGGAATACTTCTGTTTGATTCTAGTCTTTGGAAACTGCCTCTTTTTTCTGCTTCTATTTCTAGGCACCCCCAATAATTACAGTAGGCAGCCTCTGGTTGCTTTGATGTATCTCTGGATGTAGATTGACTTTTGAGATCTACACAAAAAAAAAAAAAAATTATACCTAGCAACTCTCCCAAACCTCAGAAGTGGATTTCAATATTGAGTTGCTTCACTGTAAGGGCCTACAAGAATGCCAGTCAGTGGGACTTTTGTTTGAAAGTTGTGCTTTTAACAGTTAGCAGCAGTTACGGAGCTATTGTTAAAACAATGAAAACTTAAAAAAATACTATTCTTCCAAAATAACAAGGCTTTCAGGTCACAGATGCAGCTGCTACTTTTTGGAGATTCAATTCTAATTACTCCAAGCCAAGACCTACTCTTTGAAGATGACAGTAATGGTCTTGCCTGGAGAAGCCTTTAAAGCTCACTTTTTTAGCCCTTTATTCCTTT
The DNA here is from genome assembly GCF_015832195.1 of Motacilla alba alba. NCBI lineage: Eukaryota > Metazoa > Chordata > Aves > Passeriformes > Motacillidae > Motacilla > Motacilla alba. The sequence goes on from NC_052020.1 coordinate 30,495,841, forward strand.
CCTGTCTGAATTTACCTTGCCTTGCAGTGTCTTCATTTGTTTTTATAATTTCTACAGCACCTTGTCAAAATTTGTTATACTACTTTCTAATGTAAATTTTGAAAATTCATTTATCATTAAATTATTGGTGAGGAACACATAAGGACACTGAAAAGTAGATTTGGTACTACTCTGAGATTCCCTAGTCTAGACAGAATGTGCTAGACCAAGGATCAGAGTGAGCATGACCAGAAAGCTGCTGTGTTTTGAGGGCAGGATAGCAGTGCACTGCACACTGTGCATGGTGGATGGTGATAATCTACACGTCTCAAATATGACACTGCTGGATGTAATGCAGATATACCATAATTCCCAATTTCAAGGATTTCAATAATTGGACCTTCAAATTATTTCAGTGAATCTTAATATATAAAATTATTTCAGATTATAAAATTCTCATTCTGAAGGTTCATCTTCTTGGAAAGAGCAGGAAAATTTTAGACCTGCAGTTTTTTTGAGGGACTAGTTTTGTTCCCTCTGCAGGACTCAAGCCGATGATTTATAAAGCAGACTGGGAGCTGTACCTAGCTGTAGGTGTCTCCCATGCTGTCACAATGCTCTCTCAGTGCACACACTGCTCTCTGCTGGAAGGTTTTTGTGCATGAATTTGATGTGAGAGACCCACTGGAACCTCTCAATCAACCTTTGGTACCATCTGTGCTTTCTTGTGTATTTATGCTAGCAAACTGCATCTTTTAAATATGGGATAAGTAAGATCATGCACTGCTAATCCTTCTTCATCTACATCAGCTTCTGATCTCTTGTCTGGATGCCATGTTTTATCATCTGAAACAGTAGATGGCAAAATATTCCCAGGTGAGGTTCCTGCGACCACTCCTCACTGATTTGTCTGTGACAAGTCAGTTTAACTTCAAAGCATGTTGTAATTTTTCTAATCCTTTTTGATCCTGTATGGACACCTCAGCATTGTCCTTCAGCTTAAAAAATTCATGGCATGTTGTTTCTGTGGAGTAAATTACAAAACTCCTACCATTTTTAACAAACACAAGCTGATTCTCAGTAACACTGCCAGGTTGAAGATCTGTTTCTTTTTCAAATGGTACAACGTTTACTCAAGCCTTGGCAGTGGCATCTGGGTCAGGTGCTGCCAGTGTGTGTAGACACATTGCTGCTTGGCATTCCCCAAGCATAGCTCTGTCTCTTGAGGCTGTAAGAGCAGTTCCTGCTGGGAGGCATTAGCAAAGAATGGGTACAGTGGGTCTACAAGAAAAAAGAAGACATGGGAATGGAAATTGAAGTGGTTCAGTTTTTCACAGGATACAGCACAAAACTATGCCCAGAGTGTGGCTTCTGCTGCCTATTCCTGTTTAACAAATGATGTTTTGAAACACCCTAACTCCTTTTGTGTAGATTGCAATAAACTTTAGCCACTTTATAGTTTTAACTATTTTAAAGAGTAGAAAATAATGCATAAAATAACATTTTATTTGTTACTGGCTAGCTTAATGAACCACTATTGAACATACTGAAAAAATTCAGCCAAAGTGTCACTGCATGTGCTCAGTAAGTGTAGCTTGCTTTGCCTCCGGGCCACCTGACCTGTGCAAACCAAACCAAGTTTCAAGTTTTGATTCAGCTGCTGTTTGGTAGGGGGATGTGGCATAAGCATATCTGATATCATGGAAAAGAAGAAAAGACATTTCTGGGCAAGGTGAGGAAGAAATTCTATCAGTACAGCTTGCTCTTTCTGATCAAAGTTCACAACTGGAATAATTAGTATGCATGGCTTTGATCTTAAACCGTGGATTTCATTTTCAAGGAATGCAAAATTATTCAAGTTAGTTTCACTACACTGACTTTATATTGAACAATTTAAATACACCTGAAATTCTCTGAAACTTAGTTTGCTGACAAGTGCTGAAAATATATACAAAGACTATGGATCATACTAAATTAAGCACTAATGTACTGAGTTTATCAAGAAATTTCCATTTCAAGGACATCATAAAGAAAAAAGTAATATTGTAGGCCTGAATAAGCTCTTCTGTTTGAGAAGCTGAGGGATATTTTTAAACCATATTCTCAAATCTGTTGCACAAAGACACCTGAGCATTAAGGCTGTGTTCAGTGGGTGCATTTATGCATGTAAGTATGTAGGAACAAAAATTGCAATTTCAAAACTTATGCTGCTAATATTGAAATGATAGTTATACAAAATATGTCTTGAAGTAGCATGAAAGTTGTCACTGGCATCTTTGTATGAGTGCAAATAATATTCAGTGCTACCTCTAGTCCACTTGCCTTTGGCAATAACATTAAAACTTCTGCTGCCTTTGGAATTGCATTAAAAGTAATTTCTTCTTTTATGGAATTGTTTGTCACAGTGTAAAGGACATGGAATTGCTTGTGAATATATGCATTTGCACATGCCCTCAACTGCTCATTCCTGTAAGACATCCTTGTCTTCTTTGAAATTCAGACTTTAAATGATGTATTTAGTTGTGTTCAGCATTCACTTGCAGTATTCATCAGAAAATCCAGAAAATTTGTGCCAAGCTATTTCTAGGGTGAAAGAAGTTAGTGATTTCCAGAAATTAATACCAGAATAAAACCAGAATAAAACCATTTTAAGTACCTATTTATGTGCGGTAGATTGAACTGGTGGCACCATCTACTAAAATTGCCCAGAAATTCCATTACAAAATCATTTCTGTACCTCATAACTTTACCAAACTTTAACTTTTTGGCCTGAATTTTCACATACTGGGTAATCTGCCTCAGGCTGAATCTTTCTGGAAAATTTCAGTCAAAATTACTATTTCCAAGAACTAAATTAGGAGAAAATACATCATTCTGTCCATATCAAAATGTTCTGGTTACCTCTTTTGTGTGAAATTTTAATGATTTGAAACAGAAACATAAGATTTGGAAGGAGGACTGAAGTGTCCAGCCTGTGCTCTTTGTTGTTGATGTGGAACTGCATCTTGAACAACTTAAGACTTTAAAAAAAAAAAAAAAAAGGCAAAGAAAAAAAGACCAGAAAGAACAGAAAGAAAACAACATTGACTAGAGGATTGTGAGGCTTCTGAAGTCACAGCTCTAGAAGGCTGCTACATGTACTGATGGAGATTTCAGCTTGAAGTGACCTGGGCTTTTCTTTGGAGTAGACCAAGTCAGGGACTGGTACCAAGAGTGCAGGTGATGAGAGCTCAGCACTGTCAGTTCTGGGTGTCCTTGCTCAAGCTGTGCAAGGGACAAAGCTCTATGTTTTCAGAACATAGATGGCCAGAGGTGTTTGCAGGAGGAGCGTGTTAGGACAAAGAGTTTGCTGGATTACACTGAGACTTGAAGCATCTGTCTGTAAAGAGGGAACTAGAGATCACACGGACTAGGATATAGGAAAATAGGGCTGTGGGATGACCCAATTGTTTGACCCAAATGAGTCCTATGCAGGGTTAACTTTCTGGATTGAATATTGAATGCCAAAGGACCATGAAAGGAACTTGAAGGCAGAAGTCCTGTGAAAATAGTACTGTGCAGTCCTGTAACTAAATATTATAATAATGTCCATATTCAACAGTCCTGCATTATAAATACAATATTTAAATTCATGAATATGTTTAAGCTTATTACTGGAATGGATGTTATAGTGTGCAATGTAAATGAATTCCATAGTTTCCAGTGTTAGGCTCTCATGATCTTCTAGATTTGAAAAACTGAACTTTATACCTCACTGGAAGACTGTTAAGCTTTCCTTCTGATTTATATAATGTTCACATCATAACTCATTTGGGTGGCAATACATCAGACTTCATCTCACCCATGAGATGCTACTCTGGGCTGAAATTCCAGATTAATATTGTTTCCAAAGACAAAAGCTAAATAAATAAATTATTTTAAAATTTAAATTGAAAGGCATTTATTCAGGCTAGAGTAGTGTTTGCTCTGGTGAAAGAAGCAGTTCATTATGGAAAAGGCTCCTACTGGATGCAAGAAGTTAAATGTGCTGAGATATATGATTTATAAACCTCTCCTGTGGGAAGAAGGCTAGAACTGGACAGAAAAGTAAGTCAGGGCTAGTTCCATTCAACTGCTGAGATTGGTTCCTTCCTGGCCTGGCTGAACAGAACAGAAAAGAGTCTAAACCAACTTTTAATTCAGCAACATTTATGGAAGAATTTAGGTTAGAATGGACATTGGAGATCATCTTGTCCAAACCTCTGCTAGAAGCATGTGTTAGTAGAAATACAAGAAACCAAATTAGGTCCTTATGCAGAAAACAAAACAAAACTTTTTTAGACATTTTAGCTAAATACTGTTTTTCTTATAAGAAACTACTCCCTTTGCAAGAAAAACACATTTTTGAGGTCAGCAGCTCAGTTTATATCTTATGTCATATGAGAGCAAACAATGAGGGAAGAATTAGTACAATTCTTAATAAAAGAAACACAAAGTGTGAGATTCTTGAAAACAGCTGTTCTGCTATTAACATTCCTCAGACACTGAATGATTTTCAAAGTGGCTCTAAGCCTTGCCAAGTTAATTGACATTATAGCTGGGTTGGTCAGGACAAAGACTATTGGAAAAGGGGTCTTATTATTGTTCACATGGGTCAAATGAGGGCAAGTCTTAGCTGATCTGTGACCTGAAAGGTTAAATGTTTGACCCCATCAGATTGTCAGGATGGCAAAGAGAGCAATAGAGACTGAAAGAGCTGCTGGGTTAAGCAGCAGTAGTTCACCCATATGTCCTTTACACAGTTGCACAAATATAAACATAAAAGGAAGAATCTGTTTCTAAGGTGTGATAAAATAACAGCTGAGGAGAAGTTTTGTAACAGACACAGGCTCTGTCTCTGAGGAGTTGATATCATCCAAATGCTCTCATACATGAATCTGCCTTTGAGCAATTTAAAAATCTTTCACTACAGTTTGCTTCTGATTCGTGTTTAAAAAGAGTGTTGGCAGCGGTGTGTAAGCATCAAATACTGTAATATAAATCTCATAGCATACAAGCCTTCAAAAACATTTAACTGTTAACAATGCCTAAAAACAAATTTCTGCTATGACCTATCAGGTGGCCCCATAGCAAAAATGATGGGATAGTTTAAAACTCTCCTACCTTTGTGCTAACCATAGTATTTAAAAAAATGCTAGTACTGTATGCTTGTCCTTGTTTGAAAGCAAACATAAACATGAAAGTTTATGCTGGAAAATTCCCCAGCTACTTTCCTATTGGTCAGACACAAATAAATCTGTGTGGTCCATGTTTTCAACATGGTTGATTTTTAAATAATAATGGATCTGCATGCACCCCATTCTGCTGCAAAGACTCAGCAGTTTATGAAGTGGGAATCTGGGGTTGTGTTAGCAGCGAGTGCTTTGAAGTGTAGATGTTGGACTGCTGTTATGGAATTAATGTCATTTAACTCCAGCTACCTGAGATACATCCATTAGATTAGATTAGAGACTGAGGGGAGACCTCCTTGTGGTCCTCAGCATCCTCACGAGGGGAAGAGTCTGGGAAGGTACTGATCTCTCACTCTTGTGAACAGTGACAGGACTTGAGGAAGCGGCATGAAGCTGAGTCAGGGGAGGTTTAGCTTAGATATCAGGATAAGGTTTTTCACCCAGAGGGTGACTGGGCACTAGAACAGGCCCCCAGGGCAGTTGTCACGGCACCAAGCCTCTCTGTGTACAAGAAGCAATTGGAAAATGCTCTCAGGACCATGGTGTCCAGTGCAGGGCCTGGAGCTGATGATCCCCATGTGTCTCTTCCAACTAGAATATTCCATAATTCTGATTCTAAGTTTGTGTGAACAGCCAGCCTGGTTCTGGACGACAGGCTGCATCCTCAAACTTGTGTGAATCACTGTTTTCCTTAGTCCAGGACAATTCAAACATCACTATCCAATATCCAACAAACTATCCTGTTGCACAAGGAGGTGGGGAATTTCAGCAGAAGACCTGTTTGGATAAGCAAGGGATTATTAGCCTGTCAGTGAAAGGCATCTAAATGCAACCTGCAACAACTGACGAGGAATTAGGAACAGTCAAACTCTTCCAGATAGTTGCGGTCAGAGTAAGAAAAGAAAACCAGCACAAACTGCAGCCCAAGAGGCTCAGCCCAAATGGAAGGAGTAGCTTTTAAAAACAGGTAGCACAGCCCTGGAACAGGTATCCAGAGAAGAGGAAGCAGATTCCGTGGAGATTTTAAAGATCTGACTAAAATGAAACCAACAGCAAACCTGAGCTGGGGCTGTGAGAAGGAGGTTGGAGAAGACAGAATTTCTGTCATTTTAGAAATGTCCTCGGACAAGTGTAAGGAATCTATTTCTCTACTTATGTTTGTTAAGACTGGACTTTAACCAAGCAGGGGATTTTGATGCTGAAGAGGGAATGGGGATGTGCTTTCTGCCTCCTTGGGTCTGACTGAGACCCAAGTTCACTCATCTTGTTGTGAGAGACCTAGACAGCAGCTCCCTACTGACTCACTGCCCAGGCAGAGGCTGTGCTGAGTGTGCAAAGGAAGAGACTGCCAAGCAACATGGGGAACTCCATTGGTAGGCTCTTTTTTGGGGGGAAGAGATGCACAGTGGCTTGGGACTCTGTATTGGTAAAATTCCTGTGAATGCCTAAGTGTTTTGGTCCTTTAATGGAATGACTGCAGCTCTGTCACTCCTTAGGGCTAGAGGCCTGTAGTCCCTAAGAAAAACAAATGCACTAAAACAATAACCAGCAACTGCTACATATTTACTTCTTACCAAAATTTTAAAAGGTTAAATTTTTCACAAAATTTTAACATGAAAAATATTTTGCATGTTCCCTTTTAAAAACTCCATCTTTATTACAGCTACTCTCACCTGACAACTCAAACTTTTTTCTCCATTCAGTCTCTGATTTCTGACTGTACATTCCTTCATTATTTGCAGTACTTGCTAATTAAGTGCTATCTGCAAACTTGGATGCCTTTGCTTTCCACATTGCTGTTACGCTATATTTGCGTAAATATTTAAAATCTGGACCTCTAACACTGACTCCTGTCATCTTCTACTACTGACATTTTACCTTGAATACTTTCCATTTATGACTACAGTAGATTTCCTACTAATGCAGCCAAATTCATGTTTAAGCATGCCAATTTTCTTCCTCTTCTCTGACTAGAGCAGAGAAACTTAGTAGCAAGAATCAGACAGATTTCATGCATTTTTAAAAAATAACTGAAGTGTCAAAACCTGCAGATTTTTAAGCTGTATGTTCCTTTACTTCTGCTGAAGGCATTGATCACTTTCAAATTATTTCAAACTGAATTTTTGTCATGTGAAACACATTGTCTTTTGCAATTTTTTTTCATCAAGTTCACTATTCCAAAACCTCTTGGTGATATTTCTTCATGCATAAGATCCGATTTCCTTTTACATCTTGGTATGCACAACTGCTGCACAACTGGTATGCACGACTTCTGACTGCATAGGAATACATATACAGCACATATTCAGGATGTAATAATATTATTTGGAGGAAATATGTCTCTCTTTTTTCTTGGAAATTCCCTGTCATTTAAATGCATATCTTGAAGTTTCAAGTTATAAAAATAATCTTACTTCCTCCAAAACTCTCTACTGTGCAGCTGTGCTTGTGTATATGCCAACTGATCCATCAGCCTTCCTTTCAAACCACTTCAACCATCTGCACATCCCTAGGGATCTGTGATCTTCCAGAAAAGGTGCATTTTCACACATGGGGCTTCTTCATGGCCTTGCTTTGTGTTAAATATCCCTGTCTTATTTATACTTCTTCTTCAATAATTGCCTGTAAATATACTTTTCTTGGCTTCATTTTAAGAGTGTGTTTCTATATTTACATTAATGATGGTTTACGTTAAATACAAATTTTTTTTTTGATGGATAAATACCTGGTTTTCACCTTGTAGCGATGTAAATTAAATTCTTCAGAAGTACCGAGCAGTCTGTAATTTGCCATGGACAAAACCAGAAGTCACTGCTGTTATGAAGAAATATATTTTTTTTAATGAAGGATTGCCAAACACAGCACTTCATAGGCTATCCCAAACAGTGCATGAAGCATCACTAAAAATAATTCTGAGGCGTAAGTATTTATGTATGCTTTACATATTGACAGAAATACTTCAGTACCTAAGACAAAGGATAACAGGATATTTTAACCAGCCTTTTGAAAATAAGTGTTGTAGACAAACTTAATTTAGAGTATTTAACAAGAAGTTCATATGGAATATGAAACATTCTGTCAAACAAAAGTGACAAGTTAAACAAGTACTTTTTCCTAAAATATCTTTTAACAAACCAAAATCATGTTCCTGAAACTGCCTTAATATATAGTAAGAATATTCTATACAGAGAAAATAGATTTAATTGCTCCTTTTTCTTCCCCATAACATGATCATTTACACATAATTCAAAGGCCATTGTCTTTAAAGATTCTCACTAACTCACTTCAGCCAAATTCATATTCTCATGAAGACAGATTTTTTTTTATGATTTGATTGACAACTCTGGCCACTTTGTCAGCTGTCTGCCAGGTTATCTCTAAAACTAAAAGATGATTCTTCAAACAAAGAAGTTATGAGCCCCTGAAAATAAGGGATCTTCATTATACACCTCACAGTGTGTGGATTAGTCAGAAGTTGTATGAAATATGCTTGTTGCATGAATATATTTTTGTATCTGGACTTTAGCAGAGCAATATAGCACACTGAACTTCACACTTTTCCCATATCATTACCAGGGCCATCATGGGTCTCTGCTTGCATTCATGTTCTCAAGTATGTTTGTCAGTAAAAATAAAGAAACAAATCACATACACTAAGCTTAAACTAAAAAAAAAAAATTAAGAAGTTAGTTTTTAGAAAAAACATTGCGCTTATCCTTCTGACCCATCACAGCAGCCTAGCTGCTGGAGGGCTCCCAGTGAGGAGTGTTAAAGGTGATGCTGGGCACATGGAAACAGCACTGTTTCCACACTGGAAACAGCATGGTGGCCTCTTCAATGTCAGCACATAACCACAAATTGATTTTGAAGTCTCAATTTGAATGTCTAAGCATGACTAACACCTAGATAAGGCTTTTGACTATAATCCAAGTCTGTTCTCAGAAGCCTATCAGGAAAGCATGCAAAGACACTTCCAGTTATTATGAGGAGTGTGTCTTCGCTACCAGAGTATTAGCTGCAGAAATCTCCTCTGAAAGGCCTGTGTGTGGGTAGCACACCTCTGCCCATTGTTCTCCAGTCTGCTTCTCTGGTTTATACAGCTGTACACAGTGGCTTGAGCAGGCAGAATTCACATGGCTGTTATCTATCAATAATCAGCATCACTTGTTGCAATTACATGAGAACCTGCTGTGATGGGGAGTTGTGGGACAGCTGTCCCCTAAGGCTATGCCCTCGGGCTACAGAGAGGTTATGTCTCAATACAACTCTCATATGATTAATTTAATAATGTATTACATGCCATGCTTCCTGAATGTTCCATTGTGCTCTCTTTTTTCCTATCAAAGAGCTATTCAAAGTAAACAGTGACCTCATCAATACCGTCTGAAACTTACAGTAAATGGAAATCTTCCAAAACCATAATAGAAACCATATTTCAACAGATGTAAAAAGCAAGATGAGGAGTGAGACCTAATTTGGATGTGAATGTTACAATACTTGATCCTCGACTCGGCTTTGCTCAGCCTAATCTTTTTGCTAAGTGCATTAGGCCTTTTTCATATGAGGATCTAGATTTAAAAAAAAGAGAAAGAAAATCTCTACTTCAGCTTTCTGCAACATTCATGCTTGGTGAAAAAGAGAAGGAATTTTACCACAAAAGATAAAAAAACAAAGCCAAAAAAATGTGTCCTGCAGGAGAGAGGAGCACAAGTACGGCCATTAGTGAAATTTTCAAACCTGCAAAGGTATTTGAAAAAAACCCAATTTTTTATAAAAGTATTCGTTAGCCTATTCATTCATGACCTTCAAAATGCCACCCTTCAAAAGCATTCAAGGATTGCTAGAACAGGAACAAAGTTGCTATTCAGGCTTTTTTAGATTGATCACAGCCTACAAGCCAAGTAAAATAAAAGATCCTATCAGATCCTTTGTGTTAAGTTGCAGGTGCTTGATTTCCAACGTGGAGAAACAGTTGTCTTTGCCTTGCTGGTATACTTGGATTCTCTTCATCTCTGAAACTCAGTAAATTGCCCGGGCTACACTTATTTTTATTTTCTAGATAGAGAGAAACACTTACTAATTTAAAGGAAAAACACCAGAGGTTTACACTTTGATTTGGGATCTGCACATTCAGCAAGCATTTAAAAAGCAACACTTTTTTAAATATTAAGGAATTATAGGCTTGGATTCCAATTGGATGTCTTGATTTTGGTTGGATTTTTTTTTTCTACCTGTATATTAGTATCTCATAATAAATTTTAAGGCTGGTTGCATTTTCTCTTGAAGTTCTAATGTCTTCAGAGTACTGAACACAGCACTGTGATTTCTATCACATTAATAGAAATCTCCTATCAGAGTCGTCCATCTCTGCTGTAATATCCTGTCATGAAATCTGTGCTGCTAGGTGATGTAACAGTGCTTACACCCATTAGGAAAATATCTAAATAAATGAAAACATGAAATGAATGAAAAAAACCACGTAAAATAAACTAAAGAGCTGGTACAGCCAGCAAAGCCCTGGTTTCCAGTATTTTGGCAAACACTCTGATTTTCCTTATCTAATTCTAAAATCCAAAAGATATAAAAAATTGACCTGCAAAAAATAATATATAAACTTTATATAGTCTAATATACTCTCAAAAGTGATTTCATTATACAGTGATTTGCCTGTATTTCTATATTCATATTTCCATCATACGTCTTGTATCTGACAGAGAGACACAGGCATTCTAGGTGGGCGAGATTTATCCTTCAGAGTGTGAAGAATGTCTAGTAAGTATGCAAAAGGTTTATTACATTTCTTGAAAATGTGAATCTCCTGTAAGAAAATTGTGGTTATTTATGATATTGGAAGAGTAGTATTTTGCGCTTTTTTTCTTTTTTTAATAGCCATTTAAAAATGGAGACATCTCATTAGAACATGTGTGCTTTGTTGTCAACTCATGGTCTGCTTGCTGATGTTTTTATCATGTCGACAAGCTGTAATCCTTTGTGGACAGCACACTCCCTCCACTGGATTCTGTGTCTTTGAAGAAGATGCTATTTCTTGTCTCAGTAGCATTTTAATTTTAGAACAAAATAAGAAAGAGGATTTCAGGTAGGTAGAGAAAGGTGTACAGTGTGATAAATGTACAGAGAGAGGTGTACAGTGTGATAAATCACTGGATCTGCACAGTCAGCAGCTATCCTGGAAAAGAAGGCTAAAAGTGCTTGTGTGTCTGTCTGTTTTCTGTTGGCATTATTCACAAAAAATCAATAGTATATAACTTCTAAATAATAATTTTCTAGACAACTTGAAAAATACTATATGCTAACTAGTAATATCTTGATTCAATGGATGTGCAATTATTTTAAGGCTGTGTAAGTTCATATTCCTGTTCTTAAATTATATTTGCTGCAGAATGGGGAGAATTTTCTTCTTTTATTTAGGCCTCACAGCATGAGAGTAAAAGGCTTTTTCTTGGAACCAATCCAAAATGGTGTAAGTATATGGTACTCTGTCTCCATTCCATGTTTTTCAGTATTTTCCCCACCCCAGCTGTGTATCACAGGATAAGTGCTCTTGTCTGTGTAGGGGGTCTGGAGGGGAGTGACATGCAAAGATAGAATACAAATTGGCAGATTTCAGTAAATAAACATTATTTCTTCATTTTAGAGTCTTCACTGGTTCAGCCTGTGGGGTGGCTTTTTCCTCCCACTCTGCATTGCTAAGAAATTGTATAGAAACTTTCCTTTTGTCCAGTTCTGTCAGCATTGCTTTCTTTCAGCAGAATGACTCACTGTTGATCTGGATTCCCTGTGTATGGTATCACAGTTCTGTGAACAAACTTGCTCTCGTGTTAGCCTGACATCATCTTTATTACGTCTTTCTTGTCACTGACATTGAACAGGACAGGCCAAAGGAGACTACCTGTGTCTCGTCATTTCAGCAGCACTTTGACAGTATGCTTAGCACGCTTTCTATCATATATTCCCTTTGACCCCATTCCTCCTCTGACAAAGCCATATAGTAAGTCAAGCGCTTCATGGGTACCAGGTTTTTAGTTCCAGTTAGGATTTATATCCACCACATTTCAGCTCAGATGATCTCAGGGCACAGAGGCAAAAAATTTGCATACTTATTAACTTCTGTGGAAGAAAACATCTCATCTAAGTAATGTGATTCACAGTTAAATTTATTTTCTTTAATAGGCAGGACTGCTTTCACTCACTTCTGTCATCCCTGAGCTCTGTTGTGTGTGCTGGTCTGGAGGCCCATGCTGGCTTGAAGTCTCATTTTCAGCAACCAGAAGTTGCTCCAATGTAATTTACTGTAAGGCAAGGAACATTTCTTTCCTTTTAGCTTCATCAGGATTGCACTGGGATGCAAAATGCCTTTCACAAAACCTCCTCAGTAGGTCTTTACCTTGAACTTCTATGGTGCGGTGTAGTCCATTAATGACACAACCACCAGTCCTGTGGCGACTGTCACTCTTGAGATTACAGCTCACCTCAAGCTGCTGACAGGAAAGTTCATGAACAGCATAATGAGCACATTAAAAAGAAGTCCTGGCCATGAAAGAGGAAGCTAAGTAGTAAAGCTACCAGTTTGGGTGAATGGTGGATTTAGTGTCTTTCCACCAAAGCCCAAACTCATCCCATCACCACTTCCACTACCTCTAGGGACACCTCAGTACTTTGTAAGGTTTGACATGGCATAGAAGAGGCACTGAACTGTTGTTAGCCAAATTATTTTTATCCATCTCGGGTATCTAATGAGGGTTTACTTTGGAGGTGAGTGTCTGAATGTCATAGAAAGTGTTCAGACTTTCCCCAAAATGGTACACAATTTTTTTCTCTTAGTATCTTGAACGCAGCTCCATGGCAGGTTGACAGGCTGAGTCCCAGTCCTACAGGGGAGTGGATGCAAATTTTTTGGTAAAAGAACCAGTGGATAGGGCACATTGTTCTTCATTGGGTAGGAATAGGAGACATTACACAATATGCTCACAAATGAAAATAAATCTGCTTTTATATGGGTACCTCAAAGGAAAATGTCTAAACCAGTAAAATTGTCTTCATTACAGCTTCAGCCCTATCAAATCTAGGTCCTTACTTGAAGGATACAACCTGACTACTTGCTGTTGCCTCTTCACATCTCCCCTCCTTAATACTTAAAAAGTGATAAATGTGGTCAACTGCATGTGAGGAACACTGAGTTCTGACCACAGTCAAACAAGTTACATATGTTAGCAATTTAGCAATTAGCAAGATAGCAATTGCAGGTTAATGGGGCCCTATTTTTCTTAGTCTGTCTCAGTCTCTTGCAACTCAGATCAGAGTCCCACGCTAAGTCTATAGCACAAGATAAAATGTGTTTCCATTGTGGCTTCACATCCACCTGCCAACTCAGCAAGGGATGATAAGTAAACTGTTGTTGCAGACAAGTTAATGCAACGGGCATTTTGGGAGAGCAGCCCCTGCAGAATCTTGCACTGAGATGTACTGCGCCTTTAAAGCACTTTCTTTAGTGCTCCCTGTTTTGTGACTGGCAGTTTTACTCCCAATATACATCTTATAGACACCTTATGTCTATATATTATATTATGTCTATATATATATATTACCTTATATAGACATCTTATATATTACAAGTACCATACATGAGTTGAATAATGGCTATGAACTTAAATTTCTTTTTCTATAAAAATATGTGACTGCCTATTCAGGGTAAAAAAAGTCCACAAACTAAAAATGAGTAATGTATTCCTAGGAAAAGACAAAAGATTACAGGAGTAGGAGATGCTTTTCACTGCCACATTTATTTGATAAAAAATTTAACCTCTTATTTTAAAAACTTTCATCTTAGTATTTTTAACTTTTAAACAGAAAAGGATTCCATGGGCAGTCCATAAGGAATTTTGCTGGGTATCCCAAAGATATGTATACTTTACACTCTATTGTTCTTCCTCTGTGCATTGCACAGGTTGAAAAGAACATGGAAGGAACTGTATCACTCTAAAGGCCAAGTCTGGCTTGCATGTTTTATGTCTGCATCCCCTTGGGCCATGCCAATTTTCTAGTTGTGAGGAGGAAAAGCATATTCACATTTTCATAACCATCACTCTTATATTACAATAGAGTGGCATAAGAAATTTTCAAAGGTATGAGAATTAGTTTCATGAAAGTTGTATTTAATTATTTTTTAACAGTTCTGCTTCATCAGTACAAGAGAGAAATTCATGCCATATATTACAAAGTCCTCTGCATGACCAGGGTTCAGGTGCTACCTTGCCTAGCTTGGTCCAGGCCATTCCTGCTCCTGCCACAGACTGATACCTTTTCTGATGTGTTTCCCTCTCAGAATCCTGTGCCAGTGTCGAAGGTATTATAAGCAATTTTGACCTTCAGTTATGGGAAGGAATTCTAAAACAAGAGGAAATTTCTTTGGTATTTTATCAAAGTTGGTTCAAAGTTGGAATGGAGAGGATCAGTGCCAACACCATCCCACCTCCCCTAATATCCAAATTACAGCACTGATACCCAGAAACATGCTACACACAGCAAAATAATCTCTTTTATAGTAAAACACCAGCCTTTAGTTACAAATGGAAGAGACTGGAAAAATTCTGACAAAACATATTCTGGTAGGAATTTGCTGGCTCAGGCAGATTGAAATCTGTTTCTGAGACACTGGTATTTTCCTCTGGGTCTCTCAGAAGCCTGGAAGCTGCACAGCTGCAATGAGTCTGGGGCTCCAGCAGATGAAGGGGGCAGCTCTTAGACAGGTCCATCAGGAGCAGCCTTCAGGGCAATCCCTTTCCTAACCTGTCTTAAGAAAAATGCACTCACACTGCTAGTGCTTTGGGGAAGCCCAGGGGCTGACCTGCTCCCATACTGAAGCTTCACTGCCTTCCACAGATAATTATGAAATGTTTGGCTTTTGTTACCAAGTGGAACAAACTCAGATTTCGCAATAATCGAAATCCTGCGTGAAAGTCAATTAGTTCTCTCTGCAAAGCTGAAAGTATGACCACATACTTCCCACTTGTAGCACCTGCATGAAGATGCTAGTGCTGAAAACCTTACAATTCTGGGGAGGTTGTGTTCAACATAATTGGGGATCAACCTCTTGAATATAAACTGTTTCATTGCCTATTAGATGTTAAGGTCCTGAAGAGCTCCCTGATGTCAGAAAGAATAAACAAGGATGACACTAGATATTAGATAGTATTTAATATTGTAACTTGGAATTTTCTTGCATTTAAAGTTTTAAAATGTGGCCTTAGTGCAAACATGAATAATCTCAGCGAGAGGCAAGCAGAAAGATTGCAATTCTCTTCAATGAAATAATGGACTTCAGACTTCAGTAACATTGTATATACAAATATCTGAGATAAAAAAAAAAATCTTCAAACAAACCGTGTTGCAGTTTTAAAAGAGAATTCTTAGAATCATAAATGGTTTGGATTGGAAGGGACCTTAAATATCATTCAGTTCCAACTGTTGTGGACAGGGACACCTTCCACTAGACCAGGCTTCTCAGAGCTCCATCTGACCTCCAGGTCAAACACCTTGAGGGACAGGAGGTGTTACCACAACTGCTCTGCGTAACCTGTGCCAGTGTCTCCCCATCCTCACAGTAAAGTTTTTCCTAATGTTTAATCTAAACCTAAGCCACATACCAGTTTTTTAGTGGCTGTCAGTTTGAACTTTGGAGAGAAGAGCCGGAGATGGTAGCCTTGGTGGGTGACCACTGTCTCGTGATGGAGGGGTCTGTTCTTAGGCTGGTTATGAACAAGGTGTTTTCAATACACAGCTGATGCCATCTGCAAATGCCTTAAATTGATACATGGAGTCTTGCAGGACAAAGTTTTATAGAAGCATTTTATTAAAATTACTCAATCAAATGTGGGAGAAATGTCTTAAAATTTAATTTTTTTTTTGTGGAACAATTGTTTGAAACCTATAGAAGGAAGATCGCTCTGCACTAAATACTTGGAGTTTCAAACTTAGACAGCTGAACTTTGTTTTCTAAATGGGGCCTTTGTTCCTGAATATATCTGGTTTGCGTCTGAGCACTACTGTATCTTAAAGTAGTTCCAGTTCATTAACAGGAATTATGTTTTGTTACTTAAATGATACAGTTAAAAATAAGAGGTTGTGGAAGACCCAGGTAAATATATTATCCTTTATTCTGTGTCCTTTTTCTTCTAAAGGCTTTTGTGGTGTGCATTTAAGTTTTTGTATGAAGACAACTTTAGGAACATTATATTACTAGATTTTAAAACAGCAAAGCAGGACATTAGTACAAAAGTTGTTTTTATGTTTCTAAGAAGTAGACTGATACAGATGTTACAGTAATTAACCTCATTGCTCAATCAGTGACCCCTTGTATTGCGCCTAGAGAGCAGAATTAGGTGTTCACATAGCACAGTAACACTTCTGAAATGTATGGAAAACTCTAATTCTGGCCAATAAGGAAGTTGAAACACTGTATTATGGTGTGTAGGAATATGAAGCTATATTTAATTATAGAAATCTTGAAATCCTGAATGCAGTCAAACTTACTAAACTTTGATCTGCTATGTGAAGCCTAACCTCATAAAGCTACTCATCAGAAAAAGCAAAGCTTAAAGGAAGTGTAATGAATGCACATGAAATATGTTTTTCTAGGGTGAATAAACAGCAACATTGCAACAAGGTTATTTTCATGTTTCCTTTTATGACTAATGATTTTTTTTAAATTATTGAATGGGGCTTTCATATTTCTCAAGATATTAAAGAACCTCCCCCTCTCAGAATCCTTAGAGATTTGCAGCCAGCCTTACTCAGAGGACATTCCAGACTTGTCACTGCACAGCTGTTCTTGGCAGTCAGCCCTCCATGCAAAGTCTTTGCCAAAGCATTGCTTGGACCCCCCAACCACTCTGCTGAAACAATAATTATTTGCACAACTGCTACATTATTTTTGGCCTTACAATTAATTCTATTTACTTCAGTTATAAAATGCGCTGTATCTTTGACGTCACGGAATTTGCTTCTCCAGCCTGCCGTGTTAGCTGACATTGATATCTTATATTCCAGATGTAGACTGCTAGGTAGCATGAACTTTCAGGTCTTACATGGCAAGAAACAAGATTCATTACATTTGTTTAGCTGCATGCTTGTTTTTTCCACAGGGACTTACCTACTTTGGAGGGTCTTCCCTTTCTATATCTTTGAAATGCTTGCTTCAACTATCAAAGATGCAAAGAAACAGAATAATAAACCTTACCTGAATAAGGTTTCTTTTCCTTCCATATTGAATTCCTCTGGGGTAATTCCATGGGTTAGGTCCCAAAGTATTTGATTCCAATCAGTGAAAGGCAGAAAGGTGTGTATTTCTTTTTTGTCCTCGTCTAGACTTCATAGAATGGTTTGGGTTGGAAGGGGCACTTGAAAATCATCTAATCCCAACCTTCTCTCATGGGCATGGACACTTTGCTCGAAGCCCCATCCAACCTGGCCTTGAACACGTAAACTTATAAACTTTCTGTTCTGTGTGAATACCAAGAAGTTTGATGCATGCTCTGATAAGGCATAAAGAAGAAAAAAAAATAACAAACCAACAAACCAAACTAGATTGGAAATTATTTTTTAAGAAGCTATGCTAGGGTTGGATGCCTTGGGCATTTCCAACATCTATTCTTAGTAATTTTTAACATCCTCTAAAGCTGGAGCATTGGCAAGCAAAACACCAGGGATTCCTCCTCTACAAGTGAAAAATGCCCTGTAAAATTGTGGCAATAATGCTTAGAGAATAGTTTGATTATAAAATTTATGATAGATTCTGCTTTTTTTTAGTACAAAGCGAACTTTTTGGTTTATTTGTTTATTTTTTTAAAGTTAATGTGGTCCAAGTGAAGAGAGAAACCAGAAAAACCTCAGAAATCTTTTCTGCCTCTAGCAAAAAGAGCACAAGGCAATAACCGTGAAATCTTGCCCCCTACCAATATGAGGTCAAGGGATTATATTTGGGCCTAGCTGCACAACATCCCTCAATACACCATACTGATATACTAAAATAACTATGAGGTTATGCCTAAATGCTGGGAGGGAATCTATGTCTGCCTCTTTCTTCCTTTTTTCAGCTGTTTCTCTACCATGGGTTTCATGTCCTCTGTTCTACTCATACAGTAGTGGAGCTTTTTATAAGGCCAAACTCAAGTTAACATTTTTTATCAATATTGATTTAAGCAGTTGTTCTAAGGGATGTCTTTGAGACAATATTGGTTAGTGAGTAGTAAATGTTTTTAATGGCAATTACTGGAATATATGTGAGCTTCTGAAGCTGGAAACTGAAGTTCAAATTCCTAACAACTGCTAAGAGGGTGCATTAGAAGTTGTTCTCATTTGCTATGGTACCATTGCTTTTTGTTTGTTCTTAGTACCCGAGTATCTGGCATATGGTTATTTTAGTTTTGTGAACCATGAAATATAAACAAATTCTAAATCAGATTAATTCTTAAAAAATTACATTCTATTTCATAGAATTTTTGTTTTTAGGTATGGACCTAATAAGGCTTACCTTCCAGTAGTACTCTGCCTGTGTCATCTGGATCTTACCTAATCATCTTTTGAACTTTCCTGTGGTAGTAGTAAGATCAGAAACCTGGCATAAAGAGAGTGATTATTTTTTTTTCCTTTGCTTAAATTTCAAGTGCTATACATTCATTCCCTAACTATCTCCAAATTGTCAGCTCTATCGCCAACCCAAATGGAAAACCATGATATGAAAAATGAAAAGACAAACAATACCAGGCACAAATTTCTCCAAAACAAACTTTAGTTCACTTAGAACAGGATGACTCAACCTTCCCTGATAAAAAGTTTAGTGACTCTTTCACAGGGGAATCAGAAAATTCTCAGAATGTACTTTTATACCACCTCTTGTAATGTGGGGATTCTTTTTCCTTATACAGCTTGTCCTGTTTGTCACTCACAACTTCTAACTCATGATTAAGTATTCCTGTTTATTGACTCAGCCTGCTACGTAAGTGACCTTTACAGCTGTGCTGTTGTCTTTGTTGTTCTGACTTCAAGTCTGAAACACAACAGATGTGTACTGGAATTCCTCTTGTGCTTATTATTATTATTATTATTATTATTATTATTATTATTATTAGTATATTATTATTATTGTTGTTATTATTTTTTATTTTTATTATTATCATCATCATCATCAGTTATGTCTACGAATACTTTGAATGGAATAGCATTCTAAATCACAGAAGACTGGAGAGTTGTCTGAAATGTTGCATACTACTTTTCATTCTTTATGGAAAAGACCACAGACTAAGGCCATTTTAAGTCTATTCTAAATCTTATGATTCCTTTGGGCTTTTCAGACAGGTGCAGCTGGTTTCTCTTTTAAAATCCATAAAATTCCAGGCATTATTGACACATTAGTTATTACAACTTTTTTAAAGAGCATTCTAGAGAGCTGACCCTGAATTTGTGTGGAATCTGCTGCTCCAGCTGGATCCCTAAAAATCTATGGAGCCTGATCTGAGAATCCTTGAGGAGCTGGCTGATGTCATTGCAAAGCCTCTGTCAATGACTTTCAAGCATTGTCCCAATTTTCAAGAAGGGCAAAGAAGGAGGACTCACACTTTCCATATGAGAGAGATGCTTCAGGGCCCTAATCATCAGCATAGCCCCCATTGGACTGTCTCCAGTAGCTCCTTGTCTTTCTTGTACTGAGCCCAGAACTGGACACAGCACTCCAGGTGAGGCTCACCTGGGGTTAACAGAGGGGCAGGATCCCCTCTGCCCAGGTGCAGGACCCTGCGCTTGCCTTTGTTGAAACTCAGGCAGTTCTTCTCTGCCCATCTCTGCAGCCTGCTGAGGTCCTTCTGAAGGGCTGCACAGCCCTCTGGGTGTTGGCTACTGCTCCCAGCTTTGTGTGTTCAGTGACCTTGCTGAGGAGGGATCTGCCCTTCATCTAAGAAATTAATGAATAAATTAAACAATACTGGGCCCAGTATTGAACCTTGGGAGACACCACCTGTGGCAAGCTTCTAACTAGACCCTGTGCCAATGATCACAACCCTCTGAGCTCTGTCATTCAGCCAGTTCTCAAAATACATCACTGTCCACTCATCCAGCCCACAGCTCCTGAGCTTGCCTGTGAAGATATCATGGGAGAGTGTCAGACTTGCTGAAGTCCAGGTTGACAACATTCACCTCTCTCCTCTATCCAGTTGTCTCATTGTAGGAGTCATTCAGGCTGGTTAAACACAACAGCTAAATCTCCAGGAGAAAAAAGTCAATCATCTAGGAAAATGTAGGATGTATTTCCTTAGGAAAGGCACTTTCAAAAGAGTGTATTAATTATTTTTTTCCTACACAGCCTGGATTACATATCCAAAAAAATGTGTGCAGGTCTGCTCTCCCGTGTCTGTGGAAACTTAGGTAACTGTAACAAAATTACACAGTTCATCAAATATAGATAAACAGAAGTAGAGAAGATGGACAGTTCTTTTCTTGAAACCCAGCCAGAATAAGCATCTGTGAGGAGGAAAGAGACATCCAACATGAAGAATAAAGCATGAATTTAGACTGGAATTTAAAAACTTTCCCACTGTCAAAGAAGTGAGTTTCTGAAACATCCAATGAGAACACACGTAGAATAAGTATGTTGCCGTTGCTTTTACTGCAGTTACATAGATTTGCTGAGCTTTTTACTTTTGTATTTGTGTAATATAAATAGAAAGCAAGGAAAAGGTTAAAAATGAAAATTTACAGGAATGTGCCTCAGATTTTTTTTTAAACAAGCATGCTTTATTTCTTCAGAGTGAAGAGTAACATGGAAAAGCTTTATGTAAATATGCAGAGTTAAACACTAAACCAGTAGCTGTTCCTTCACTGGAAACCTGAAAAATGGCAAAATTAACATAAATATTACTGCAGGAAAAATGTATTAATCTAGATTTACACAGTACCCTTTATTTCAAAGGATCTTTGAAATCTCTTTAGACCTTACCAAACTAATAGCCTGTGTGCAAACCTAGCTATCCAACTGAACTACACGCATACTCAAGAAAGGTTCTCATGAAGATCCTGGTTTCTGTACCAAGAAAAGAAGATAAAAGCCAAGAAAGAAGATAAAAGCCACTCTGAGTATGTGCAGTCTATAAACTTTAAAAACCAGTTTTTATACTCTTTTATTCTTTGGTACTCTTGCTATAATCCTGCAATCCTCTTTTTTTGAGATGGAATATGACAATTTAATGAAAATATGTAAGGTGAAATTGTATCATTACTTTAGAACATATAGATGTCTATTTTTCCCCATTGATTCCTGACTCATTCCTTAAAAAGTCCAGCACCTTATTTGCTTTTTTGTCAGCAGCTGAACATGAGCAGAGGTTATCACTGACCACGCAGTTAAAGCTCTAAATGTTACTGCACAAACTTGCAGACTTATGGTTTTCATGGTAATTTTACTTTTTCCCTTTCCTTTTCACTCCCTGTTTGTAAATGATACAAAATCAATTCTTGTTTGTCTTGGTAATCAGTTAAGTCACAAAAACTGGAAGGATTCCATCATGGACCAAGGTTCCCTATCTATCTATAGTACTCAATACAAAAGTCCTTAATGTCTTGGATTTCCAGTGTTTTCTAAATTCTGATTTATATCTAACTCATCGGCATTTGAGGCTTTTAAGAAAAACTTTTAAAAATAGCAGCTTGGTTTTTACTCACAATGAAATATCATATATGCAATTTATTTATTTATTTATTTATTTAATTATTTAATTTTTTAGCCATGGGTTTACCTACGCTGCAGTAGTCCCTGGGAACACTGGTCAATTGCTAGCCAATGTACGGAAGTAGAAAACAAGTACGCAAACACCTCAGAAGTCGAGGAGTAGGAAAAGAGAGAATGTTGAAGAGAGACTACTGGAGAACTGAAGGGATTCCATCAGCCAGTATCTGGACAATGGTTGTTGGCACAAAGTACCAGTACCTAAACAAGCAAGATGTGATCCATGGCGAAGGACATGAGTGCAGAAGCCCTCCTAGCCCAGACAAGGTAGCTGCAAATTAGGAAAGGTGCTAAGACAGTATGGAAATGAGAACAGGAACAGTGAGCAAGGCAGGAAGTGAAAGGAAAAGTGTGAAGTCAAGCAATGTGAGAAGAAGGCAATAAAAAAAAGAGCATGGAAATGGGATCTGAATGTTTGTGGCTGGGAGAAGACAGCATAATTACGATGAAAAGCAAGAAAGAATTGAGCTTAAACTTCACAAAATATAGGGAAGCAGGGAGGAGAGAGGGATGAAGAGAAACAAGGGGGATCAATATGGGGAAGGAAGACAGATGGAGTCTTTTAAACACTCCAAGTATCAACTGTGGGACGTGTCAAAGAAATATGAGCACACTATGAAATTTTAAAAAACTGGGCAGCACAGTGAAGGTGCTCCTGTGCAGACCTGCTGGGAAGCTGTTTTTTCAAGCATAATTTTCCTGTCCATGACTGAATCATATTTTTCCAAGCTGAAGAGAAAAAAAAAAAAACTGAGATGTTTTCTTGAGACTCTAACTGATGACAACATATTTACTGAACTTCTCACAAAAATCATCACATAAATATTTGACTCTGGATTTCAGCAAGTTTATTTCCAAGAGTTTGATTTATAGATAAAATTTCATGTACTGAGACTCCAAGCAAAACAAAAAAACTGAGATTATATGAGAGGCAAAGTTATTAAGCTTTGTTGTAGCATATTATTTGCAACTACAATTTTTTTTTTTAGGATATAAGTCACAGAAACTAAATGAAGCTGCAGAAGATCCTTTCAGTTCCAATGACTTGAATTTCAATATTGACTTTTGCTCCCCTGATATATTCCTTGCTGTAGTTTTTAGATATAAAGTCCTGCAAAGCAAATCTGAGTACTGATGAATTTATACATTTAAAGTAATATAAGACTATTCAGGACAACATAAATGTAGAGTACAAGTTAAAGTCTGATTTACACAATTGCAAAATGCTGAGACTTTGTTTATAGATGTGGAGTAAATTCCTGACTTATAAATGAGAACTGAATCAATTGAAACATTTCTAACTTTTTCCACAGTCATATTTTTAGAAAATGAACTGTTGGCCATAATGAGGAATGCAAGGAAATGAACAGGTTCCATCTTCCATCATTAAAGAGCTGAGCTGTCTGCTTGGCAGCTGAGGTCAGATTTTACTTGTCACTGAACTTGATGAAAATAAGTGTAAAATATATTAACTCTTTTGCTTTCTACATATTTTGGATCAAAATCTCATTCCTTTAAAGTGGTGTTACTGAAATATTTTGAATCACAAGCCTGTAATATATGTCGTTATTACTTGAAATCAGTTCTAATTCTAGTTGCAGCTGAAAGAAGTGTAATTTCAGGCCTGTGAACTGGTGCAGCTGAGATGATAAACTGGCACCATACATGTTCTCTCTAGTGCATGAAAGCCAGTGAAAGTTTTCTCTGGCTAAAGACATAGTATCCAACATGTCAGGACCTCATCCAGGCTTTGCTCTCACTGCATTTTGCACATTCATTTTATGAGTTGCCACAGAGCATGTATAAGGACCCTATTTGTTTTTAAGGACTGAAAAAAAACCTTTCAAACACTTTTAGCAGGCTATATGTTTTCCTACTTCTTCAAATCATCTAATTTTAATATAAAGAAAATTTCTTATAACTTGTAGGAAAAAAAGAGTGATGATATGTAAGTTTTGCAGCTCTACTGTATAGGAAGTAGTTAATATTAGAGATGAGAAGTTTTTATTCTATTGCTTGATGAAAAACAAAGGCAGGGGAAGTCATTGTCCAGACACCGGACTGAACAGTATTTGGGAAGCAAGCTCTACATAAAGTAAATTGAATATACTAATATGCAAGCTTGGTAAAGGAATCCTGACTGTGTATATAAAATATTTCCTTGACGAATAGTCAGCAGCTCTGGTTTCTGTTTAAATTCCTCCCTCCACAGTCATGCATCTAGAAAACCAGATTGAAATAGATTCATTTCTGGCATTGCCAGATTTACTGGAACAAACAGAAACACATTTACTGTGAAGAAACTCCTTCTGAAAGAGGCACTGATGTTGTCTCAGATGAGGCAGACACTGTTAGTCTGTGTCAGACCTTCCAAAGAAAGGGTGGCTGAAAAGGTCAGGATGCACTGAAGAAGCATGATGTTTTGTTTTCCCAGAACATGCCACCTGCTTAACATGAAAAATTACACCAAGCTTGAATATCAGACATTCACAAGTGGCAATGCTTGATCGTTTAGGCACAAACATCTGATATATGTGACCTGGAAATGTTCATAAGAGCTATTCCTGCCTTGAATGAACCCAGAGGAATACTGCTCTCTACAGGGAAAATAAGGACATAGAATGGCCTTGACTGGTGTAACTACAGTATCCTGACATGTCTGTCTCATTTTGCCAACCTATTTTAAAGAATAGGCAACACATCCTCGAAGAAACTGCTTTTGTATTTAAGGGACTTTTTTCTCCTTAATAACCAAACCAAGGGGATGAAGCTTTTAAGAAAGATATCTAAATATATCCATTAATTGATGAACATGCTCACTTCGTTACTTGTAAAACAGTAAACAACTGCTAATTGAATAAATGCAAGAGTAAAAGGAGGATTTAACTCGGAATTGTTTTTGTGTGAAGCTGTAGTTGTGGTAGTGGAAAAAACAAATTCTTTGAATACACAGAAAAACTTAATCATTGGCATCTAAAGAAGAAAAAGTTTAGTTAAGCTATTGAAGACATTGTTAAATGCCACGGTTTATCATAAAACATGAAAGAAAACAAGCTCCAACAAACCACAGTAAAAGAGAGATAATAATATTTTACATTACAAACTTTTGGGAGAGTTCAGTTTCTGCTTCTTGGGAGCAAATATTCCCTTCTCCAACTTTAACCTTCCAGTAGGACAAAGGTACTGCAAAAATAAATTAGATAAGCAGCATTTAAATAGTACATAATTCCCTGACAAAACATAGGAGAAGAAAGAGAGGAAAGCCTGGAAGGAGACAACATCCCACCTCAATGTAACCTGCAGTCACTATAATAAAATATATTTTTGCTGTGCATACTTTCTCATAATTAAAAGAATGCAAATTAAGACAGACTAAACTAAAAGCCTTGAGCTTCTTGGATTTTCATATAATGTCAAATTTGGGAAGCATTGCTTCTCACCTAAGGTGAGCAAAGAATTACAGAACTTACATCTTCCTGGAAGCTATGCTAAGGCACATGGAAAATAAGGTGATTGGTGACAGCCAAAATGGCTTCACTAAAAGAAAATATTGCCTGACAAATTTAGTGGCTTTTTACAGGTGTGACAGTGTTGGTGGAAATGGAAGGTAACTGATTTAATCTGTTTGGACTAGTTCAAAGCATTAAGCATTTCAGTGCTTTGATTCTCTCCTATCTGGAGAGACATGTCTTTGATGGATGGACCAATCAGTGAATAAAAAATCTGGATGGTCACACTCAAAGAGTAATGGTAAGTGGCTCTAAATCCAAATGGAGACCAGCGAGGAGTTGATGTTCCTCAGGGGTAGGCACTGGGACTGGCACTGTTAAACATCTTTGTTGGTGACATGGACAGTGGGACTGAGAGCACCTCCAGCAAGTTTGCTGGTGACACTGAGCTGTGTGGTGCAGTTGACACGGTGGAGGGAAGGGATGCCATCAAAGGGATCTTGACAGGCTGGAGAGGTGGGTCTGTGCGAACCTCACGAAGTTCAACAAGGCCAAGTGCAAAGTCCTGCACCTGGGTCAGGGTAATCCCAAACATAGGTTCAGGCTGGGTGGAGAATGGGTTGAAAGCAGCCTTGAGGAGAAGGACTTGGGGGCATTGAGTGACATGAAGCTCAGCATAACCTGGCAGTGCCCATTTGCAGCCTGAAGAGCCAACCACATTCTGGGCTGCATCAAAGGAAGCGTAGCCAGCAGGTCAAATGAGATGATTTTCCCATTCAGCTGCTCTCATGAGACTCCACCTGGAGTAGTGTGTCTCACTCTGGGGCTCTCAACATAAGGACAACATGGATTTGCTGGAGCATGTCCAAAGAAGGGTCATGAAGGCAGTGAGTACTGAAAGACCTCTCATATAAAAACAGGCTGAGAGAGTTGGGTTCATCCAACCTGGAGAAGGGGAGGTTGAGGGGACACCTTACTGCTGTCTTCCAATACCTGAAAAATTATACAAGAAATCTGGAGTGGGAGTTTTTACATCGGCATGGATGCACAGGACAAGGGGCTATGGTTTTAAACTGAAGCAGGGTGGGTTTAGATTGGATACTAGACACAAATTCCTTATTGTAAGGGTGATGAGATACAGGCACAGGTTACCCAGAGACATTGTGGATGTCCCACCCCTGGAAGTGTTCAAGGGCAGGTTGGACAGGACTTTGAGCAGCATGGTCTAGTGGAAGGGATATCTAGTGGAACTAGATAATCTTTAAGGTCCCTTCTGACCCAAATGTTTCTACGAGTATATGTGCTTCAGTATGAAGCAAATTTTAGTCATGAATGGGACCAGCACCTATTTGAAATCTACACAGAATAGTGGAGTGAATTTTTAAAAATATGTATTCATCAAAGTTTATTACATCTCAAAACTACCATTTTTATACTTCTTATTTCCATATCATTGTTAGCCTCTATTGAGTAATGCACTGGAGGTTATATAAATATCACTTTCATATTGAAACCAGAGGTATGTATATAGATTTTTTTATTAGATGCTAGCTACCATATATTTATAGCAAGATCTCTTACATTTCCCAGAAATAAAGGACAAATGTATGGAAAAGTCAAGACAAAAGTTTATTGGGTTACCTTTATCCTTGCAATTCTATTCATTTTAGCTTTTGATCAAGTAGAAGCAAAAAGTTTGACTAACCTTCAACACTGGTAAACTCTGGCAATTTTTGGAGTACGATCTCATATAAGAGCTGATGTTTTATAGTTTTTATTATCTTCCTGTAGTTTTGTACCCAATGACCAGTTAGAAGTAACAGCCATTTTACTGATCTGTGTTCCAGACATTTTTGTTTTCATTTTTTATGACATGAAGAGAAGCAGCCAAATCTATAAAAAGCCTATAACAAAATACTATTCCATGCCATTTTCTAAGATCGTCTGGATTTCTCCCATTAATAGTGTATCTCAAACATTCCAAAACAATGAAAAAGGTCCTACCTCAAATCAGAAAGATTTTTTTTGTTCTCTCAGCTGGAGAATGGATTGAAGTATCTCAGAAGCTCTCAGCTTCTCTACTGTAGAATGGATAGCTTATGCATGTTCTGTTGAACAAGTCAAAACATACTTCATCTGGTACATGGGGATGCTGATGTTTCATTGTTTAACAAACGGTAAGAGCTTCTATGTTTTTTACTGTTGGCTTGGATAATACTCCTGGGCACAAGCTAAATTTTTACCTATTTACTACACTGCAGCTTAGAAGCAACATGACAGCAGTAGCAATTTCTCAGTTGTTTTACCCTTCATTAGTATTGTAACACTTCAGTAATGTTTTTGTGTTCTCTGGATCAGCTGACTATGGGAAAATAATTTACTCTTTAATACTCTCAATAGAACTAGTCTGACTTGTAAGTGCTCTTTAGATTTAAAGATGCCTTGCTGATGCTGCCAAAATCTATTGTACAATGGGCCTGCTCTGAGTACAATGGGCTGGATGAATTCCAGACCTTTTCACACTATATATTCTGTGTCTCTCTGTTCATCTTACAGTTACATGCATGAGTACTTATGGTGTGTGTAGTTCCACCTTTAAGAAGCCCTTTGGAACTACTTTCAAACCTAGAACCATTTCCAGTGTAATCGTTCCGATAATGTCACTTGTATGCTGTCTCAATTATGCTAAGAATATGGAACAATCTTGCTCTCACAAGAAAATACAAAATGAAGCGGCACTTCTCATGGTGATTTTACTTTATTCAATGAAAGTAGTGTCTAGTGAGCTCTTTGAAATTTATCAAGAGATAACAGAGATAGAGATGACACAATTTATTACTCAGCTACTTTGGTTTCCTACAGAATGAAGATGTTCCATTAGAGTTACCATGCAGTTTCTGCAAAACAGCAAGTGATATTTTATATTTTCAAATAATTGCCTTACATTCTTTTTTCCTACTCTAAAAGTGGAGACTGTGAAAAGAAAATTAATGAAAAGCGTTTAATCAGGATTTGTACTGGTATTTGGTAAAAGATGATGGCAGAGGCTACACTCCAAGGACATATCAGTCTTTTAAATTAAATGCTAGTGGTAATATTTCTTTGAGTTTCTAAAACAGAGAAAACATGTGAGACTATTCTGCTATAAAGGAGTATGTGTTAACTCTTTGCCATTCTATTAAGAAAATATGAACTACATTAATTTCTACCAATGGAAAGAGAGACAGCAGAGATAATCTAACCCAAATTCTATGCTCATAACCAAGTAAATAAAAAACATCATCTCCCTAATGCCTCTTTTTGGTCGGTCAATCTAAACAGAATTTAACAATAGAGGAGTATTTGATTTGCTTCAGTTGTCTGGTTAGTGAAACTCAGGCTGTTCATGACCTACTGTCCTGTTTTCTTAGAGGAAGCCCAGTGTAATTAGAAATTGTGTATAAAAATCCATCCTGGTGAAAATGAGTGTGAAATGCATACTTTAATCCCAGAAGTAAGAATAATTTTCCTCAAAATATAGACCAATCAGAAATTGGAACTATAATCTCTGCAGTCAATGCATACACATGCATGTGTTTATGTACATTGTATTTTAATGCAATGCTGCTGACCAAAAGCCAAAAGGATTTTTTATCTGTATTTGGACTCATCCTTTGTCTAATGTGCAAAATGTCTGGCTTCCAGTCAAATTATGAGGAACTGACAGACCACCAGACCAGGTAAAAAAAAGCTAAAATCTACGTATCTGAAAATCCATTGAAGTTTTAACCCTAGGTCAGGTATTGGGTCATAGTTTGTATAAGCAGAGAATATTGTGTACTGATTCTGTGGCAAAGTAAATGCATCTAAAATGTCATATGTCTCCTTTCAGCTATACCCTATACACAGAAAAGCAAAGCCCACATGTATACAGTCACCAACGCACATCTATATATAAGCATAGGAAAGAAATTTATGTAAAGGTGTGTAGGATTTCCATGAGTACATCTGTACTGCCAGTTTCTTCCCTAGGTAATACATTCTTTAAGATTTGAAGAAAACTTCTATCCCAATTAAACCATTACTTCCCAACCATAATAAGATTTGCTATGTTTGAACCTTCACTAGGCAAACAGGGGCTCTTTTTTGTGTTTGGGGGTTTTTTTGCTTTATTTTGGTGGGGTGTTTTTTGTTGGTTTTTTGTTGGTTTTTTTTTTTTAGGGGGGGGATTTGTTTGTTTGGGTTTTTTTTTTTTGGGGGGGGCGTTGTGTGTGTCTCTGTGTGTGTGTGTCTGTGTGTCTGTGTGTCTGTGTGTGATTCAAAAGCAATGGAGGAAACACCTGAACTTGACACAAACTTAGAAGCTGCAGAGTAAAGAAACAAAATCATCCTACTCTTCAACAAGCAGCTGTGGTGGGAACCCACTTCAAGTGAGTATGGCTCTGCTCTGCTATCCTATGCATGTATACCGGTTGTCAAATTCATAATTAAAGATGAATTTGTGCAGAGATGATGATGGAGTACTATGATTTTTTTATGGAGAATCTTATCTTTTCAGGCTTAGGAATCTACTTACTAGACAACAAAAACTGTGAAGACTGAATACAAACCTCCCATCATGGTAAGGAAAAACATGCTAGAAGTCCATGCCCCATGAGATGAGAAAGGAGCAATGTGTGTGTGCCTCACTAACCACTGCCTTTGAGTATGATCTTAATTCATAATATGTCTCTGTGGATCATACCATCGCTGAAAAGGACAGAAAAACTTGGTTTTGCCAACAGCTCTCTCTGCGTCCCAGGCTGTACACCAGCTGATGCAAATGCTTGAACTTGCAAGGTGTCAAATCTTCAAAGAATTTCAAAGATTATTTATATTTATGCACATGATTAACACATGTAAGTTAATACACTGGTATCTTTAGGCTCAAGTGTACAGCATCAACAGTAACAAGCCCTGAACCAGCTGGAGGAAGCCACTTTTGTAAGACATTGAAAATTTATTTGCATTTCTTTGACCACTTTCCTAATATAGCTGCTTAAGGGCAGCCTCAAAATTTTACATCTCTTGTTAACTTAATCTACCCATTTACTGATACAGATATTTATTAAAAAACCCCAAACAAACTCCAAAGATAAAGGTTCATGTTTCTCACTGTCAAACCATGTTCACATTCTGAATGGATTGTATTTGGGTCTCAGAAGCACATTTGTAGACCTTCTTCACTATTGACTGTCTGTCACTGGGCATTTGCATGCATAATTTATTACCTTGACAGTTTTTAACAGCAGGCCAGTAAAATTTTGCTCTTTGAACCAAGCACTGCTTATCATTCTGATCACCTAGATAACTCTAAGAAGAAATTGTGACTATTTCTAGATTCAAGTATATCAAAATTATTTCAGCAACACAGATCAGCTAGAGTGCAGCCAAATTACAACACTAGTTTATATGCAAAAAGCAAACAGAAATAGATATGCAAAACCTGATCTCTTATTTAGAGGATTTAATATAATTGAAACAATTTATTCTCTACCTGAGAAGCCAATCTCTGTTTTGAAGAAACCCAGATTGCTTTGTTAAAGAAACTTATGCAATTGCTGACGTGTGACTTTAGCCAATAGCTTCCTGCTGAATAAATGCTGAGGGCATTCCTGACATTCCTCGAGGGAGGTTCCTGGCCAAGCTTTGGCGGCTGTGTCCATCCCAGCTCTGTACTGAGCGCTGAGCTGACCCCATGCAGAAGCCAGCTCATGTCAGCACACGCCGGAATTTCCAGACATATATGGACAACACCCGTACGTGAACACGGTGTTCCCCACCCCCATGCACAAACCAGAACTGGAACGTGCTGAGGTCTCATGTCATAGATTCCCAATGAGGCAATCACATGAATCCAGAGCTTTAATTCAGTACCTACGTCACCAAGGCAGGGGAGATGCCTTTTTCCTTTCTCTGTTTTTATTTTTGTTTCATTTAGTTTTGGTCTCTTTTATAAAATTAAATAGAGTGGAATTTCTTTGAATAAGGTGGAACTTACCCCAAGATTTTGAGCATTTCCTTAATTTTTCTAAGCTTTTGACAGAAATACTCTGGATCTGCAATAAAGCTTATTTTTTCTCAGCAAACTGTCTAAAATTATAACTTGGGTTATTTAACAACTTATACCTTCTTCAAAATGCTTTACCTTTGCAAGTCTGATTTAAATGGAATCAGAAAAATAAAATAAACATTGATTTTTCACCTTCATCTCATATGTCTGTGGAATTCTACAGTTTTCACAAAATTCCTAAATAGTCATAAACATATTTTTATGACTTCTTTTGGCTTAGAAAAGTGAACATTCCCATTCAGAATCACTGGTAAATTTTCTTTGGAGGGTAGAAGTATCAAATGTGCATGAAAAGCTCTTTATCAACAAATCATTTTGGGCAGCTAGTTATAAATGTGTTGACACCCTTTTCTTCAACAAATACGGACTACCCATTTCTTTCATTCTTTCCCAAAAGTTCTGCCTACTCTGAAAGTGCATTCATGTTGATTTGAAAAAGGAAGGACTCAAATAATAAATTACTTCCCTCCAGCCCCTCTTTCACGTTTTGCTATCTCTGTCCCAGTGTTGTTTCCAGTCATGTTTTCTTTGTGTATAAGACTTACCTTGTTATTTGTGCTCTTTCCCTACTTTACACTGACACTATTAGTGCTGAAGGTCACTACCATTTCCTTGGTCTCCTTCCAGGGATTTAGTTGTTTCTTAGTTTTTTTTTTTCAATAACAACTAGTATTTTCATTCAAGCTAGAGTATATATATAAATAGCCACTCCTCTTTTACATTGTCATGCGGTCCCTGGGACCTCTTGAATTATCTTGCATATGGAATAGGCAGGACTAATAATGTGGACTCTAAGTATAGAATTTTAC
The DNA here is from genome assembly GCF_015832195.1 of Motacilla alba alba. Lineage (NCBI taxonomy): Eukaryota > Metazoa > Chordata > Aves > Passeriformes > Motacillidae > Motacilla > Motacilla alba. The sequence goes on from NC_052020.1 coordinate 30,528,171, forward strand.
TGAATGTTACAAGAATGGTTTGCTGCTGTATGTGATTCCAGTCAAAAAGTCAAGTAAAGAAAATAGAGTGTTCCACCATGGACCAAGCCTTGTTAAATTGGAAGACAAGCTACAAATACTAATTTTTCTCAAAAGCATGCCCTGGCACTCTTTGCCTCAAGCCATTGTTTATGTAGAAGCATCCAGCTGCATTTACATGTTAGCTAAAGGAGAATCAAGGGGTTTACATAGCATACAAAAATTTGTAAATTGCCCATAAAAGTATACCATTAACATGGTCTATTTCTTTTTCTGTGTTCCTTATGAATGGGTCATAAAGAAGGTTTATAAAGAGAAGTAAAACAGAAACATAGCAACAAGGTATATATAAAAGATGTTATGAGAAATAGATAAAAGTTTCACAGTTAAAATACTCAGAAATAATCCAGATGCCTTTGATAAAATATGGCTTTAAAACATTGAGCTTTTTGTTCCATCATAAAGTATTTAAGAACATTAATTTAAATTAAAAATCTGAAAAATCTACATACACAAGGGTGTAACAATAGATTAATTTGTCTATTTAGCCATACACAATAAATGCCATTTTTTGGTCTTTTTCTGAACTTGTCCCAGCTCTAAATTCTGAGGCAGAGATCTTCTTGCTTTATGTTTATTATTATTATTTTAGTACAGTGGGCTAATGGCTAATATCAGGACCACTTTGAAGACCAGCAGTACAATTGGTAATTTAAATAGGGAGAGGCAAATGAAATAATGTTTTCTTTTGTCATATTTTATTTTCTTTTATCTACAAATATTTATGCATGATTCTCCATAATGTCCAGCACAAATGTGTATAACTAAACATCCACCAAGCTATTGAAAGAGAAAGGCCTTTTCACTGAAGTGCTCACTTATCTAAGGTAAGATAATGTGGATATCTAAGAAAGAGTGAAAAATGGATAAAAAATAAATCCCTTGGATTAACATGGTAATTATAGAACATCCATTGCTTTTTAATTTTTTGTCTCTATGTATTTCTACTGGATGGTGATGAACAAGTCCAACCAGGGATTGATTAAGTGAAACCCAGCAAAGCGTCCAACAATTACTTTTGAACTACATACTGTTCTAAAACCTTGAAGCTTCCTTATGGAAAAATGTTTGGAATTATTGTAAATTAGCTAATGTCCTGGTAATTATGGTTTTTATTAAAATACTTCAGGTGATATTAAAACTACAAATGTTCTCTGAAGCCAGAAACTATAACTTGCCATTTAAGCATTTTGAAGTACTTTCAATAAAATAAAATTTCATCAAAATGTCCTATTTTATCAGATCCAACCTTCAACATCAATAATTTTTTGTGACAACTTTGGCCTGATGAAAAATGCCATCAATGCTGTCTTGCCTTCCATTACTCAGTATAACTGCTCTGCTGTTCGTAATCTGTTACTATGTCATGGATGTTTCTAAACTGCTGTTTAGCTAACACATAGATTTCCTGTGTACATTTTCTGGTTCAGCCAGAGGAGTTTCTTTGAATCTTTAACACATTTTGATTTTCTATACACTCCTGGCATGTTTGCTTGATGGGCATTCCTGTGAGTATTCCACAGAATGTTTCAGAGAATTTCACCATGTCAGAGAGACGGCATAGGTGGCAGAGAGAATGACTCTCGAGAAAGCAGAGTTGACACAATAACAAACATGGTAATACTTCATCCCTCTTTGTGAGCATAATCAATAAAGGATCAGTAAACTTGGCATGAAAAATTGGTTACTGTTCTTTTCCCATATGTTTTTATCTGTATCAACTCTATCAAAACATAAAGGCAGAAAAATCCATGACCTTACAAATCTGGGGTCTCCAGCCATCTGAAAACTTAAAACAGTCATTAAATCAGTAAAACAGGAAGATGATGACACATGAGACTTTAAACAACTAAAAAACTGATGTGAAATATTTTGCCACCATATCAATGATTTAATTCTGTTCTCCTGTATCCTCCATATAAGCAATTTGCCCGCAGTTCAGTAGGGTGTTACTGGTGCAAAACTAGGGCAGATTACTTTTGGCAGCAAATGGCTTTCTCCCCATCCCCCACTGCATTCTATGGGAAAGCTGACAATAGATAACATGCTGATGGGAAGGTCTTGCAGGGGGTGCTGAGGGGTCAACAATGAAAAGTTCCTGCAGGAGGTACCATTCAATAATGAAATCCATAGAGCGGAAATCCTCCTGTGTGATGAGAAGAAACTTCAAAGTTTTTAAATAGCGGGAATGGTTTCACGGGACCTGATTCATGGATCCACATGAGTCTTGCTATCAATGAACAAAAAACCCACATACACACCTGAGAGTGCCTGTTCTTCTTAAGATACTGTTTTTAATTTTTACATCAATCCATCTGCAGGAATTTATTCCTATACTTTTCTTTTGGCTTTTTTTGTGGTTGTGTACAAATTTGTCAGGAAACATGGCTGCCTGTCATTAGGCATCTTTCCAGGCTGCGGTGCCTGCAGGGCAGGCACACTAATAAGATCATGATCTATTATTTCATACTAATACCCGACATTTTTACAGAGCAAGATGAAAATACTCCTGTTAGATGTGAGCTGTCTTTTTAATAGGATTTTGGAGAAAAAGAAACAGGCACACTTCTTTTGCAAGACTTGCAATACAGACAGGAGAACTATAGTGCTTTTTGGAGGGAAAAAAATGTAGTAGCAAAACCCTGAGATGCGTAGCCAAAACTAGAACAGTATTTTAAAAGTAGATTTATTCCCATGATTGATATTAATCTCATTTTTAAAAAATCTTAGCTCATATGAATTTATTTCTTTTCAGCTTTGGAAAGGTAAAAAAAGGAAGCTTGAGCAAAAAGAAAGAAAAATTCAAATGCATCTGACTGCAATTTTAAATCAGTCTCTTCCTCAGTTTGGCAGATCACAGGGTAACTTAGGAGTTGTGTAAAATAAGTGTGAGTCCAAATCCATACAAAATGCAGGGTAGCCACTAAATTTTTCAACAAGTCTGAACACAAGATGTTTAGACCTTGACATGTCTTTCCTTCTCTCACCGATCCTTAGAAGATGTTTTTTTAATTAGATAGGTGCATAGTAATGTTTATGAAAAAAATAAAATCCCCTTATTGATTCTAAATAATTACAATTATTGATTATAAATTAGCGTGATCACCTATGTTTCCTACAAAGTACATAGAAACTACTTTCTTGTTCCAGAAACATCTCTGATTATCATGAGGGTCACATAAAAGTACAGAAAAGATTTCTATACACCACATTTCCACTCCTCAAACTTTCATCTTCTGCAGATTACTTTATCTGTTGAACCTGATATTACAGAATGGCAAACAATGGACAACTGTGTGAAGAGGGAATGTTTCTCATGCCTTAGCCTATCCTCACTGGCATTTACATTCAATTAATGGAATGTGGAGTACCAGTCATCCCTAATAACTACCTGAGACTTAAGAGCTCTTAAATTTAGTATTCCAAGGAATATAAAGGCCAACTGAAGCAAGGTTCATCTCAGAAACAGGACAGAAGTTCTTAACAGCAAAAACAACTGGCCACAGTTTTAACCATGAGGTGGAGTCTTCTGTGCATGAGGTCCTGCCCTTGTGAAAGATAGGCTCTGATTCAACTGCAGGTTTTGGGGCTTAATGCAGAAATGGCTGGGTGAAACTGTGTGGCCTCAGTTACACAGGAGGTCAGACATCCTGTCCAGAACAGACTCTTCTGAGAAGGAAATTTATAAAAATAGAACAGAAATATGTAACCCAGTGAGTGTATCAAGCATTTATTTAGGACTTGGGTTCAAAATCCTAACGTACTTTCCCCCCACAGATTCCTAAAGCCATTTATAACAGGCCAGATTCTCATGACTACTTAAATTTAGAGTTTTTCTGCCTGGTTGTTACTGGTCACATTTTTAGGCTTTGCATTGCATTTGAAATAACCTGAGTAATTTCATGTTCATGTTTACCACTCTAGTCCTTATTTTATGAGGTTTTTCCATGAGTCTGAAATGATAAATGTCCTTTCCTCCTCTCTGCTGAAAAGTCACAACCACAAGTCATCCATCACAGCTCAAATTTGTCCCTTAAAATTTTATCAGATCGCTCACAGAAGAGATATTTCCAAGCTAGAAGTTAAAGCTCAATTTTTCTTTAGTTCTCAGAGGAGATGAAAAGAGCTTGCCTTTCCTCTACAAAAATTATTTCCATCTTTTCCTTCAAATTCTGCACAGAAAATTAACTGAAAGAAAAGTCTTTTCATTCCTGGCACTGCAAACACTTGCAGTTCCTTTTAGGATTGTTGTATGCTTTTTATACTGGAAGGAAGAGAGCTGAGAGGGAAAAGGATATGTTTTGATTGTGTACATCATCATCTCTCATGCACAGTTCACCAGTTTCAAGCTTCAAAAAATAAATATTTCATGCACAGAGTGCATGAAACTCATATCAAGCACAATGTCCAGAAACTTTTTTTAAAGAACTCAGTATATTCAGCTCTATGTTGCATATTATCCTTAATTTTACTCTGAATTATGAACAGTCTCAAATCTGACTGAGATGTGTCATCTACAGCATCACTCTTCCCACGTATAATAACCCACCTCCTTCAGCTTTCTGCAGATAGGAGCAGCCTAGCAGTGCCAGGCTATTACATACATCTATGCTACCTGGCCAGCAGTAGGCTCCCAGCTGGGCTGGGGCCCTCAGAGTGCCTCCAGTGTTCCGGTACTTTGGCAGTGCTGTGGCATTCACTTCCAGCATGGTGAGAACAGGAGTAAGGTTCACAGTTCAGTCTTTTGGTTTCTACATCTTCATATTTAGCTATTAGTTTTAGAGGGAAAAATAATGTGATGTGTGGAGCTGGCAGTGGTTTTTCCCAAATGTTTGTGAGGATCCCATTTCTCACAGATGTTACTGCCAAGAAAGAACCTTCTCCATTCAAATGCTAACCCTGCTGTAAACAAGAAAGACTTATTAAAAATACTTATTTCAAGCAGGAGAAAAAGGCAAAGAGGCCTGATATGTGGAATTGAGAGATTCATCCAACAGCTGTACAGGTAACTACAAAACTATCTTGCAAAACACCTCAGAGAAGAGGAAGGAAGGAAGGAAGGAAGGAAGGAAGGAAGGAAGGAAGGAAGGAAGGAAGGAAGGAAGGAAGGAAGGAAGGAAGGAAGGAAGGAAGGAAGGAAGGAAGGAAGGAAGGAAGGAAGGAAGGAGGGAGGGAGGGAAGGAGGGAGGGAGGGAAGGAGGGAGGGAGGGAAGGAGGGAGGGAAGGAAGGAAGGAGGGAAGGAAGGAAGGAAGGAAGGAAGGAAGGAAGGAAGGAAGGAAGGAAGGAAGGAAGGAAGGAAGGAAGGAAGGAAGGAAGGAAGGAAGGAAGGAAGGAAGGGAGAGAGCATCACATACCTTTCCAAGGAAAGAGTCTGTTGCCTTTCATCATCAGCTGCAATAGTGGGAAATTACAAAGCTGTGTGTCCAAGATCAAAGCCTGAGCCTTTATTAAGCAGGCAAGCCAATATTAATACATTTACTCTCAGACACCCATAAATGGTTGTATCATTACTACTCTGTTTTGTGTATTCTTTCATGGTTTGTTGTTTTTTTTAATTGATAGGGAGAAAAAGTGTTTCCTTAAGGAAAGTTCAGCCAGGGTGGTGAGTAATACATTTTTATTCCTTTGACTGCTATTTAGTGCATTAATAAATAAGAACTACAAGTATCTATATACACCTGAGGAAGAAGTCCTCTGCTGCAACTACTGACGAGAGCTGCTGACAGTGAAACTGATGCAGGGCACTCAGCAAGCCCAGGCATTAGGAATAGGAGGGAAGCACTCAGCAGAGCCTGCTTCCAGTAGGTTAAAAGGATAAAGCAGGTTTCCTCCTGAATGAAAACTGTCAGTGGTCACACAAAGTGAAAGGAAGTCAGAAACCAGAGCAGCATGACCTGTTGGGATTAACTACAAAAGCTAATTTAGAAGCCCCTGCTGCTGCCAAAATTATGAGGACAAAGAATTTGGCTTAAAGACACTTTCTTTCTCTTCCTTTGTAATTTAATAACTCCAAGGTGATGTCGAATATAAATCTGCTAGAAAAATATGGAAGCCTGCAGTTTGTTTTTCATAAACAGATCTGATACAATTATTGGTAGCAGAGATGAAATTGAGCTAGAAGCTATGAATCCCTAGGCAAACCTCCTGAAAATTTAGCGTGTGTTTGGGAGTGAAGGTTTTGGTTGGACTTTCCCCTAACAGGCAGACAGAATTTGCTAAGTCTGAGTCCAATTCCATGTTTTTTTTTGTTTTCATTGTTATGATAGTCATGGCTACTGCTGCAAAATTAGGCCATTAAAAAAAAGGCAAGCAGCCATGCCAAATGGTTCCTATTTGAGCTAAACTCCTTGGGCTCAGCAATAGACAGAAAGGTACCTATTTAGGACATGTGTTTTCTGCTTATTTCTGCCCTTGACTTGTTTTGGATGATACAGAGAGTTGACAGATGAAATTTCCTTCCTAGGGAAAAAGGCTGATATTTTCCAAACTATTTTCATCCCAAATTGGCATTTTCAGAGACCAATATGTTTAGGAAAAAAAATCAGTTCAGAAATGTCAAAATATTTTTTTTTTTAAAAATCAAACCCAAATATTCCACATTTCCCAAACCGTTTTAAGTCTGCTCACACATGAACTGGAGTCATGCTGCCTTCCTAGGGAGTGGCAAGGGCATTATATGTATATTTATACCTACACAGTAAATATCTCATCAGATTTTGAGCTAATGGAAAGCTGCTCAGAAATTAAAATCAGGATGGGAGACTTGAACCTGTGCTAAATATGCCAAGAACTGGTCAGGATCTGTATCCTGGACCAGCACTGATAGATCCTCACGATGTGAAGATCCCAAAGCAACCTAGCTCAATTATCATGGCACAGAGCCCACAGAATCTTGAGTCTTCTTCTCAGCCAAACAGTGTAAAAATTCCCTGTGACTTTCATCTATTGCTGCAAAGCATCTATGGTTCCCAAGACAAAATCACAATCAAAAAGTCAGCAGCTTACCATAGACCTTACCATAGCCCTACTAATATAAGTTGCACCAGTACATGCAGAGCTAAAGAGTAGGAATTAAATGGTCTCTCAGGGTCTGTGGAAATGAGGGATGGTATTATTCAGAGGCAGGAGGGATAGCAGAAATACTCAGATCTTGTCTCCAGAAGAATTTATGGTATTTTCTACAGATTTCACACTTGTCCTTTAGTCTGAACTGTCCTTTTAGGAACATTAACTGTTATGTTTTGACTGAAACATGAAGAATGTTCTTTTCTTGCTCATTTCCCCACCTTTTAAAAGACATTGTGTAAGTGCAGTGTTCTCATAAGAGCATTTAAATGCAAGAGAAGTATAACTATGTTGTCTCGCAGACTTCATTAAATTGTGCTTAGAACTCATTTGCTTTGTTGACCCAAATGATGGAATCAATTCTTGCTGTAGGGATTCTTTATGTCCCAGAGCATTCATAATTCACTGAGTTCAGCCATCTACAAGTGTTTAATTACAGACTGCCTGCTTCATGTAAAAAAAATGTCTGCCAGCAGTCTTTTGGAATAGTAAGGTATGAACTTTTTAGATCTGCTCATGAGCACCAGCAGCAGAAATAGGGAAAATTACTTCCCCAGAGTTACTTGAATATATAAGTTTCTGGATCTTGGCATGACTAGGTATTTTATGCTGGAACTGTAATCAATTTTGCATTTAAATTTATTATTTTCCCTACTTTTACAGCCAGAAATGTATGGGCATTTAAGAATACAATATGAAAATTAAATTCACAAGACAGCATTGCCCAAGATGTGAGCTCAAACTTTGTCCAGAAAGAGAGCATCTAGGCTTTGAAAATACAGGTTATCAATATGCTACTATGTGGAGATGCATCTCACAATTCATAGGCTAAAACCATAAAAATGCCCTGCATTATTTCATCCCTGAACTGACTATTTTGAATATTTAAACTGACTAGAGGCTGGAGGTTTCTTAATATTCACTTTTCTAAACTGTTTTTTTTTCATCATAGATTTCTGTGCAAAACCTTGTCTTGCAGTAAAATGCTGAATTTCTCTGATGGAGTGCTTTTAAAGCTAAACCTGAAGATTTGGGTTGAAAACTTGAAAAAGACAGATTTTTATTTTTTTTTAAATTTGGAAATGCCATTATCTTGAGTCCTGGGATTTCTTGTATAATACCTTATTTCCCCTCTCTCTGTCTTTGAGACTCATGGCTGCAGCTGCTGTGCAAAGAAGTTTCCTTTGAATGTCCAAATGTCCATTTCTGAAGAAAAAATTCTGCTATTACTAACTGCTGAAGTTTGAGTCCCTGTATCAAGCCAGCATACCATATTGCAACCTCAGCCTCCTCTATGTGAGATGTCACTGCCTCACCCCAGCAAAGGACCATGTGTAATAATTTTCTGGCAGACATTAAGTAGACCAAAATATGTGAAGACCTACTCTGGAGAGTCATGTTGTCTCACTTCCGTCTGGAAGACAGAATACAAAATTGAATCCAGCAGAACTTAAAGAAAAAAGGCCAAATTGTTTCAGTACCTGACGACTAGGTGAGCAAGATTTTTGTACTGCAAATGGAAGCATAACTGGGAAGGTGAGGAGAAGGGTTTCCCAAAGCTACAAGGGCAAGAACAGTGAGCCTGAGTGGGGCACCACCAAGAAGGAGTCATTTCCACCATCTCTCCATTTCAGCACATCAACATGGGAACTTTTGCATTTTGGGCTCCCAGATCCTGCTCCTCACTGACCACATGAGGGCCGATGTCATGCCTGCGAGGGGTGTTGGCAATGAGGCCAAATGTCCAGGAGCCCAGAGGCAGCGGGAGCACTGGGGAAGGCCCTGCTTCGCTGCTGTGGGGGTGCCCCAGGGGAAGGGACAGCCCTGGCTCTCCCTGCATTCCCCCTTCACTCTCTTCCAGCAGTTGGGCTCCCATGATAGGCCAAGCTGGACCAAAATCTTTGGGCAGCAGTGATCAGCCACAGGGCTGTGGGTGGCATGTGCTGGGGGCACCGGGTTGAGGGAGACATGTCCCTTCCATGGCCCCTGGCAGAAATGCAGGAAAGTTCTCATAGCGAGCAGGGAGTTATGCAGTTCCACACCTAAGCCCTGAGCCAAAAGGGTGGAAGTGGCATTTTCAGGTTCTCACCAGCCAACCAGCTGGAAGGCCAAGGGTCATCTGTGAGAGAGGCCGAGGGTGAGACATTCTCCTCTGGCAGCCCCAACGTGGGCCCGGATTGCTCCTCTCTAGGCCCTGGCTGTGCTCCAAGCTACCTTGAGGTACACAAGTCCTTGAAGCCTGAGCTCATTTGTTGTCGTTTCCACTTCTGGGAAAAAAGGTCATAAGAAGAGATCATTAAATGTGCAGTGCTCATACAGCATGGCCTCTAACACAACAGGCGTGTTGCAGTGTTATCATATCCAGGAAAACAGCAGCAGGCTACATAGCTTCAAAATACCACCCAGAAACTCTTGTTTGGAAAAGACAACTCATAGCATCAAAGCCTAAGTATATTTGCCAAACCATACTTTACCCTACTGCCAGGACACCAAATTTATCCCCTTAAACAACAGCCCACTAAGTAACAAGGTGACAGCTTCTGCAAACTGGCCTGGATTTGCTTCATAGCGGTCAGGAATACAAAAAAAGCCCTACACATATTAATGCTTGGTGAGAAAGTGGGGGGTGTTCCATATGAAATCAGCCTGGGGATAATTTGTTAGTTAGCAAGCCTCAAAGAAAGAATACAACAAAACCAATATAATGGATAGTTGTAAGGTCAAAGGAAATTAATGAAAATTTAAAAGGTTTAGATTAATACTTTCAGAACAAAAATAAATGAGACATAAATGTCTAATAGAAATCTCATTGAGGAAAAAAGTTACAAAGTAAGGCATATACTCTTATTTTAAAAAACCAAAGTGAATGCCCTGGTTTCTATCTTGCTTCTTCAGACTGTCCTCATCTGCAGTCTTTTATATGGCATGGTATGTAGAAGAACTTCCTTCAGTATCTGCAAAGAGCGAAAGGGAGGGAGTAGCTCTTCCCTAACTGTTCCCCTGAGCCAGTCACAAAGCAAAGTCATCTCTTCACTTCTGAAAGCCCTGCAATAACACACTCTGCATAGCAAAACACAGCTCTCCAAGCCACAGCCTGGCCCATCAAACTTCTGACATGGCATGCATCCAAGTCAGCTCTAGTCATAATTGTAATCATGGTATCTACTGACACTCTGACTGTGTGCATGGCTGTGTGTATGCACAGGTCCTGATCTGAAGACTGTGATATGCCTGCCATAGCCCTACAACCAATGTGTGCATTGTGTTTGCCAGGAACTCTTGGTGGGAAACAGAGGGACAGGTCATGGAAGCAGTTTGCTTTTGTAATGTTGTTTTGCTTCTTTTATTTCTTCCCAGAAATGTATTTTGTACTCTGCATGCATCTTTCAGTACTCGTCCTTGGACTTCTGAAAGCAAAAATCGAGAATGTCAAAACTTGATTAGGGGTTTAAACAAACAAACAAACCAAAAAACCCAACCAACCACAAACTGTATGCAAAATAGATACTTCAAATATATGTAGCAGATACATGTTTTATACACACACATCAGTATGTGCAGATATGCCTCATATGAAAATATACATGTTCACATGAAGACAAGGCATTTAAAATGTGCATACACACAGGCAAAAATCCTCCAAACCACACCAATCCTCCAAATCCTTGGTCAGAGAGGGAGTTGATTGGTTCTGCCTTTTAATATTTTACCATCTGAACTCGGGGGATAATAGTAAGCATATCTAATTTTGGAATTTATTCATCTAAGACTTTCTTACAAGTACTTTGACTCTTGATATCCATTGGGGAGTGCTTGTCCATATAAACTTCTAGGAATTACATACATGTGAACTTGCACATGGAACTAATCTCTTCTAGGTATAATTTAAAGTGTTCTTAGTGATCAGCAGGTCCTAAAGCAGAACTCACTGGTTTTTTTCCCTTTGACTTCCTTTACTCTGATAGATCTTAACTACTGTGTTTAGCATCTGATAACCTGAAAGGGCATTGCTTAGCATATAGCTGAAATTGTGTTATTTGTGCTTTGATGGCTATTACTGATTCTCGTATGGGAACAAAACATTCTGTGCAGAGAACTCATAAATTTATGCCCCTTTTATTGATAACCTGTTCATTTGCAGGACATAGGATTCAGATTTATGAGAACCAGGAAAGAGAGGGTTGTTGATGTTACTCCTATTCCTAGCCAGAAATGAGAGTGCCTGCAGATTTAATGGTGCTAACCAACCAAAAAAATTTTTTTCCATAATAGTTCTATATCTGTTCTTCAGAATTTTAAATAATTTTCAGCTCATAAGCACATAGACTTTAAGGAGACATCATGCTACAACTTTCTGAGTCTGGAAAGACTTACAAATGCCTAATCACAGTTTTGTATATTCAATGACACAGAAAAGTCCAAATTTAAAGTGTAGCAGTTGAAATGCTACTATATACATATAACCAGTTATAACTGGTCTCAGCAGTTATATGGCAAAGAAATAATAAGGTGCTGCACTGGTTGCAAGGACACCCACAACTGGCACAGCATTAACACTCTAACATTCTGCACCCACACTAGTAGGCAAGGTTTGGGCAAGATCCACTCCCAGTAGGCTGGGAGTGGATAAGCAGGACAGCTGACCCATACTGACCAAAGGGACATTCCATACTAGATTAAATCTGCTTGAATATAAAAGAAAGGAGGAAACATGGCCATACATTTTGTACAATATTTGTCTTCCATTGTAACCACTACTTCCTTGGAAGTGACTGGCTATTGCTGGTGGAAAGTAGACAACAAAATATTTTGGCTTTCCTCTTTGCTTGTGCATGGGCAACTTTTGCTTTTGCTTTATTAAACTGCCTTTTTCTTGATCCACAAGTTTTTTTCCATTTTATTTTCTTCCCCTCCCTAGCCTGTTGAGGAGGGGAGTGATAGAGTGACGTGGTAGGCAACTGGTGTCCAGCCAAGGTCAATCCACCACACATGAACATGGATAAGTTCCACACAGCATCCTTAGTGCTGTGTATAACATTATTTGTTAAAATATGCCATGGTACTGACAACTTCCTGGAAACCTTAGCAATGCAGAGGTTTGAAAGCAATGGAATGACCTGTAGTTCATAAACAACACAGGCTGAATAAGCTGCTTCTAAAGGCATCAGAAACTCTTGCTCATAGATTTATCCTTCAGTTCTAAAACAACAGTGCTAAAAAGTGGCATGACTAAAAAGGCACTGCAGCAATAAAAATTCCAGTTTGACTCTAGGGATAGCTTCAGAGACATTGTGGTTAGAATTTTCTCCATTATTTGCAAGTTGCCAAAGAGGAATGTTCTTTATTCTGGATTGACTTTGGGAAACCTATTAAGACTTCTAATTGCATTCAAAAATACACTTATGTTTTGAAACCTAGTCTGCAGGAAGTTTAACCTTCATTAAGGTCTCTGAGTGTGGCAGAGACTTATGTATTAGGAGTACATGTATAATACTTATGTATTATGTACTCTGCCCAGTAAGAGTCCAAGGAATAATGACAATTTAGGGAAGGAACAGAGGAGAGAAGGGAAGAGGGAAACACAAGTTATGAGCTGCTTTGGTCTTCATACTCAGGAAGTCCTCACCAACTTCCATTGCCTCATCTCATGTCTTCTATTAGAAGGACTTTATAAATTACAGGAATAAGTCACCCATTGCAAATAACTTCACAACAGAGAGCAACCAAATGGGACAGAAACAGGATAGGAAACTCCCTTCTCCTACTGCAGATAGTTCTGAGCTGCTCGCATTTTTTCCTCTCGGGTAAGGATGAAAGTTAAAAATCTCAATAATTTCCACAAATTGAAAATCCAAAAAATGTGTGAGCTGAGTGCAGATAGAACACTTCATTTCAATAATTTCATTACATCTTATTTCCATGCTTATCTCTCTTTATTTTGTATATAAATTTGCTTATATTTTAAATACTTTACTTTTGTAAAAACTTCCATCTTGAATGAAACAAAAGCTTTCTCATTCAAGAGGTTGAAACAGGGATATTTTTAATTTTTCTCATACAAATTAATAATTAAAGGACAAAGGGAAATGTAGGGATCCTTTTCTTAGCCATTAGTCTGACTCATAACTCAAGTCTATAACAAATGTTCTGTATTTTGGTGTGGTTACTAACTCTTTTTCCTATCTGGTTGACTGCAGCAGCATTTGGATCAGGCCTAGAAAGATGGCTCTCTTAACTAAGCCAACACCAGAAGCAGGCTTCACTCATGTACTGATAAGTCAATGGAACATCAAGGAGAAATATTCCTTTTTTTTTAGCCAAGAACAGTGGAGCTGATCACAAATAGAGTGTATCCTTTGGCAATAGAAATTTTCCTCTGGTCAATTCCATGATTAAGCCAAAGCCACTGCTTTGTTCCTCCACCTGTCTCAGTGAGTCAGAAATGGTTTCCTCTTGTTTTGCCTCCAAATGGGATGCCAATGCCCTGCATGGACTGAAGAGGCACAGGTGGTGCGCCCACATTTGTGAATTGCTTAGCCTTTGCAATGTTGGCAGTCTGTCTGAGCTCTGGCAAGCTTTTTTACTAAATGAGATAGCAAATAGAGGGTAAAATCCACTTTTCATGCTGCTCATAGTTTTTTTACTCCAAAAATAAGGAGTTTGAAAAATTTCATCAACATAATCTGTAATTGGTTTAGAACTGTGACTAACTAAAATTCTAAGTTTTGTTCCTTAACAGAAGTACTGAAATGTTTGAGTTTAATTCCATGGAATTCTAAAAGTTGGAGATGAGATATATATATATGCAAGCCAAATTTTCACATTCAATTTTTATTGTACTGCTACACTAATGACTTCACAAGCATAGATCACTTTGAACTTTTATGCTGCTGCAATGGAGATTTCTTTCATTTACTGCGTACATTTTAGCGTATCTCATAACTGCATTTCACATCAAATTCTCTCTATTAAAGTACATAATTTATGGCTTTTGCCAAATGTTCTTCCAAAGCCAATATGAGTATGAACAACATGAAGAGGTGCCACCTATACAAGTGTCATGCCAGCCCAGGCAGTGTGCTTCCCACCTAATTATGGTGGGGAAGAATCTATATGACTCAGAAGCAGGAAAAGGAAAATAAGCACCAGATCTCTGGACCGAGTAGTCAGCTTGCCAGGGAGGAGAGCTGTCAGAATCAGTGACTTCTCCTCTGCCTTATTCAATGGATTGTAGATCTGTGATTTCTGTCCCTATGGCATCCATCTCTTCCAGATAAACAGAGTTCTGTACCTGGTTATCATTGTTTCTGTAACAGACACAGATTCAGACACTTTGAGGCATGGTGTTGCTAACACAGCTGTAAGAACATCAGTAAACAAATCAACCCCCAAACTCAGAAGAGTATGCATGTGCCCACTGTGTACGTGCATAAACTTCAGACTGATTAGTCTCATGCCATACTGATGAGCAATATATTCTGGCTGTCCTTTTCCCATGCAGGCTTAGCATAGCTGATTTGTGTACTCAGCACTGAAACCTACACTTTTCCCAGGACCCATCAGGTCAGATTGCCCATAACCTATTGCTGCTTTGATGGCTCTCATCCTGCTTTCAATTGATGTGGCAGTGCGTGAACGCATATGACCAAAAGCTTGATATAAAATTCATTTGTCTAAACACCACCTATTTATGTTTGATGGCCTGAACAATTATTAATCCTGATTGGAAATATAAGTCATTGTGTCTGCAGTATCCTGTCACAGCATCCCTGTTAGTTCCCCTGAGGCCAAATTCTCTGACAATGCACATAGTGTCCGGTTCTTTCTGCACACAGTATCGTGCCCTAGCTGAAATCCCAGGGAGGAAACCTCTTTTTCTGTATGCTCACTAGTGTGGATGATCCCCAGGAATTTTCCTGGTCTGCCAGTGTATATCCAATAAGACAGGAGACAGAGCCTACAACACTGTGTGCAATAATTTTCCACACTCTTAAAAATGTTCAAAATTGCCTTGGCACATGCACACCTCATCTATGGTGGGATACAACCGGTATCCTTCCTGCTATAGCACGAGCTCTCACACTAGTCCTGCATCTGGGTGGAGCCCTGAAGGAACTGGAGCTTCCTGTAACCTATAAAAGGAGTGGAAAGCTCCAGAGCAGCAGCATGCCTGCTTTCTGTGTTAAAGTGATACATTTCTCCTCGCTTCCTTCTTTTCACTGCAAAAGCAGTAAGTTTTTTTCTCTCCCTTAGAGAAGACTCTGCTCCACCACTCCCAATGGAATTCCGAGTTCTAGGTTGTCAGATGACCTACTCTGCCTAGCAAACAGTCACATACAAAACCCAGAACAGCAGGCACCAGCCACCCTGTTGCATTGATGGCTGGCACCACACACCTTCACCCAGTACTATTTTGTCAGCAGTAATTCTACACAGCCACCATGAGCCAGCCCGTGCACAGCACAGTGAAATACAGTGGTGGGCCTGGACCAGCCGCTACCAGTTACTGCTGTGGTAGAGCCTGTCCCTGCTAGGCTCCCAGAGCTCCATGGCCCCAAAGCTCCTCTCTCTCCCTGTGCTGCCCATCCACAATACTGTGATGTGGTAGGGGAGCCCCATGGGTAATAACCCCCCCAAAATCCCAAAGATATGTCTCTTTCCGAGGCCAGGAAATGGCTAACAAAACCAGGGGAAGCAGTTTGGATGCACATAGCTCAGCTGTTGTGGAAAAGTGTGGTTTGGTTTCTGTTGACAAATATCCCAGGACTGTTGAGCATTTCCTTGATATGATATGGTGGGAGGCTTCTAGGCAGCCATGGACCTGCAAATGTTGGTCTGCAGAAACTGGCACTAAGAGTTTTGCTTTTTGCACACAAATGAGGAGAGCAAAGCACTTCACCTGTCGCAACATTTTTTGTATGATTTTTACAAGAAGTATGTGTCTGGTTTTGACTTATGTTTTGCCTCCCAGCACAGTGCACTGTGGAGGATCTCAGCTCCCACATCCTCACACAAGCACGCACACTACAGGGCTCTCCTCCCAGATTTCCAGCAGGCTGAACTGTGCCACACCACATTGCTGATCTCCAGGATTCTGGACCAAGTTCCTCGCAGCATCCAGGGAGAGAGCATGCTGAGTGGCAAGGCATGGCAAGTCAAGTCAGGCAGAGCTGCTACTAGAAATCTCTTGCTACGTGAATGGGAGGGAGAAGAACAGGAGAGAAGTGCAGAGCAGATACTGTCCAAAGGCACATCAGCCAGAATGAAGCATAGACAACATTAGATAAATTCAGAGACAGCTTATGGATCTGCAAGGTAAATTAAAACAGGGTATTTCTCAATTCTCTATGGATCTTACTGGGGTAATTGTCAGAAACCCTCCACCAGAGGACTGCAGTAATGTGTAACAGAATTACTGCTTTTGATGTCCAATCTGGAAGAAGTCCATCATCTCAAATACATCATTGTATCTTCATTGTGACTTCTGCAAAGTATTGAGCTTTCCATTGGATGACAACTTTTCCCTGCATATATTGATCCTAAGTCTAGGGGCAGGGAGTTGTTTTAAGTAGGTTTGTTTGTTTGTTTGTTTGTTTGTTTGTTTGGGTTTTTGTTTGTTTGGTTGTTTTTGGTTTTTTGGCTGTTGTTTTATGGGTTTTTTAATTCTGACTTAATTAGAAACCCACTGGAAGACTATAAGTAATACTTTAGGCCTGAAAATCGGCACAGACGAAATGAAGGAGCATTGTACCTCTGGGTATATATTTCTATATTTCCTCTAACAGTGACACAGAACTGAGAACATGGGAGGTTAGTTGCATGGCAAAAAGAAATGTACCATCAGTTGGTTATCTTTCTTTTCATATGCATTCTACTGCAATGGTACTTTTCCTCTTCTTCCTGTGAATCAATAAAAGGATCTTCTGTAAAGAAGAATAATAATCTTCTGTAAAGAATATGGGTATGGAAAATCCAGAAAATCCCTTAGTCAAAGTTTTAACTAAATTTCCCTCAGGTCAGAATGGAAATGCCTACAGATTTTCTGTTCTTTTTTCCATATGTATCATACACTCATTTGCTAATTTTGCTTACATTTCCTCTGCAAAAAAATTAAAACAATTAAGTAAATTCCTAAAAGACAGTAATGAATCAATCAGAA
Source organism: Motacilla alba alba (assembly GCF_015832195.1). Lineage (NCBI taxonomy): Eukaryota > Metazoa > Chordata > Aves > Passeriformes > Motacillidae > Motacilla > Motacilla alba. The sequence continues at coordinate 30,545,474 of NC_052020.1, forward strand.
ACACCACAAAAATGTTTTTGGCTCTCCCAGCTTTTTAGGCTTAGTGTTAAAAAAAGTGGTAAAATATCCAGAATATTCTGGATATCCTATCCTGTGAAAATTGTTAGTAGTAGTGATAACTGCACACTACATAAAATAGGACAATTTTCAGATCAATTTGTAGAGAGGTTGAAGATTGCCTTTGGTTTTTTTAGTTTTGTGATTTCTTTGGAAGTTTTGGTGTTTGGGTTTTTTCTTTGATTTTGTTTTTCCCATTTATGAAACAAAATATTCTGCTTGGTGAACTGGTTTGATGATGGAATTGCTCCTGAAAGTTATTTGTCAGTGAAAGGAGTAATGAGAACATAATAGCTAATCCCTGAAAAGTTCAGCTGGATTAAAAACAATTTGAATGCTTTTTTGGAAAAAAAAAAAAAAAAAAAAGCTCTTTGCAGATGGTCTTCATTAGAAACACTAGAAGAGTTATTTCACAGCTCTAATAGAATGTCTAGTCAATATCCCCTAGGCCTTAATATTTTCAGTTTCAGAGATTAACAGTCTCGTTGAAGTCATCTGCTTGCATTTAAGAAATATACTCACCATACACACACACACACACATATATATACACACATATATACACATACCTATTATCCCTTTAATTCAAGCAGATAACTATGTATATTAATATATCAGATATATTTATATTGCAAGAAAAATAATCAAGAGAAGCCTACTGCTTCAGATTAATTTTTTCTTTTTAATCTGAAACAAAAGCTAAGAAAGTTAGCAATTTATTTTGTATTATACTGTCAGTGTCAGTTACATATTACCATTGCAAAACCAATTTCCTGCTATGGAGTAAAACGGATGCACCCTGGAGAACACATCAGCCTCCATGTCACCCTGCTGCCTTGACTTTAGCTATGGTACCACACACAGGCAGATAGCTAGATATACAGTTATCCAACCTGCATATATTATCTGATTGGCATGTTCACTTGCTCCTTGACTGCCATAAATGAGTGGCTGTGCAGGTGCCACTAGCACATGCATCTTTTTCTGAATGCACCATTGTAGGAGTAGCTGAAAAGCTGTTTGTACTGCACAGTCAGAAAGTTGGCAGCAGGACTGGGTGAAAAATGGCAAGTATGTTTAAAAAAAAAAAGTCAAAAACTTAATGTTTACTCTACATTTTTTAATCAACTATTTTCCAGGCTTTGATTTTACAATTATTGCATTTTCTTCTTCTTACCTTTCTTCCTCCGACCCCCTTTTTTTCCCCACTTTTTTCATTTTATGCCCTTTGTTTTTATGACCAAGTAGAAGAGAATGACAATAAACAGAATGAATGAGAGGGAGGAGGAAACAATACCTATGAAACTGTAACACTTTTAGTAAGTTAGTTTAATAGAGATGTCTTTGTTTACCTGTCTTGAGATAATAAATGTTCCAGTAGGTGAAGCTCAATTTGATAGAAAATTTTGGATAGCTCAGCTTGTTTAGCTGGTTATAGATTTTGACCCTATCCATTTTCTCTCTTAAAAATAGTACTATTGTACCTTTTTAGACAACACTGTAAGAAATTACTACCTCCTTTTGTTTCATGTGTTGGGTGTTTGCAATTTGTGACCTGAATCAGCAGATATATATGTTTCATGCATATGTATAACACTTTTGAAAAATTGGCAAGAATGATCTTTGAGCTTGAAAGGAAAAGAAATAAAAATTTTGTGTTTACAAATCATGGCTTAAGCTGTTTCTCCATCTCAAGATTCATGTGTTTGCTTTCCATTTCAGCAGCTGCTGGAAGCACTCTTCAATAGGAACCAAGTAAATCTATACCACCTGTCTGTCTGAATTGGAGGCCAAATCATTCTGTTATTCTATCTCAACATTTAAGAAGTAATAAAGCATCTCAACCTCAATTTTTATGCCATGAAGAAAACAAACCAGAAGGGGAATAATAAGACCTTTGTTAGGCAATCTACAGGCATGTGACTTGGAATTACAGTAAAATCTTCATCATTGATCCAAAAATTCTTTGCAATTCTGAAGCACAGTGTCTTCCTCTTCAAATTTGGTAAATGCTGATATGTTCTAGCTTGAATTTAATGCTGACCTATATTTATTTTACTACAAGCTACATTTTTAGGTCTTTTGATATTTAGCTTCTCCCCCAGTTATGTCTCATGGCAAGGTGGCTTTGAAGATACTCACAGAGTAGAGTTTGTGAGTATAGAAACAGTTATTTGAGAAAACCATCAGGATTCTTCCAGAAGCACATGGCATGTTTATCCCTATAGACTTGAAAGTTATTCTGCTCTAAACTCTGCAGGTCTCCCACACAATGTTCATAAATAAAAGCAAACTTTGAATCCCTGCCTTTAGTCCTAAATCCCAAGGTAAGGATTGACTGGAATATACTGGAACAGATCTTTAGGTTTGGACGAAATGCTAGTCTTAGATCATTGCCATGCCTTTCAAGCACTCAAAAAACCCTACTGTAATATGTTATTTTGGTACTGGGCCATGCAAACCTTGCCCAAATTTTGAGTGCAGGAGCTGTCAGCAAAGAGCTGTATAGTTGTAGGCAGGAGGTACTTCAGTGCACTTCAAATGAAACTTGTCCCCGCATTTCACTTCAAATCAGCTGATTAGGAAAAATGCATTATTGTGCCAAGATGAAAACAGATAAGCCAAACTAATATTTTTTTTCCAGTGAGAGTTTCATACAATCTATTAAATAGAGAATCCAGAGCAGTAATCAACACAAGCAGGGGGGTGTTAATGGAGATATGGTAAAGCAGTGTATGACAGCCAAGGGACAGAGTGCACTTCTTACTCACTCTCTCCAGCCATGAAATCAGTAACTCAGATCATTTGTCTTAGTCATCTATTATTACTTTGGGGTGAATCAGTGAACGGACGTTTAAGGACATCCCAAGCAGATTTGTTCATTTAACAGGGAAAAAAAAAAAACAAAACAAAAATAACAACTGTTTTATTTGAAAGCCAGGACCAAGTGAGATTTAGTTTAGCTAAAGTAATATTTGACATTTGTTCAAGTTGGGCAGGAGTTCAGCCAGAAGTTATCATATGATTGGGTTTTGGGGTTTCTAGTTTTTTGGAAGTCTGTGTGAAATGATCTAGTAGTGGTCTGAGTCCAAATTCCAAAACCCCACAATTTGCAACATTGTTAACGGTTTCTAAATAGAAGGAAAGACATACAACCCCTAGTCTGCTCCAGGTCTGCTGTGCACATTTGAAATAAGGAGACTGGGGATGTGAAATGACATCATTACCTTTGCTCTCCTGACAATCCCTCATAAGGAAAAAAGTCTCTGAGAAAAAAAAGAAAATAACTACTAACCACACTAACTTCTCGGTTGAGGTGTCTGTCCTTATCCTATGGATCTCAGCAAGCCCCTTTTGGCATTGTCACATTTTTGTTGAGCCTGGCTAAGAGTCAGCAGGATCTGCACAGTGAAGATGAAACAACTTACTATGTCTTCTTTTAGAGTCATTTGAAAAGCATGTACCCTAAAGTTTCTTCAAAGTTGACCTTTCATTCATTTGCCTTTTAGGATGTATAAAATTAAATATATTAACAAATACAGAGGTTAAGAAGAAAATACAATGAAAAACACTGTGGTATTTAAATTATATGAAGTTTTCCACTTTTAAGGAAAGTTTTTTTATGTCTATCACTCTAGCCTTCCCTGCAACCAATGAAACACATTTAGTCTGCATTAAAACGAAATATCCTATGAAACAGTTTTAATGGTAAAGGGAATAGTTCAAAGTCAAGGAAAAGCTTTCACTAATCTCTTACATACAATCACATCTTTAACTATATTATTTGCCTATTCCTGGCAGAGTTTTTCAGAAAGTATTTCTTAGAGGACTGTAATTAAGAAGGTAATTTTCTCAGCAGTATTGTTGTTGGCCTCCTCAGTAAACAAGTGATATTTCTAAGAGTACATCATGACGATTCAGCAGTTAAAAATATTTGCAAACCAAACCCCCCTAGTCTAAAAAGTAATGCAAAGTGCATGAAGACATGGGCTATTTTCTTTGTGAACACCAGTAATAACATAGCAATAAAGATTATATACCATTTACCCATTTGTTTGTTGCATTGTTTCATCTCTCTTCCACTGCCTTCTTCTACATCTCTCCACTACCTTTCCAAATGAAAGTTTAGGCTAAAAAATTATGCTTGTCATTCAGGGTTTCAATTGAAAATGAAATTTCAAACTTCAGATTATGGTTTCAACTTCAGATAAATGTGTGGAGTGCCATTAAAACAAGTGTTCAAGTTAAGAATAATGTTCTGTATATGTTTAGTTATATTTGCTCAACCTTTGGAGTAGATAAGAGTATCTTTTATCCTGAATGAGCTTTACCAAATCACACATAACCAGATACTGAAATGAAGAAAAACTTAAAGTTATTTTTCCTATGCAGTTTCATTTGATTTTTTCCTCATTTTTGTACTGTACTGAAAACAACAGATTGGACTGCAAAGGTTTTTGGTTGTATTTTATGTCTGTTCTATTGTGACAAGCTGTGAAGGCTATGTGGCTGCAGCCTATTTTTGATTCACATCAGTTAAACAGGAGAAGAATCAGGTCTATGGAGTCCTGCAAGGATTGCAGAGATATGTGGTTTCCTGGCATTGATCACAACTGTTGGATAATGGCTCCCCTCAGAGGTAGTATAGGAAGCATGCGCCAGTCCAGTAGGTCTTGCTACTTGATGTCAGGAGGAAAGAGGTTGTGCATTATATGCGAGTTTTTGCAAACTCCATCCTACAATGAAATAGAGTTTGTCAGTTTAGTTATTTTCTTTTGTGGGAAATTACTATGGCTAATGGATACAATATGTTACAATTAACAATGGAAGTATACTTAAGAAATTAAAAATGAAAATGTGGTATCAGGGATTAAGATTCATTCTGCAAAATATAGTGGGCTTTTAAGTCACAGTAGAAGCATGCAAAAGAGAAGCTTATCTGACTATTTTCTAATATTTCAGGTTCAGAAAACTAAAATGAAGGCAAAATAATGAATAAAATATTTCTATTGATTTTGCAAGCTAGAGATGCGAATGTTTGTCCAAACAGATGTTTAGAGTGACTCTGTGCCAGGCTCAGTTGTGGTTTTGAGAATGCTCCTTCTCAGTAGTGTCTCTCATAGCTTCCCATGAGAGTGTCCTTCAAAGCTTACAAGCAAATTTTCTTGCCTCAAACTGTTAATTTAGGATAACATATCACCATGAACTCTCTCCTGTACTTCTTTGAGGGACTCTATTAAGAAACATGAAGATGACTCCTTCCAATATTATTTCCTGCCACTTTTATGAGTTGCATAAAAATGTCACTAATCTGACTATTTAAAAAGTATCCTAAAATTTTTCTTAAAAATTACTCACAGTTTGACCATCAGATCATTGTGGAATGCATTGGCCTGACTTGTTTACTAAACAGGAAAATAGAATAAAAGGATAATTTAATACATTGAACATATTTTTTGAGGTCTACTCATTCTTAAGATTTCTCCAATTCAAGAAATGGAGAATATCAAATGAAACTAGCATGTGGCAGATTCAAAAATAGCCAGGAGTAAGTGGTTCTTCACAAATGAGGAGAAAAACTTCAAGTCAGAATTTTCTGAGATGGCCACCATCACCACAGGAAAAGTCTGGAAGCTATAACTGGTGTAAGAACTAGGAAAACATCAGCTTACTGATCAGTAGCAGTTGAAGTAGCAAATAAAAAATATAGGAATTATTAGGTAAGGAAAAATGAAAGAGAAAGGAAAGAGTTTTGCCCCAGTGTAGACCCATGCTGCATCGTGAGTCCTATGCACAGATGAGTCCCTTGTCTCCAAAATGGATACAGCTCAGTGGGAGAGCTGGGGAGAGGGACAGCAGTACCAATAGGATGTGCAGCAGCTGCCATACATGGAGCCATAGAGTACCTGGGGCCCTCATGCCTGGAAAGGACTCAGCTGGGCAAAAATATGACAAAGATTTATAAAATCATGAGTAGAAAAAAAATAAAAGCGGATGGGGACTGATTGGTCATCACTTCTCCAAATCCAGGAAGTATAGACCATGAATGAAACCCAATGGAGGGCAAATCTAAAGCAAGCAGCGGCAGATATGTCCTGCCTGAATGCATCACTAAGGTGTGGAACTGCCTGCCTACTGTGTAAAGCTGAAGTGAGATAAACAGGAGACTGGAGAAATTAGTGGCTGTTAAATGTGTGGGTTTCATGGCTAGCTCAGCAAAATCCCTGCAGGAGGCAGGGAGTATTTTATTTTACAAGTTCATTACTCTGTTGATAAAGGATAATTCCAAGTACATTTTTGATTTCTAAAGGAATTTCAGATTTAAACATAATCCTTAACAGAAAAAAAACCACAGAAAGGTATTTTTAGTCTCTTAGAGATTATGTAACGGCAAGCATCACCTGGAACACAAAGAACCAAGATTAAGAGTAATTTCTCTTCTCTCAGTCATTGCATTGGCAATTCTGAAACACTTTTGCACAGACACATTTTTCTCTCACATTGTTACAAACCTGGCCAGTAGTATTCAGCATTTGTTTTTAAAATGGATGAATAAGAAAAAGAATTACCAGAACACTCTGGATTTAAAAGCTTTGGTCCATCCCTCTCTTCCACTGAAAGGTAAACATGTCGCTATAGTTGTGTCCTGGTTCTGGCCAGGACTAGGTTATTTTTTTGCAGTAGCCAGGAAAGGTATGGCCAGGACATGGAGGTTATTCTATACCACCTCACATCATTTTCCAGGAATAAGGAAGGGCTTGCTTCTGAGTCAGGATGTTGGGGTCTGTTGTCATTGCTTTTGTTGTTACTGTTCCTTTTCTTATCTCATTGTAATTTCCAGTAAATTCTTTTTATCTCAACTTGTGCTCTTTACCTTTTGTGCCTCCAGTTCTTCTCTCCAGCCACTCCCAGGGGTAGGAGGGGAGGGAAGTGAGTGAGCTGTGAGTAGTTTCAGTGGGAACACTAAATTGGAGAATACGTTTCCTAAACCATGATATGTTGTCAGGTTACAGTGGATGGCAAGGGGTGAGCAAATCTTATTCAGTAGGTAGGTCTTAATATAAACCAATAAATAAGGTGTGCACAGTCCTAGCTAAAACAAGAACAAATAAAAATTCTGTTTTATCCCAAACACTCAGGAAAGGGTTTTTTTCCCCCAAATGTATGTAATAAAATGGGTAAAATTTGATTCGTGCATCTTCTGTCATCCAAACAATACACTAAATAATTTTTTGGCTGTTGAATCTGAAATAACCTAGCATTAATTAATGCATACAAATTTTAAGAGCCAACACAATCCAACAGAACAATATTTCACATTTCTTCATAACCCCTTGTTGAACACAGTTTGAAATTGAAAGATGAAACAAATGAAGAGGCCGTTCTCTTTAATAATGTATGTTATGATGATTAAAAATAAGATCTGAGATGCCAGATGTAGGATTCTTTATGTGCTTTCCACAAAGAAAACAAAACTGTTGTTTTTGTAGGCCAGTGAATTTCTCTAGTTAAAAAAGCAAACACCCAAATCTCAATATAATCTTAGGACAGACATTTAACTGAGACTATTAGTGCTAGAACATATGTAACAACTGCTAAACAGTTTGGATGTTTTAAATGTCAGAATATTGAACACAGGATTATCTCAGATAATCAAGATACAGCTGTGGAGTCTGAGTTCAAGAAGGATGTGTAGTAATTCCTGAAAATCAGAATCCTCTACTGTATTACAAGCAATGGGCTATTAAGCTCTGAAAATCACCTCTCCTTTCAAAAGCCTATGTTTTGAGTAGGTTAAAAATTCATAGAAGTTCCTAATACAACAATGCATCTCAATGACTGAGTGAAATCTCACTCACCAGGAGTGAAATATTGCTCACATGTGTGCATGAATTAGTGCCATATGATCTTCTGTCATTTAGAGACCTATCCAGTACAAAGATAATTAAGACTATTACCCAGCAAATACTCTGACAGCATCATTTTCTCATCACTTTCTGTCGCCTCTCAGTACATGACTAGTTTAGCCTCTATTTTTGTATAATACAGAACATAGAACCAGGAGAAAAAAATTCTACCTGACAAATTTTGCTTTCTATCATATAATGTTATTATTAAATTATATATATAATAAATATACATATTTAAATAATATAATGTTATAAATTAATATATAATGTTATGAATATAATATTATATAATATAATGTTATTAATTTATTATGTTATGTTATGTTATGTTATGTTATGTTATATTATATTATATTATATTATATTATATTATATTATATTATATTATATTATATTATAATATGATTCAATATGATGTGATATTATTATATTCCCACTGCTAAAAATGCCAGTACTTACTAGGGAGCAAGTAATTTGGGATACATTTGGAATAGAAATGAAGGCCATACTCTTTCAAAAGCATCTCCGTGCTACCGACTGCTCCAAAAACATCTCCCTCACTGCGAGCATGGAGGTGACATGCGGTACTGGCCACACAATGTATGTGGCTTTGTGTAAACTGTTCTGAAGCAAACCTCAACGATATGCTATCTCACCAGGGGACAATCTGTCTCACTGCTACCAGTATGTTACAGCTGACACTTTATAACGTATGGAAGCAGTGTGTGTGTGTGTATACACACACACACACACACACACACACACACACACATATATATATATATAGTTTATATGTGATGTGAGGTGCCATTTCTTCCCAGAAGTCAAGGGATGGAGAACTCCAGTACTGCTTCTTCTCTCCACTAAATGCTCTCACACGGCTGTTGTTGAATATGGCCATTACTGGCCTGAGAAGTAATGGCTTCATGTACCACATTGTAAAAATAGAAATTAGTCAGTTTTCCAATTCAGCTGGCAGTTTTTGTTTTTAATATTTTTATTACTGTAGACATCATCGTCCAGCCATCTGCTAAAGATGAGACAGAGACAATAACTGAGCAGAACTGGAATGAATTTTGCTGTATCTGCAGCTGGGCATTTCATTACTTTATTCTGATGGGGAATGGATGGGGGGAGGTACTTTGTTCTTTTTTTAGAGGCAATCAAAATGCGATGCACAGGAACACTTAAGTGTGAAAAAAGATACTGTTTTTTACCGGAAGACTGGAAGACCCATATTGACCTTTGTTTACCACTCTCCCATCACTGTTGTGACAGAAGCAGCAAGTCTGTCTCAGTTCCTCCTTCCGTCATTCCTGAGGCTCTTCTGATAACTGAATTAGATTTTTGCAAAACTGAGAGAGGTGTTAGGCTTATCTGCCCCAGATGCCGCAGCTCTCTTGTATCTTGCTTTAGCTCTTCATGCTTCCTTTCCCTCTCCTCCACAGTCACCCTCCAAACAATAAAGATGACCATCCACCACTACAGAAATTGGCAGTCAGCAGGCTCTTCCTTCATTAAATCCAAAATTACGCCAGAGTATATAATTAGGATGAGTAGCTTTGGCCAGCTACAGGCCATATTGTTTATCAAAATGGCAGAGCACTCTCACCGAGGTAAGTGTGCTTTACCATGTATCAAAAATCTCTAGGAAAACCACTTTTTAATAAAGTTTGGCGAAAGTCAAATAAAACTTAGTGCATATTAGGGTTGATATTAAGTCCAATGTGGTGGATGGGGTATGCCCTGAAAGCACAGCAGCAGCTTTCAGCACACAGAAGTGTGCAGAAGTGAAACCTTGAAGTCCCATGGAAGCTTTTGTATTAGATGTGTCTGGGATTTGGTGGTCTTTAGCCAAAATTATTCCTACACAGTCATCCTGTTGATCTATATCCTCTCATTACAAATACATACAAATTCCTTCTATTTTTCTTTCTATGGGATTGTTAAATAACTGGAAAAACTCACTGGACTAAAAGATGCTTATAAGCACAGTATTTGCCACTTGTGTAGAATTACAAAGAAATGAAAGAATTACCTGTATCAACTTCATCAAATCTCAGCATGAAAGCTCTGTAGAATAAAAGAATGGAGAAAACACAGTTAGAAGTAGGATATAAATGAGCCCTGATCCACTGCCCATTGATGTCAGTGGAAAGACTTGCACTGACTTCACCAGATGAGGCCTGTTGTGAAGGTCTGAAAAATGCTAACGATATCTTTATGCAAGATATTTTCAAAACAAAATGGGGATGCCTTTTTTTTTTAATCAATGGGTTTTATAATATGTCATCACTTCACAGAATATCCACATCCATAAGAAATTGTTGCAAGGAAAAGCAGACAACAGAAAATCTATTTAATTAGCCTTCAATTAGTCAGAAACTTATCTATGTCAAGAAAGACAACAACAGAGGAAAATATGCAGTAACACATTACAGCTGTTCATTTTGGAAGACACAAATAAAATAATTTCATTTAATTGTTGTCTTCTTACATTTTTACTTCCTCCCTCATACCATATTTCTCTTTGAGAAATCTCTCAGCACAGTTAAATTGGAACACTATACAGGAATTCTTGCTCCTTTTTATTATTTTACCATATGAGGGTTCAGGCATGTTGTCAGGTCATTTGACCTCCTTAAGTGCATTGGCAGAACTCTGATATTCATGGCCAAGAAATTTTCCTTGTTTCCTTTTCTAAAAGTTGTTTAAATTAAATGATAATTTATATTAATTACAGAAAGTACATACTTAATTAACTGAGGAAAGACTTATTTTTTTTCCCCAGGCATCTTTTACATTTTAGCTGATGAATCCAACGATGAAAGAGATAGAAGCTGACTTTCAAGTTGTTATTTTGTCTTATTAATAAGAGGGATGGAATGATGGAACATGAGGTGATTGATACACAAGGAAAAGATCAGACACATTTGCAATTTGAGTCCAAAAATAGCCATGTTAATAGAAGAAGCTGTGAGAGCAAGCTTTAAAAGAAAGCTTTTATGGTGAAAAGTGATCTACGGGATCTTGATTTAGAAATTATTCTGCCTACTGCAATGCCTAAAAAAACCCCAAACTAAAATTAATGGGCATGACTGTTCCAAACTGAAGTGCATACAAACAGACCTGAGAATCTGCATTTTCTGTAGCATCTATTTGCACCAGAGGAAGGTTGTATCAAATGGGTGCATATAAACCCAAAGAGAGGTGCCCTTTTATTTCAGGAAATGTGCTTCCAGGAACAGGATGTTATTAAATGTAAATTAGTATCAATTGATCACCCAGATAATTCTTCAAACTTATATGTTTTTTCAACACTTTTTTAAAACTTTGGTGACAAAAACCAAGAACAGAAGACATATCGCAAATACAAAATAAAAGCATTTTTACAAATCCTATCAAGAGCAAACATGTATCTTGAAGTCAGTTTTACATAAAGTATTTACAACCATTGAAGTAGTCAATGTTTTTTATTTGACTGTAAGCTCAACATTTCTGAGCTTAATTTTTTTCTCAGAGTTATGATATTTTTTTACCCCTTGGAAATTTTGGGTATATTTTCAAAATTGGTTATGTTATTTAGGTGGCTTTCAGCATCTAAAGTTCTGCATTTATGGTAGAAATCTTAGCAATTTGAAAGTGGAAAAGCATTCAATTTGCACATTCTGGAGCTCCATTAGAATATCCTACCTCAAAGCACTAGTCTCACAAAGCACTTAAATCTGTTCTGAATTTCTCTCTCAGCCATAATTTTCACAATTTCAGTAAGGCATTCATGTGCTTCAAGTCAAGAACTAGTTTTAAAACTTTGCTGAAACAGAGCTGAAAGGTTGCTTTACCCATTCAAAGTACCAGGGCAATTCAAGTTTTCTCCCCCTTTTAACTGTAGGCTCTGTGCACTTTGCAGCCCTTGTGAGCTGCTGTTCTTGTACACTGCTCCAATCCTCTAGAATGCACCGTGTACAGACAGCCTCTACCAACACTCCTCAGAGTGCCTTAACATTTTGAAAGAATAGCAGTTTTCCAAATCCAATATATATTGCACATCCAACTTATGAAAAAAAATTAATTACTAGAAGATTACTAAATTACTAAATTACTAAAAGAATTGCTAAAAGATTCTTCACATAACTTATTCAAATGCATGAACTTGAAGTCAAAACAGGATTTTAGACTAGATATGCAATTTTATTAGGAAGGCAAGCCAATTAGCCAGATCAGTGTAGAAGTGGGGGAACTCATGAGGGGAGGAATACATCTGCCCAACTCAGGTGGGAGCACTACTCCTTTCCAGAGGTTAATATGTTTCAAGACAACCTCAGAAATAACCAGCTTACTTCACAGAAGCGAACTTTACATCTTCATATCCAGATCAGATGTCATGTCTCAGATAGGTTTCCCTTTTTTACCCCGCAATATATCACTCTTCAGTTACCATCAGTGAATTATCACAAGTTTTGTTCACTACATGAGGCTATGATCTCATTTAAGTAACATCAGCTTCATCAAAAGTTAAATCCAGAACACAGAAACGTTTAAAACCTTTAAAAGGAAATATAGTCACATTGCTGAGCATGTACCTGAGAACAGATATCGCACACTCAGATTCTGAGTGTTTCTTAGATTCTTAAGAAACAGTCTCTAACTCTAAGACTCATAGTGTTACAGTTCTGTTCCCCATACATCCAGATACTATTTTTGTTGTTAGTTTTAATTAATTTTAATTCATTTCCAGTTGTGGAAATTTCCTCAGCAACTTTTAAAGTTACTAATACAGATACATATGTAATATCATCTATATATCAGACCGCAAAAATTCAGCTCTACAATTTAATTTTTTTATATGTAGTTGAAACACGTTTATGACAATAACCCTTTCACATGCACGGTGTCCTGCTCTACATGGCTGACTGGGTCTAAAACTCTCAATACATGTCCTTCTACCAGACTGAAATTCATGCAAGATAAACAATACACAACCAAAAGGTTAAGTGAGGACATATGTCATAAAATGGTGTCTGAAGCATCTTTTACTAAAAAGGTTGTTTAGATATTTATTGTTACTTAGATAAGTATTTATTAAATTCATGTCCCCTAGGTATTACTTCCTAGTCTAGATCCTATCTAGGATTTCTTTCAGATAATTGACCATTTTCTTTCTAGTTATTCAAATATGTTTGAAATAGGCCTTGTTTAATGTCCTGTTTGCTTAAGCAGGAATTACACAGTGTTGTTGGAAAATATGCAAAGAACTTTTTTTTCTTTTTTTCTTTTTTTTTCTTTTTTTTTTACTACATATAGCACCTGTTGTACTCTGCTAGAACAGGCACTATCACTGTTCTTTGTAGGCAATTTTGGGGTGAGACTCTCAGATGCAGAAGGATAAGAGTATGTGGTGAGACTGCACAGATCAAACCATCCGTATCTCCTATGACACAGACACATATGAGTGTACAGGCAAGGAGCCCTTTGGAATTCACAAGAAAATAGAAAACAATTTAAAAACTAAGGAGGAAATCATAAGTTTAATAGGGAGGTTAAATTAGACACAAGCTTTCAATATGTGTACCATAAGGGTTGGAAGAGGAACAAACTTCATAATGAGTAAATACAAAAGCATCTGCACAACAAATGTCTCTTTAATTCTTTTCTCTGGAGTAGCAATAGAGGGACCTTCCTTTCTCATTTTGACCTCATTATAGCACATTACTAGAAATATTTTGAAGACTTATACCTATTTTAAAAATAATACTCAGTTCCACATTGAGTAACACCAATTACAACAGTAGGTGGTTGTTGAACTGAAGAAAAAAATGGGCCACAATTTACTACATGTGGCACTTGGGATCATTTCATCTGGCTTTTCACTAAGGTTAAGAACTGGCGTGTTTCACTGGAAAAAGCTGAGAAGAGATCTAGGCATTGAGAGATAAAGCAGGAGGTTCACAACAACTACTCCTATAAGAAAATGATAGGCAACAATCCAGAAGCTCTCTAAGCTGGAATCACAAGCCTTGTCAAAGGAAGATAAGGCCTGGGAAAAGGAAGTTGATTGAAAATACAAGCATTCTGAAATATTGTTCCTCTATTTCTTCTCTGGAGAGCTAATATTTCCTGATCAAACTGCCATTCCTCAATTTAGTGAAGACCAGGAAGGGACTGCATACCTCAGAAAGTCTGAACACGAAGACATAAATCTTTAAAAGTGACAAAGGAAATCAGAGGATGCTGTATCATGTAAAATAATTCTAAACATTCAAGTGTCCTCCATTTCTAAACATTCAAGACTCTCTCCCCTTTGAAGGGACTCTTCAAAGGACAAGCTGAAGACAGAGTCCTTGACACAGTTCCCAGAATAGCACATGTGCTCCCTCTGGTATGATTTAAGGTGTCTGAGTATCATTTATGGAAAACAGTTTTTCACTGAACCCAAATCTTCAATTGTTGCAAATGTGCTCCTTACAGTTAAATAAATTTTAAAAAATTACAAACCTTCTTTGGTTCCATATTTATATCAGAACATCCTTGTATATCTGAAAGTCATATACTGCAAACAGCTTTGTGTCTGAGTTTCAGAAGGAAGTTGAAATAATGGAAACTACCTAGAGGTAGAAAAGTACAGTGTGTTTTCCAGTGATTACAGGGGGGAAAAAAATCTGTGAACTAGGATTCTTTAGTTTTATTCCTGATTTTATCAGAGGCTGGCTTAAGACATATCCACCTTAGTTGTTTTAACAGCTAAAAGATGCTTGGCCACAGCAAGACAATTCACAGCACCAGTTAGGAACCTTTCTCCTTAGTCATTCAGCAAAGAGATTTTTTGGGCGTATGTGTATTGCCAGGCTCCCAAAATAGCCAATGGAGACTGATAGACTACTTTTAAGAATGAGTCAGAGCAAAAGCATGAGAGAGTTATTTCTGTAATTGCACTCTGAAGGAGCCCATTTCTGACCGTCCACTACAGAAAAAGTGTCTAAGAAATATCACTGAGTTTCTTGGCATCAGCTCAGTCCCAGGGTAACTGATCCCTCCATGTGAAAGCTCAGCCAGCTGAGGACATTGTCACATCAGCCACAGGATCGCTCCTTTGAGCCCCAGCTGCCCTGATCACTCAGGTGGCCTCTCTGCTGGCTGAGGCTGATTTGACCTGGGAAGAGCCAGCTGTCTCTGCACTCAAAACCACCTTTTAAGATCAGCCTGGACCACAGTTACATCTCCATGACTGATAGGAGTGTGTCCAACATGGAACATTTGGCCCAGACAGTCCTATTCAAGCCTGATGCCCACACCCTGCAGGTTGGAATCATGGGGACCTAGAGACTAAACCAGAGCAAATTCCCTATCTCATGTTTTATGGCAGTCAGTGGTAGCAGGAAAATACTGAATTTCTGCTGAAGCAAGTTTCTGACATTAATATGTTTTTATAAAACAGTTCACAATAAAAGAGCCAAGCATTTCAAGACTAGATGATGACTTGGTATAACTAAACTGTCCTAGGAGATGCACTGGGATGGACCTCTTTTTGGTACTGACATTTGTATTTCCAGGTAGTCACTAGTTTTTGAAAATAAATCATCAAATAAACAGCAGGACCCAATGTAAAAGAACATTTAAATATCAGAGTTATCAGACTGCTTTTAAACTGTGATTTTAATAGTCTAGACTTCTTCTGATTCAGAATCACTTTTCCAGGCATTGATACTTCTTCCCCTCATCCCAGCTTGCTTCCTGCAGTTCTATATTTTCCAAAATAGGGCTTCAACCTCCCATCTCCTCAGTGTCAATCTCCCATCTTCATCTATGCACTTCAATTTCTCAACTACTGCCACATAGGGGGGCTTGAAAAGCAGAATCACTACAGCTGCATCTACACAAGTCAAGTATTACCCAGTTGTGCCGCTCCAAGGGCTGTGCTCCCTGAGTCGCGCCATTCCATATGGATGGCAGCTTAATGGCCTCTATTACTGCACTGTCCTGCTTTCTCTGCATCTGGATATCAGAGAAGAATGTTTTATGTCACCAAATTATTCATCTTCAAAAGCTACAGTGACTTGCATTTGAAATATTTTCAGTGCTCTGAGTGTGTCTGAGGGACTTAATTCACTTGTTTTGATTTCTAGAAGACACTATTTCACAGTCCTATGGATTTCAGCATTTCAGAATCTTTGGATTTCTATTGATTAAATCAGTAATCTTTTCTTGTTTTTGTATTTTAAGTATCATAAATGTACAAGACACTTTTTTCATTAATTATCACTTTTTTTTGCTAGAAAGTTGAAAGAGTTTCAAAAATGAAGCCACTTTCTGAGTAGTGAGTCTATCCAGACAGTATAAAACTGAGTTCATACCAATAGAGCAGCTCTGATACTAATATCTATATACTGTATATTCTGTGTTGTTAGATTACTGTCTGGAAAGTTCTCAATGAAAGCTCTTTCAAAGGCATCCTAAAAAAAATCCATTTTGAAAAAGCCAATTAATAAAAATATTTGGTTTTCAATAAATTAGAAAAAGAAAAAAACCAAAGCAAGTTGAGAATAAAGTGGGTAGCTACTCTTGAACTGTTTGAACTCTTGAATCTACAAATGAATTGTGGAAAATCTGACAGACAAACCAAGGTAAAATGACATAATTTCATTTCTGCTTCTGTGGGGAGAAGAGGAAAGGGGGAAACTATTGTGGTTTTGAAATCACAACAGAATGAACTCACTCTCTTTCTCTGACCTATTCATTTCTCAATACTTATTTTTATAGCTCATGTTACGAAGTTGTGTAATGATAATTTATAGGTCAGCTTGACAGAACCAGGCAGACAGTACTCAACATGATCCTTACTGTTCCTGCTCACAAATACAAGAGCCTATATTACTTCTCCTCTCCCTCAGACTATTTGAACCTTCCTCACAGAGATGTTATGAAAGGAAATACATGAACAAAAATATGGAACAAAGAGGAGAAAGGGCAGACTTTTATATAATTCATCGAAAAACATTTCTAAAAGCCAGCAAGGATGCCACATTCCTAAAGCAATTCAGAGAATGCCTACAGAATTGGTGCCCACAACACAGACAGATATCTATTTTTCTGAGTTTATGTCTGACTCTGGATTCAGCATTTCAGCAGCTCATCATTACACTTCCAGCGCAATATGAATGTGGCGTGCCATGAGTGCAGAACTGATAATTCATCCGTCACCAATAGTCACATCCAAGCCTGCCCAGACATAAACACACACACACACTGGAGGAAAAATCTGGTTCCTATGTATAGGAAATTCTATTTTCAGCTAATAGGTTACCTAAAAATAAACTCTTACTCAATTGCAAGGGTTTCCTTCATTCCATTTTATTAGTGCCATTAAAATACAAAGTCCAATATTGATTTGAAAGAACTATTCCTATTTTAGCAGTGTCAGGTGGCTGGGTTCCAGTATTGTTTGAATACACTTTACATTCTTATAAGGAACTGAGCATTTTTCAAAGGGACAGAACTTTATATTTTGAAAAATATCCCTCAGTGATTTTCTGCCAGCTGAAGCATCCAAAGTGTCTGCCCTCAAGAAAGATTCAGTGCTTTTGGCAACATTTACAAGCTAGTCTGTTTTTTCCAATCCAGAAACATTTTCTTTGCCAGACAGTCATCTGAAATAATGTTCTTACACAGAAAGTACATGTTCAGTATGTTTTGCATTTATACACCGTTAAAGACAAGGAGTTTGGAGGTCCTAGAGTCTGGCACTGGGCTACAAGGGCAGTTACTTTCAGATTGAAAGTGAAGACACTGGAAGATGGCAAAGGTGATAATAAAAAGCACTGGGATTTCTAAAACTATGACCAGAACATTACTCCCAGGCTTGCAGTCAATGGGGTCATGGGGCCATGATGCTAAAGAGTAATATAAGATTACCCAGTAGGGAAGGCTGTAATCAAATGTCAGCCCCTCACTGGGAGGATGGGAAGAGGCCAGCATCCGGTTCATGACGTTTGGCCATGGGGCCCTGGCTGACTAACTGACATACACGGCCCAGGTATTTCCAAGGTGAAAATGCTGAAGCAATAGGAACAGGACAGCCATTATCTTGATGTGATAGAAAACTCTGAATTTTAAATTACAAACATTTTCCTTCCTTTTCTATGAAACTTTATGGAGTGAGGGTTTTATTTATTATTGTTTGAACAATGGGCTATCCTAACAACACAAATTGCAGATTACATTGTCAATTTTATGACCAGAAGTTCCCAAATGAAATAGGATTTGGAATCTATAATGATTTCAGATTTTGAGGGATCTGTGGGAACTTCTCACAAAGCATAGCCTGCCTCCATTAGAAAAAGGGACAAAGAGAATTTAAGTATATGAAAATATTTTCAGATGTGAAAACAGTGCACAGCATTCTAAAGGCTTGATCGGACACAGCTGGATATCAGACTATGCCTGACAAATCTAGCTGTTTCCCCAGCTGCCTATTAGGTTCTCCTGACAGAGGTTATAAACTCCCAGCAGAGCAGGACTGGCAAGCATTTCTTATCTGCTTCTCTGTAAATGTAGATAGCTCATAGAACATAGACAGTAGACAGAGGCCTATGCTGCTCTTTTAGCTCCTCTGCCCTTCATTCCAGAGGGCATTCAAATGCAGGGCCCAACAAGTTGTAGACCAATTTCTCTATAGTCTGAAATTTTAATCATCACATTAAAATGTATTAAGAATGTGTCAGCATTATGACAACCCTAATATTCTTCAGAACTAATATTTTTTCTGGAGCAGCCTTTCCTTTAAAGTTTTGCAGTGACCTTGGTTATCCCCTCCCTCTCTCTTTTGAGTAAAAGTTTCTGTGTACAAGAAAACAAGTACTACAGAAATTAAATACACATACTTCCCACTGACAGTCTTCTAGAGTTGTTTTTCTTTGTTTGTTTTCTTTTTGGTGCCCTTTTTTTTGTTTGGAGTTTTCTGTTTGGTTGGTTTTTTTCCTTAAAATATTATCTCAGAGTTTAAAGGACCTGTTAATCAAGCTTCATGCCTCAAATTCTCGCAGAGAGTCTGGATTTTTTTAAAAATCTGATCTGAAAGTGTAGTACAAAATGTGACATAAACTGCCAATATGTGTGTTTCAAAAAAATCACCTACTCACAGCTATTAAGAAAAATACTTCCCTTTATATCTTTATGAAGCAAATAAACCTTTTGTTTTTCTCCTCTGAAATGCTAGGTGAAATGCCATGGCATATATTATCTTTAAGAGCAGATGAGCTAGGGTTTGTCTAGAAGGCAGTTCACAGAAAGAAGGTATTTTTCGCATATATTCACAAGAACCGCTCAGCATCTAAGCACGGCCAGCTTGTCATTCCCAAGCCAAAGGAGCAGATACAGAGCCTGTGCCAGTCTAGTTCCAACACACACAGTAACAAATAGCAGTCTCTGAGGTGATGCTGAGCCATCAGCAAGCCCCTCCTGGACCACTCAAATATGTTTTTAATATTACACAACAGACACAAAAGCCCAGCTTGCATTCAGCCTGCAGAGATGTCATACAAAGACCATGGATGACCCCAGGGGCTGCTGGGGCCCCCATCTGGAGCTGCCCTGCTCCTTCAGAGCAGCTTCAGCACAGCCGGGACCCCCAGCCCCAGAAGCAGATGTGCTGCAAAGGCCGTGTGAGGATGGCTGCTGAGAGGGCACACTGTGCTCTGCCTTGGACCAGTGTGTGTCCAGGCGCAGTGTGTGCCCAGCCAGCCAGGCAGGCAGCAGCCACGATCCCAGAGGCAGCCCTCAAACAGGATCCTTGTCCTGCTTAGCTGCTACAAGCTGCGGGCACCTCCTGACAGAAGGCTGGCTATGAGGCACAGATCAGCTGGAAAAGAATGGCATTACAGTCCTGTGTGAACACTACCCTTGTTGTCAGTGCACAGTTACAAGTACACAAAGCCACCCTGAGGATCTGTGGAGCATTTCCTAAGAAAATGTTTTTAGGCTCTTGCAGCCTACCCTCCGTTTGTGCTTTTATTCCAGTTTCCCATTTTACATGTCACCCATTGAAAACTTCGGCTATCATAGTTTCTATTCCTCAGATTTCACCTACTTGTCAAACTTTTAGCAAGTTTTCTCCAATGTCTTCCTTGTGTAATACATTTCTCCACCTCAGAGTTTTCTTTCCACTGCTTTTTCCATCAATTTTTCAGTTTTTGCTTTCAGATAGCCCCAAGTAAAGTCTTAAAATAGCCCTGCTCATTTCTTTCTCTTTTACCAATCACTAGATCTGAAAAAGTACTTCTGGGAGCTACAGACATTTTCTCTCATCTGCTAAGCCCTCCCTCCCCTCCTGAGATCCTGCCAAAGGCAGCAGAGTGGTCACTGAACTTAAAGGGTCAGCCACAATGCACAAAGGTTTTGTTAAATAAATTCTCCTTAAAAATAGATGGCCCAGCTCTATTTGTGACAGTGCCCTGATATTTTTAGGATCTCGACTTTATAATAAGAAAAACAAAGCTCAGATAAATTGTCCTTTTGATTTTTAAACCAACAGTCTGAAAGAGCATTTCCTTCTTTAGTGAGAGCTGAATTGAGCTCTGACTTTTGCTTAAGTTCTCCTTTGGCTTTAATAGCTGGATAATGCTTTGTGTTTTAAAGCTTGTTTACTGGGCAGCTTCTACAAACACTCATCACTATACTCTTTCTTTCAGTGGCATACACATGAGATGGCAGATTTACTAACTAATTAGAATATTTGACATCAGCAAGAAAAACATCCACTGTCTCTTTTTAACCAAAGAAACAGAGGAAACAGCCTAATGTGGCATTACTTACCCAAGAATTAATGGGAAAAAAAGGTTTAATCCTTGGACCATTAGGTCTACGGCTCTGTGCTTCAGCACAGAAGTCTGGATTGCTTTGCTGTAAAATAATAATGCTTTCTTGACATGCCACACAGCTGACGGTCTTTAAAGAACATAATTTTGTCACAGAATTAATTCTTAATATGATGGACCTTGGCTGCTTAGTTCTCTAATACAGTCACACAGAAGCTCCTGGCCAGATTTAATGCTAGCTGTGACTAGCCCTTGGGAGACCATGGCTAGGATTTCCTCCAGTCCATATAACCAAGTTTTTATTACTTTGTTCATAAGTGTTGTTTGAAATTAGACAATCTGTATTTTTCCACATGTTGGAATATTTTAGCAGTAATTCTAAACTGCCTCAAATAGATGTAAAATTTTCTGCATCTGTGTGGTTTTTATATTCCAGTTTTTTGTTTCCATATTACAAACGTGCATGGCAGAATCTAATAAATCTGATGGCTATTGCAGTTTTGCCCATTAATATTGTGACTGTAAGTCTAGGCAACAGGCAATATTTTATTAATTCTGAGTATCATATTATACACAACCATCATGATTGCAGGAAGAAATGTAGTGTAACAGATCAGTAAATTAACTAGAGGGTACTGTGAAATCTGGGCCCAAGGCTATGGGCAACTGAGTCAGAGACTGGTAGAAGAATGTCTCAAGATCTGGGGAAAGACTCTGTGCTATTTCTTCTATCTTCCCCCTCCATGTTAACAGGCAGCAGCACTGAGAGCAGTTGTAATGAAGTATGCTGGGGTATTGAGCAAAGAGAGTACCTGGACGTGTCTGATGGTTTTGGCTGGGGTCAACAGTGGCTGGTAGAGGGCTAAGTTTTGGATTTCTGATGAACACAGAGTTGATAATAGAGTTGTTATTGCTGAGCAGGGCTTACACAGAATGAAGGCTTTTACTGCTGTTCCCATGGCCATGGAGGGGAGGAAGCTGGGGTTGCATGGGAGACTGGGACGAGACACAGCCCAGACAGGTGATCCCAGCTGACCAAAGAAATATTCCAGACCATATGACATCATGCTCCGTATAAAAAGTGTGGGGAAAAAGGAGGAATGGAGGATATTTGGAATGATGGTGTTTGTCTTCCCAATTGTTGTGATGCACTAGATTGTTATTTGGATGCTGCACTGGGTGTTGTGTTATACAAATGTTTCCCCCCTTTTCTCAGATGGTGTATCCCTCGGATAAGGTGGTCTGTCCCCTGTAGCTCCTCCCTTTGCCCCTCCTCACTGGTGTCCCCTTGGCTGCGGCCTTCCGTCCCCGCCTCCCATTCCGTGGATATAAATGTCCCTTGAGTTTGGAACTCTTCCTCTTTATTCACTTGGAAGCCCTACGATGCAGATGTCCCCTTCCAGCTAATAAACAGGACATCCGAACCACGTGGAGAAAGAGCGCTTCTTGTCCTTTACTTCGTCCATGTAGGATCCGTGCGGGCTTAAATCCCAAGCTAGCCGGGGGGATTTACAGCCCGAGGCCCACGGGTTCCTTCACCCAATCACCATTACAGGTGATTGGGGCCCCGCCCTCCTGGGGATGGCTGAACATCTGCCTGCCTGTGGAAAGTGATGAATGAATTCCTTGTTCTGCTTTGCCTGTGTGCATGGCTTTTGTCCTTCCTATTAAACTGTCTTTATCTCAGCCAATGGGCTTTCCACCTTTTACCTTTCTGATTGTCTCCCTGATCCCACTGACGACCGAGTGGCTGTGTAGTACTTGGTTGCTGGCTGGGGTTAAACCCCAACAACAGGTCATAGCAGACAAAGCCATGGTACCAGTGCATGCTGAAACAATTATCATGATATATTATTACAGAAAACCATAGTCAGTGAGAGCTTTACAACCCAAGCATTTAGCAAGAAAGGCAGCCAAATGTTTATATTCCTCATCAACACTGAAGTTACATGTGGGGAGGGAAAGACAGAAGAAAGAAAGAGGAAAGAGAAGGAGGGAAGAAGGGAAGGAGGAAAGAAAGAAAGAAAGGAAAAGGTGAGGGTGAGAGGAAAAGGGAGGGTGGGAGACACTTTGGAAATAATTTTGAATTTACAGAAAAGAAAATACTAAATAAGCAGAGAAAAAAGGATCAAAACAAGAAGAGAAGCTTAAAATTATAAAGCTAACTGCAGCATACAATATTTCCCAAGAATCCAGGCTCACATATCTAATTCACACACACTAAACATAGCTATGACCAAGTCCTACATAATACAATGCAATTATTCAACTAAGTCCTTTAATGCTTCATGGAAAATTTCTAGGTCTAGGAAGACTCCTTAGAGTGTAGAATGGTAATGCTTTCATTCTTGAGAAGTAATTTGTATACCTGGGAGATAACTTACAACTCCAAAGAAGCACATTTCCGTGTGAAAATGAAAAGTTAGTTTCTCGTTAGTTCAACAAACTAAATCAAAACACTTCCCTTTGTCAATATTGAGATATGTCATTTCAATTGAAAAATAAAAAAACATGACAAGCTGTGGTTATTTTTGCATATCTATTTTGAAATGTTTCATTGCAAACAAAAAGGAAAATTGTATTTCACTTACTTGATTTGATAAGAAATTAAGTCAAGCAATGAAATGTTGACATTTCCTACTGGACATTCAAAATTGTATCAAGTCTAGAAGACAAGTGTTTGTTTTTCAAGGAAATATCTCATTCAGCTAAGCAAAGGTTATTGAGTCTATCATCTCTGATACAGAGATGCTTAGCGGCAACTTGGTATGTGAAAGAAGGAAATATTCTAAGTCAGTTTACATAAATCAAAGAAGTGTGAATGCCAAAAACTTTGTTGTGCAATTATTCTTCTGTGCAAAAATAAAAGATTATTGGCCAGAATATTGGAAGACTTGATATCTCAGTGTTTTGAAACACAAATAAGCCACCCTGGAGCAGATAAAGCATGGAAGCAATCTCCACACCATTTCTCCACATGACACTGAATCATAAACATGCGTTTATTTATTTCTCTTCTACTAAAATCTTTCACATTTACTGCAGAATAAGACTGTGCAAACAGGCTGAACAGCTGAGCCACAGTGATGTTTCCGAGCAGTGAATTTTTCATATGTCAAATTTCTCAAAAAGCAATAACTACACAAAAAAAAAATCTTTTTTTTTCAGGTCCTGCTACCTCAAAGATCATAGCTAATGTGTGTTCAGTGACTGTTGAACAATTCCAAGTGCTAGCAGCCCTAATAAACAAGAACATAATTTTGTTATTGTTTTGCATTGAAAGGAGCGTGACGAGGGAAATATTTGGACACAAGTGAGAGTGCATCAAGATACGAAGGAGCTTCTAGGAGGTTTTATTTAACTTGTTTATTAAGACTGGAATTTAGCTTAGTACAAAACTTTCTGTGACTTTCTGGAAAAATTTTTTAGTCAAATGTGGAACAGCTGTGCTCTCTTGCAGTTGCATTAAACAACATCTGTTACAGAGTACTAGCAAAAAGAGTTTATTCCGTTGAATGCAGTTCTGGAGATAGCAGGAAACTGCTGAATGTATCTTAAAATGATGCCATTTTGGCATATGGTTGGTGAGTCAAGAAGGAACTTGTATCTCATTCCCTCCATGTATTCAAAAGCCCCTATTGCAGTCAGGATGAGACTGCCCAGCTGTAGTAACTGAGAAATAACCAAGTGTGAGTTTTCTTAAGCCATGAAAATGTGCTCCTGCTTGCATGGTGCAAAGCACAGAGGAATAGAACAGGCATGGTTAAATTAAACACTAGCAGAAGCTTTGGACCTTCCCAGAAAATGACAGCACTTCTGTCTTTACTGGGGAAACAAGAATTCAGCTAAAGCACAAGGAGACTGCCATTGCTGGAATTTCACAAATCTGCTTCTGTGCCATATAGTGGTCATACTAGCAGGGGATTAATTTTTCATTAGAGCACGTCTTGTAAAGCCAACTGTCTGAAAGAGTTGAATTTTAACTGTCTGAATCAGTTAAAAACTGCTTGTATTTAAGCATCTTGCTTCTAGCAATCTGTTGAGAAAGGTGCCATGATCAACATCATTAATTCTGCTTCTCTGCCAGGTCCTATCAGCATCCAAATAAAAAAAAACAAAAAACAAAGTTTATATGAAATTCTGAAATTTCTCCCTATTATGTTCATCACTGATATCAAACTTTTACAGACCAGACATAAGATGTTTTATATTTTAATTTATAGTCTGCATGCAAGACATTAACAGAGAAGCACAATGGCTAAAATCCCAGTCCAAGATAGTAAAACCTGCTCAGCTTTTATTTAATGCAGCACTACCCTCATCCCTTTCATGCAGCTCAGAGTTTACCCTTTCATCTGGAATTTAGAAACGCACAGTTGATCCTTTCTTTGCATGAACTGCATTAACTCCTTGAGCCTATTTCTCCTTGGTCCATGTGCATGTTTTAACCAGCATAAACAGGTGAGCTCTTTGGTTACAGTCATTGTACCTTATGATGAACTTGTTTGAAGCAGAGAAAGACCTGAGAATGATTGCATACTGCCTTAGTGCCTTGCAAGTCCTGGATTCTTTCAAAAGACTTAAAGGGATAGGAAGGCTCTAAAAATGCCACATTATAATCCTAAAAGTCTCCTGTTCCTGGATTTTATAGCGTTTGTTATGCTGGCTGTTTTAGAGGGATCTGCACAACCTTCAGGTTTACATTTGTGTATTTAGAAATTAAAATAATATCTACAATCAGGCTCTACAGATTTCTGGTATATGTATGGGCATGAAACTAGATAAATTACTAAGATTTTTTTGACCATTTCTTTTCCCTCCCTGCCTCCCCCCAAAAATCAGTTATAAGAGAATTGAAAGATAGAGAAAATATAAAGAAAGACCAGAGAAATATGGAGAGAGACTGAGAGCAATACTGTGACATCAAAGAGGTACTTGGACACAGAGTGTGATTATCAGTACTTCAATAAATTTGTGCCTGGAGATTCTTTAGGTGTATTCAATAAAGATACAAAATCTATCAGTTACTTGAAACAGAGCTAAATTATTTAGCAATAAGGATAAATACCTAGTGGATTACCTAATGTTCTTGCAGATTTACTTTCACTGTAAATGTCTGTTATCTTGTTTCTAAACTAAAGGCTGCAATTCAAATGAGGATTAGTTATAATAGTACTTTGTTTATTTTTTCACTAGAAAATTTTATTCACAATAGTCCTCCTAGTTTTGTTATCTGTTAATCAGTTAGATATGCCAAGGGCATTAATAACTCATGTTCAGTAAACTCATAAAGCATTTGTTTCAGAAATCAATCACAGTCCTTAATTTTATCACATCTCTGTGTAGTTGATAATTTGACTACATTAAGCACTGAATAGGTTAGCTGTTATTCAGAGAATAGCAAGAAAATTCTTCTAAGACACGAGGAAATGCCAGCTGTTAATACAGTGATGTTAGCAATGTGCACTGGATGTTTTCATTCAGAACAAGTCAGCATGGGACAGATGTGAAGATAGCTTTCGACCACATCTCTAGTGTCACACCTTTAGTGCACAAAAGAAATGTCCATTTTGGGTGACAGGCTGTTCCCCTGTAAGATATTTTTGGGGTTCGACAAATTCTTTGGGCACCAACACAAATGATGGATCAATCCCAACTCCTCTTTTCAAGCTACCTCCTGACCTAGTCAAAACAGTCATGCAACTGATCTAAAAATCAGAAACTGCAGCACTAGTTAGCACTAGTACTTTGAAAGAGACAGGTTAGAGACATAAACCTACATTGTTTTTTTCCTGAATTGAGGGGGCAATGTTGTTTTTAAGGATAGCTGTTTGATTTTTTCCAAAGATAGCCTTCCCCCTTTCTTTTTTTTCCTAATTTTAATTTTTTCTCTCTCCTCATGGTGTTTGGTTTGATGATATTGTTATGTGTACACACTTCAAACATATTTGCGTTATACCATGGTCACTGTAATAGTCCCTGCAACTTTCCAGTAACAGTACTGAAAGCAAAAGCAGGGAAAATAAGGACACACCATTAAAAGCAGGATTCCTATAAAGCTCTGTCTTTCCCAGCTAGGTGTGACATTGTTTATGAAGCAGCAGGAGGATACTCCTTTTCTGTCTTCCAACATTCTGTCTGTCCTGGGAAATTTAATCTAGGTAACAGTAGGCAAAAATATAACACTTTCACCAGATTTCACATACTGTGAAGAGAAAAAGGGTTGGGACATATCTATTTTTAACCAAAAGGTTTCTAAAAATGATTCATTTTTGTGTTCCCTTTCCGTAAAGAAAATAAAAAAGTACTACTTTTTGTGGTAAGCCACACAAAAATAAAAATCTGTTGGACTTTGATTGGAAAGGAAAAACAACATGGCAATAATACACCCAGTAGCAGATTCAAAACATAATAAATCTTATTTTCTCTCTTTTATTTTTACTTCTTATTTTTAAACAGCAAGGAGTGTCAAATTCTAACCTTTTGCCTGAAGAAGCTCAATTGCCTTTCTCCCGAGTACGGACATGCCAAGAAAAAGATTTAGCTAACAGAATAAGGGCAGTTTAGCTTTACACTTCTTTACCTCCATCAGTTGAGAAACATTATAAAGACACCATTAGACCCCTGGGTTGTCTCCAGTTTTTCAGCAGGCTTATGTGTGAAAGCAGGACATGGAATATAAGCTACAGTTAGCCTCAGTGTATGACTGTCCCCACAGAAGAGATTTCTAGAATTGCTACTGATTTAGGATTAGATTTACATGAGTGACTTTTGTTTACTGTGTTGATGTATCCTAATTAGATGGGTTTGATATGACATCTACCGTGATGGCACTTAAGTGCTGGTGTGGCTGCCTGCACATTGCACCATCTCTTGTCCCTCCTGAGAAAGCAAGCATCTTATTTTTATTGTTACTTGAATGCCTTCACAATATTTTGTTATGATCAAACATTTAGAGGCAAGACAGCCTAACAAACTTTAAAAAGAACTGAAAAAACAAGAGCTCATGTTCAATTTATCACTAAAGGAATACTCAGTCCTTGGCAATAATAGCCCTCTGTGAACATTTCCCAGCTGTGTCAGACAGAGGTGTGTCCAAGAGCATTAACATTAAGATTACTAAATAGGCCTCATTTTCCTTTTCCTTGGCTCCACAGAGTATTTAGATCAGATTACAATGCAATCTATTTGCTCATTTCATCTATGTATGATATGGATTAAAGCTTGATAAGTTTACATGGAACAATGCAGATGCAAAGCTCTAGCTGAACTGTATGTATTTTTAATGTCCTAAACAGGACTGTCTTTATTTGAAGCATGAGCTGAATTATGCTTTAAGTTCGGAAACACGACGAATAATTTGGAAGCTTGCAAACCATGATGGAGCTTCTTTGGCAACGTATTCTATAATTGTGACATACCACTTAATGTCCAAAGATCATGCAGCTTCTGTGCTACATCGAGTTATTTTTCCTGTCATTAAGAGATTTGTTTTCAAAACTGTGTGTTACACCATATTGTGGCATTTGTGACAGCAGCAAGAAAGACACATGGTTTGTTCTCCTGATGTGGTATGTTACCCTACTTGTTCTATAAATATGTGACTACAAAAATGAACTTAACCATAACCTATGAGACTTAAGTGATTGTATAACATCCAGCTTTGGAAAGGAAAAAGCAACAACAAAAAGGCAAAGTCTTCAACAGGAAGAAAAAGAGCAGTCTTTTCTTTTAGTTTGCTACAGCAAATCTGCAGAAAAAGAAGCAGAAATGTTATGTCTGCCCTTATGAAGTTCCTATATTTATGAAAGCTGCCAGTAGCAGAAGAGTTTCCAGAGCAGGATGTAGACTGAAGAGTGGTCTATGCTTGGCATTATGCATGACATTTCAAAATTTGATTACAAAAATGTGAATTTTTAATAAAAATGCAAAAATTAATCTGAGAACCTTCTTTTCCTACATGTTCAGCACATGCTAGTGACAAAAAAATCCTGCAATACTTAAATTTCAGATATTTCTGAAGTAGTGTTAGTAGTGATAGTAATGATAGTCATACTTTCTGAAGTAGTATGGCACAGCTTTTCAAAATGTTTGTGAGACAGATATGACTAATAACAGATTATGATGTTGCCTATTCACTATTATTTAACCCAAATGAATCAAGCCACACAATTCCATTTTAAAAATCATATTTGTTACCCTCAAACAGATGCCCTTGTAATGGAAAACCTCAGAAATTCCAAAAGCTTATAATTTTTTTAATCCCTCTATTTTTTTTTCCATTCTTCTACTCTAGTTCTCCATCCTTTAAATCTGTTCTTAAGAAAGCCTTCTACTTTAAAGACAAAAGCTATAAAATGTAATTCTTAGTTGTTTGTATGAGAGGGTTTCACATTCCTCAGATAAATAGTTACAGTCAGATGCAGCAATGAGATGAACAATTCCATGCCACAGAAATCCAGAGTCCAACCAATGTGCCTTTTACATAGGATGTGAGGCAATCTGCATCAGAATAGTTGGCAAAGTCTCAGCAACTATTGAAAATT
The DNA here is from genome assembly GCF_015832195.1 of Motacilla alba alba. Classification (NCBI taxonomy): domain Eukaryota; kingdom Metazoa; phylum Chordata; class Aves; order Passeriformes; family Motacillidae; genus Motacilla; species Motacilla alba. The sequence continues at coordinate 30,574,796 of NC_052020.1, forward strand.
ACCATTTACTGAAATGTTACTGGAGGCTGAGAGAGATGAAGTTCAGTCTGGCTCAGCTCGACAGACCAAGATGCAATACAGTTGGAGTCATATCTGCAACTCCTGCCAGATCATTCGTGGTATTATACAAAGCCCTTTATTGTGCCTTTTCGCATGGAAAGTGGTAATGACAGCTGGTTTTCTGCCTGACTCTGTCTGAGGGCCATTTTATGTTCTAGAGCATTAAACAGTTGATGTGTATATATATATAACATTTTCTCAGAGGTATAGAGGCCTAAAGCTGACCTTCCCTGCACCGTATGCTGCAGTGCATGACTTCCAGCTACTACTTGGATCAGCTGAATGAGTCAGTTCTAGGCTGGATCTGGAAAACCAGAATTTTGAAAGGTTGGGGCTGCTAGGTTTCTCTTCATTTGTCAAAGGGGAAAGGTTGTATACACTTCAGCTTGGAAAAAATATGTTTTTGGGTAAGGCTATCTTTCATTTCCATTTTTCTTCACTAGTTCATGCAGTACTGCTATTGAATGCAACCCAAATTCTCCCTTCATTTGTATATGTGCATGCTTATCAGCAAGTAGCCAGCCCCAGGTTGCCTTGGTTCTTTCTAAGTCAGTAGTGGATTTGGCCAAGTTGTTTTAGTTCATACAATTGCCAATTATTGTAAATTTGACTGAGGGACTCATGAATTTAGTTCTGGAATACCACAAAAGTATTGCCTTCTAGCTGTAAGCACATGCAGTACAAGAAGTCTTGTAAATTATTTCACTAGGCCACTCAAACTCTGTCTGGACAAGGAGCGTAGCATACCAAACTATACAGTTCAGGAAAACATTGGGTTTACTGGCACTTGGGCAAAGGAGACAATACAAGCTTTATCTTATGAACTTTTAAACTGTCTGTATCATATTAATCTCTTTTAAATTTCTGAAATGCAAATAATTAAGGCTTGCTCTTACATTCCTTACTAAAGGGAAGTTTTACAAAGTCTGAATGGGAAAAAAAAGCGATGTGATTCTGGGTAATTCCACCAAATACAAACTCATTTAACACATAGGAGGATTTCAGAATCAAAGTTGTTAATGGAAAATTACAATCATTATGAATAATTGGTAGTGATTTGATATCAAGACTCTTCTGTTCTAAGCAACATTTCAGTGAATCTGTAATTTTTCCATAATACGTTCCAATTGTTTTAGAATGACAACTAGTAAGGGAATAATATCAGGTGTATGGACTTGTACCAGCCCAGTCACAACAGCCTAATAGAAAAACCCAGCTCTAGGCCTGGATGACCTGTTGTGATGACACTCTCTCCATTCTCTGGCAGGATTGACACAAATCAAGCACAAATTCATGACTGAATACTGAAATAAAGCATGTGAATAAATTCAGGCATTACTATGGCTGCCAGGGGACTGTAAAAACTGCTTGTTTCATAAAGATCTTCCTGTTAATCATCTTGCATTTCCAATGAGTGGGGTTTTTTACAATGTTTAACAGCATGATGGGTGCAAATAAGCCTAAGAAGTTTTCAAAAAAGGTAAGACTGACTTATTCTAACACAAGCTTAAACCATCCTGTGTTTTTCCAACGAGCTTGTTTCTAAGTAGTAACACTTTTCTGTTCAATGCACTCAGAGAAACTCCCAATGGTAAAGGAAAACAAGAGATTTCCTTACCATGTGAATAGGCAAAGCTTTCCCAGCTACATGAATAAAACCCACCATGCATGATGTGGTTATGCTAAAAATGAGGAAATTACTTTCCTCTAGAAAAAAGATATTATATAAGGAAGTGGACAGCAGGTAATATCAGTAACAAACAGCAAGCAATTATTCTGTTTAAGTGCAAATATTTCACTTCATAACTGGGTCAGTTACAGATCTACACAGACATACATAGCAGAATGTTCATGATAGAGACAGTACTCAGTCTCCCGTGTTGGAATCTACTTTACTGACTCAGAGAATCATTAGAGCCTGCAAAGTTTGAATAACATCCAGATACAGGATTTTGGCAGGGGCCTCTTAACATACACTTGGAGAACAGCTCCAGTTTTCAAGCCCTTCAGAGAAAGTTTACTGGACACATGCCGTTTCCCAGACATATCCTGTGTTTTCAATGGGAAATGGCATCCATGACTTCAGACTGTCTCACAATCCTAAAAAACCATCTATTTCTCATTCAACTCCAGTGTTTCTGGGTAGTTCCAGACTGAAACATGGATTCCCTGTTTGTGAGGGCAAGTTTCCATCCTGCTCATAGATTGTCTAACAAAGAGGAAATGCACTTTCTCCTAGAGCTCCACACACACAACACTTCACCTTGGGATTTTAACTCTTCAAGGATGTAAAAACATAGAGACAAATAGGCAGAGGAAGAATTTCTACTTCACAGGCATCTGAAAATAAACTGAGAGAGAAGACTAACCAAAGTAGATACCCATGTCCTTTTCTTTGTATCAGTTCTCCCACTAATCCAGAGATATTTAGGCTCTAATCAGAGTGAAGATGCCTACAATTACTCTGCCCATTGTATTTTTAGTTATGACTCTTCTATTTAGAGTTTACATGTTTTCATTTACCTTCCTTGATTTTACAGATAAACTTTCCTTCCTCCTGCCATTTTAATTAGTCTTCCCATGACCAAGCTACCTTATATTCCAAGACATATGCACGCACATTCTTCTAGAATTTTACGGACATGGATCAACATATTGGTCTTACCCTGTTTCAGACTTTTCCACATGCAAAGAAATTAATGACGTTCTTCATATCGTCAGTCATTGCATCGTCCCAAAGTCGTTCTGTCAAAGCAGTTGTCTATTAAGATTTTTCCCATGACCTTTTTCTTTATCCAGCAGAGGTGTGCAGCAGCCAAAGTTATTAAATGACTAACCCTAAATTGTCATATCCTTGAACTAGACTATGTCAAAAAAGAATGATTGGTGGAACTACTGTTACAGCCCCTTCTTCTTTCTAGGTGGCTTTCTGTGGAGTGATCACACTTGATTTCAGCATAGGCTATTGTGAGGAGGACAGAGATGGGCACATTTCATGATTACTTTAATTGTCTATATTAGGTTTGCATGGCAAGGTCTTGGTAGTGGGCAGGCTGCAGAGGTGGCTTCTATGAGAAGCTGCTAGAAACTTCCCCTATGAAATATAGAGCCAATACCAACCACCTCCAAGATGGACCTGCTGCTGGGCCCATCAGAAATGGTGCTAGTGCCTCAGGGAAAACATATTTAAGAAGGGAAGCCTGATGGAACAGGCATCTGGAAGAACCTGTGAATGTGTTAAGAGACGAGCTTATGCTGCAGCAGAATTTCTGGCAGAACTCATGACCCCTGTGGGACATCCATGCTGGAGCAGTCTGTTCCTAAAGGACTGTGCCACATGGGAGGGACCCACACTGGAGCAGTGCATCAGGAACTACAGCCTTATGTTAATCTTCATGTCAGGACTCATGTTAAGAAGTTCATGGAAGAATGTGTTCCGAGGGAGGGACCCCACACAGGAGAAGAGAGAGGAGGAAGACAATGATGATGAACTGACCTCAACACCAATTCTCTGTCCATCTGTGCCACTGCAGGGAAGGTGTTATAGAAAAGTTATAGAAATTATGGCTGAACTTGAGTCCAGGAAGAAGGGAGTGATGGAGAAAAGGTGTGGAAGGAAAGTGTTTAAGTGTTGGCTTTTATTATCTCATTACCCTCCTCTTGTTTGATTGGCAATAAATTAAATTAATCTTCCCCTAGTTGAAGCAATTTTGCCTGTGACAATAACTGATGAGTGTTCTATCAATATCCTCATCTCACCCCACAAGGCTTTTGCTGTATTTCTTTTCCCCTGTGCAGTTGATAAGGGAAGTGATAGGCTTCGGTGGGCACATGGCATCTAGCCAGGGTCACATTCTCTTTTTTGTTTTTTACTGACATGAAGAGACAGGGTATACAGTAAACTAGCTTGAAGCAGTCAGAAATGTATTTCAGAGGGAAAATTAACATAGCATGATATCTATTATATTCTCAACTCTATTATTTAAGAAGGAGAAATTAATAAAAGCCAACCAAACAAAAACATTTCTTTAACTAACATGCCCAAGGCAAGAAATATAGAAATATCTTCAGTATTCATTCAGAAAAAATAGTTTCGCTACAGTAGGAATGATAGCAGCAGAGGTCCCAAGAAATTACAGTAGGGTAGAAATCACCTTCCCACAAAGGAAAGAAACCATAGGTCTTTTCTAACCAACCACTAAACAATCAAGGAAGGTCACACCATGATGCAGCACAATTTGCAATTTTATGGACAGGACTGTGAACAGTGTTAACTACTGCAGAACCCTCTTTTCTGTGTATGATTTATGTGAACAAATAGAATAAAATATTTCTCTACTGATTAGTGAAACTGAAAAGAAATCAGACCAGCTATAGAATGACCAAGAAATGCTCTTCATGATAAGAAGGAGCACTCACACAGTTTCTGTTCTTCTGATGGAAGAATGATATGAGTTTTCAGGTGAGTTCTTCTGTAAGTAAGGGAAAGAGATTTCTAAGAGAAAGTCTGGAATCCTACAAAGTTTACACACATGAGTATCTGCATGTACCTTGTAAATGAAGATGCAGAGCAGGCTAATTTATTGATTTAAATTTTGTTCTTAATGGATTCATAATGGTTAGAGATAGTAGAGAATAAATTTCTAAAAGGAAGCCATTTCCAGGGTGGAAATATACACTGATATTCACTTGCAAACTCTTAATCTTTTTTAAATCTCTGAGCAAAATTTTCAAAAATTGTGTGCTTAGAATAGAATTCAGTAACATAAAACTCATTAATAAAATTTTGATAGTAAAACAGTCTGCATGAGCAATACAACAGAACACATATTTGGTCTTGCATGTATTTCTGTTTGAAGCATCCAGGGAGATATTACAAAGTGACTGTACAAATTGTTAGCATATTTTCTAAGCAGAATAGGAACTGTCAAGGAATTGCTCATAATATTTCTAGTTATGCATTCCTAAGATACAAATAAAAATTCTTCTGCACGTCACTCAATTCATTATGAATGCTTCCCGTTGAATAAAGAGATAGTTTTGGCCTTTTATGGACAGATAAAAGCCGCACCTGCATTTTTCTGCTTTACGTCATAAAAGTCCATTAAAACTTTTTCCTGTAGTGCAACAGGAACAGCCCGTTTTTAAGGGCTTGAATGACAACTAAAAGGCCAAGCCTGTCTTCTGTTTCTGTATTTGCTTTTTTGGCATTTGTTTTGTAAAGTAACCTACTACTAACAAAATACAGTAGCAAGTTTATGTCTTTAAACCAAAAAAAGGGAAATAGTCTAAAGCAGTGATTTTCAGCTAAATCTATTTCATCTGTGAAAGTACTGCTGTTTCCACTAGTCGGTAGTCCCAGTTTTTTGCTCACTTACGTCAGCCATGCCATCCGAGCAAGTTTTCAGAAGATCTTGCTTGAATCTCTGGTACAGTACAATTTCTGTGTAACATACTCCCAACAAATGCTATCAAAATATAATTTGCCACATTTAATGAGGGCAGAAAAAAGGCTGAGACCACCAAATTCAAGACTTTGGGGGATATTAATATTTTCATGCCTAAATCAATGCACCAAAGCAGTATGTTTCTACCACACTAATTAACAGCATTCCTTGTAAGAAAAAAGAAGCATTTCAGTATTTCCTAGAGGAAAGATTTTAGTCTTGGATAATAATAACAATAATAATACACTTTGGTTTGGGGTTATACTGAGGATGACATTAAGTGAATAAGCCATCCTATTTACTCCTCTCTCCACAAAGTAGTGTGGGAGGCAGTAAAGTCTGAAGGATACTCTCAATAACCCAGTGAGTTGTGAATGTTGTTCTTTGTCCTCCTCCACTGCAGTTCAGACATCTGGCATACCTCAGGCGAAACTGCTCTGCTGCACAACTAATCCCTTCCATTGCCTCTTCAGTGTTTGTGGAAGGCCATAACACCCTCTCACATTGCTTTCATTAGCCTTTAACTTTAGCAGTCTCCTACCTTTCCCTTTCTCTGTTTACAGCTCTCAGTCCTTTAGACATAATCAGTCAGATTCTGGACACCGTTAGTGGAGTAAGAGTGTTTTTGTAAACAGAGTGAACATAGTCAGCTGGGAAAATTCACTATCTTTTCTGCAAAATTGTTTGCAGACAAGACTTCTCAGAGGAATCAGAGCTCGAAAAGTGCTGGTCTACCACCTATGCCTAAACCCACCAGCATATGAATATTTTTCTGGCAAATTTAGTTCATGGTACAAGAGAATATATTTTTGCATTTGTGGCCCTGTTCCAGACTGCAACAGACAACAAGCTGTTTGGGCTATGTTCAAGTTTGGAAGGAGTGTGAGGCAGGTGGAATAGAATTAGATGAATCTGTGTTAAACAGATATGTGCCCTTCTGCCTAAAGAGTTATGAAACATACCTGTGACCAACCTGTACACACATAATTCCCTTCAGCAAGAGTGAGCACTATTTATTTGTACTAATTGGTTGAACACCAAGAATTTTCTCCCTTCTTCGTGGAAGATATGAATGATCAGTCTACCAACATTCAAGCTATCCTACTTTACACAAAAGGGAGCTGTACAAGAGGCAATTAAGGAGAGAAGCATCCATGAGCTGGAGAAGAAAGGGAAGTACAAAGTCATGGTACCCAGGGATAAGAGAAAAATGAGAGAGACTAGAAGCATTAATTTCCATACTTCTGGTTCTGTGACTGCAGTGAATCATCAGAGCAAAAGTAACTCTCAGAAAATCTGAAGTTTCAGGCTTCAACTCCCAGAGGTTTTTTCCAAGGAAGAAAAAAAATATGATCTAATTTTCAAAAAATATACTCTAATTTCTTTTACCTCTGAACATCACACATACTGTAAGGTTATACTAGCAAACTATTTGAGACACTTTTCATAAAAGGGAGAGAGGCAAGTCCAAGTATGGTTAGCCAGTGTTTATAGGGCTATATTGTTTTAAACAATTTTTGGAAAATGCGTTATAGCTAGCATTTCAAACAAGTCTCATGCTCAGTGTAAAAGAGGCTTTCCTGTATTAATTCAAAGTGTTCTGAAGCCCAGACACAACACTCAGCAGCTCGTAAATTTGTCAATGGATGAATTTAGCTTAAGAAAAATAAGCTTCATGTATTATAGGTGTGGCAAGGAGCACCACCTATATTCTTCCAGTTGCTTTGACCCTTTCCAGTTGGTTGTGATTTGTTATAACTTTGCCAAATTCTAACTTCCAGTTCAGTTTTTTTTCTAATTATAGTTACAAGCCTTCCATGCAGTTATCTGCTATTTGAGCTATTTGGGGAATTTTCAGTCAAAACAGCTCAGCAATTTCTGAGGGCAAGTGAGGGGAGAAAATCGAAAAATCTTTTCATGTCCAAAGTGGCAAATTCCTTTGCTATTTAAGATGCTGAAGTGTTGCCTTGCTTTGATGCAGGATGTCCCATTCCTAACTCTTCAAAACACATACCTCGTCCAAATGAAAAAAATTTCAGAGAGCACAATTAGTGCATTAAACCAAAGTAGATATTTGCTAGTTGGAAAATGTTTCCTAAAAGCTCTGCCTACACTGAGGCATGCAGCAGCTATGGACTGAAAAAATGTTTGCCTTTTAAATGGGGTTCCCATGACACTCCTGTGGGGAAATCAGTGCTGCTGAGATGGAGTGGGGTCCAGCAGCTCCATGGGGGCAGTAGCTGGGGGTGAAGGGGCTCCCCAAGGAGAGCCTCAAGGCAGGGCTGGGTCCAGGGTGGTCTCAGCCCTAGCACCACTCTGGGGCCATACCAGGATGTGGGGCTGTGTATGGGCACAGCTCAGGGCCCATGGCCAGGCAGAACAGCACTGTGGGGAGCTGGAGACAAGCCCTGCTGTGGCATCATTAGGGCAGGGTCTGATGGGTGATCGATGGGCTGACACGGGGCTCTGGGCAGTGGGCAGGGACAGCAGGGCCTGCTGGTGCCCTCAGGGCTGGCAAACACAGTGACAATCAAGGGCAGCCTCACCTGTACATCCAGGCTACGGCTGGAACAGGGGTGAGCTGACCAGAAAGGAGATTTTTATGTGGAAAAGACACATGGAAACTGTGAAGGATGAAGGTGAGAAGGATAAGCATGAGGAAAATAGCTGAGCCAGAGTAACAAAAATGGGCAAGTGGGACAGTAAGCTGGAGACAGAAATGGGTCCGTGACACAACCTGCTGGGCATGCAGAACATAAGAGGTTTGGCTCAGCCAGTTCATGTTTCTTTGCAAAAAAATTGAAAGAAATGAAAAGTTGCTGAACCTGAAGATGTTTTGACTCCCAATAAATGCCTGTAGAATTCAAGCTTCAACTGCTACTGAACAAATGTGGTGAAATCCTAGTACTTCCATCAGGCACTCATTATTTGAGTGGTGGAGTTCTACATAGTGAATCTAATCCACCATCCTGGCAGCAATCAGGAGGTCTCAGGGTGATACCACATGAAAAGTTTCTGGCTGCTACAGTGTCCCCTTTCAAATGCCTGGTATTGGTGTAGCAGGGTAGCAAACAATCAGTTTGTGTGGTCCCTCAAAACCATTTGCTCATCCTGAGTACAATAAGCCCACCTTAGGATTCAAACAAGGATTTTGTCTGTGCTGCTAATAGACTTCAGAACTGCATACATTTTCCAGATTCATAATATCAACTTAAAAAGACCATTCTGCCAATGTCATACTAAGAAGTTGAGTATTAATACCTGAGGTGTGGCCACCCCTGTAATAGCTGGATATGTGACTCTGAAAATGAATGGCCAATGGAAGGAAATAAAATCACAACAAAATTCTGAGGTATATGATCCAAAGTCATTAACAGCAATGAACTTAATGAAAAAAACAACTGAATATTAGAATCAAATATGTAATAGGTTCCTCATAAATTGCTAGATAATAAAAAAGACAGCTGTAGCTGCACCTTTTTTGAGCACTCAAAATGCAGTCAACATTAATTTTAAATTGGTTTATTTTTCTTTTATTGCTATGTCTGTGTGGGGCTGTAATTCACAAAGATTCAGAAGTATTCTGAAGTGATGAAATTCAGTTTCACCTGAAATACTGCCACTTTTGGCACAAAAAGACCCTTCCAAATAGGTTTTCCATAACAGAGAAATTCTGTAATTAAATTAAAAGGAAGTGAAGAATAACTTTTGCCAATTGAAAACATGTAAGTAATTTGGTTGGGCTAAATGCAATGACCAGAACTGGAATTTTGAAGGCAAACAAAAATTAAACACTGTGCTGCTACCAAACATTCCTTGGATTCTTTCGAAGCCACAAGGGACAGTGAAGACACAAGATCATCAGTTTTCCATCTCCTCTGTTTTACTGGGTCATATCTACAAGGGGACTTGTTGCTTCCATGACAGGAAGGACCCAAAAGCCTAACCATTTTTTTCAGCTATAAATGACTGTGGTTTGGTTCTCAGTTATTTGCCAGCATTTCTTCCTTTGGCACTTGTTTTTCTGGATGTCTCTTCTCCATCATTGTCATGGGATAACAATAATCTGGGATTATACCTCACACTTTGAAATTTATCATCAGTTTCATGCCATTTATTCACTCTATTTGAAATACAAGGATTTCTCATCTTGAATCAGCCCTTCAGATCTCATAAACAGAGTTAGACTGATTTAGTAGAGAAGGAAGATTATTTTTTACTTTAGTCATTCAAACTGGAAAAATGTTTCCTGATTTTGGACAATACATATGGACTAAACCCTCACTCTTATATTTCACTAAGTTTTTAAGGTTAAGAAAAGTCAAACATTCTTAGGTCAGAATACTAAAATTTCTAAGAAAACTATTACAGGAACATAATAATAGATAGAATTCCATATTTTTAAAATGAAAATATAAACATGCAAAAATTTGCATCATAAGAAAATGGTCCAGTTATATGAATTGTGTAGAAAAGGAAAACTGGTAAGGAGGAGTTGTCCATAAATTTGTATGGTCAAATGTGTTCTTTCATTAAACTATACTGTGAAGTGTGATACTCTCTTCTTTCTTGCATTGCTTGATTGTTCAATGATGATTTTAAGAGCAGTCTCACTCCCTTTTCCTAGGATTTTTGATCTGTAGTGTTCAAAGTAGCTCACCATTGCAGTGATTCATAGATGAATGAATATGTTTATTGTCTGTGTAGCTTGGTTATACCCAAATTGTTCATGTAGTTCTCAATCAGTTTTTGATGCCACTTAAAGGTATTCTTTTGATAAAATCAATGAGCAGGAAAAGTATCAAGTCAAAAATTGTGAATTCAAGTATAATTAACAGAAAGAGTGCAACAATCTCAGTCTTTGCCCATACATATTGTGCATCTTAATGTCCAACAGAGGTTCCTATTTCTTCTGCTGGTACTGTCTCTTGATTACTCTTCATACCATTCATCTGAATCATGGAGCAAATTGTTCAGAACTTATTTTTAATCTGAGTGCTACCATTTGTCCTTCCACTTTCACAACTGAACAACTAAAATTTTCACTTAGGGAAAATGGAAGGAGCAAAGTAAGTGTTTAATGGATGTTAGAAAAAATAAGACCCTAACACTCAGAGTTCCTGATCATTACCACACAATTTTGTGACACTAAACTGAACAAAATAAGTAGGCAGAATGAAATTTTCAAATAAAAAAGGAATACTGTCCAAGAAAGCTCAATGCATCTACATGTATATGTGGTGAAGAACTATGTCAGATTCCTATATTCTGAATGTCCCACTGAGTACAAATGAAGTGAAACACTTGTATGAAACATCTGAGAGGCCCACATGTTAGTATCTGTTAATAAAATTCTCCTACAGTGGCTTTTTCAGAAACAGAAAATCAAAATTGCACATATGCTTGCACACATGTATGCATTCATGACTGTGAATTGGTCACAAAAATAGGATATAGCCTCATATATATACAAATGCGTGTATTACATATAAATTGTATGCATTCATTATATTCTTGGTTGGATGTTTTTCTGCATATGATAGCAAAAACATTCCTTTAGGCTGCACCGGTATGCTAGTAGGCACTGTGTCAAAACCAAACAAAGAGTCAGTTTAGTAGGTTTGCTCTTTAAGCTGGAGTATACAGAAGTTTCTCCATTTTCCTCCACAGGTGAATTTTGTAGATCTACCCTCCCTCTGCGTTCTTTGGGTCCTTATTAGTTACACAATCGAGGACTTACTCTTAAATGATTGCCATTTTACCCTAGGAGATCACGGAAACCTGGCAGAGAGACTCTTGGCTAGCTGTGCCACAGAAAAAAACATACTGCTGTGTTTTAGAAACTCAGTGTTGTAATACAGCAACTATATCATAGGGCTTTTATTCTCATCTTTCCAAATTCTACACTGTGTTTAACATTGGCATGACAAATATGCCTATGTTAGGCATATTTGGCAAGGCTTGAAAAGTCCTTTCCTGGACCCAATTAACTGTTTGAAGGATGCACAGACCACCTTGGAAGGGATCAAAACACTTAATTCCCTCCGTTTCTGCTCCTTTTATTCAGCAAATGGATGTACCTCTAAACAGTTATAGTTCAGAAACTGTTTTACCTGCATTCAGCCAAAAATATGTTCAAGAATGACTTGACCAGGATTTTATCAGGTAGCAAGGTCATGTCTTCATACATTCAGACTTTTAGAGACAACCCTTGGAATACCAATATGTTTCTATCCTATGTTTCACAGAATAATTATAATGACATTATATATCCTAAAGTAAATTTCAGAGATGGTTCCACAATACTGACTACCATACATAATGACTACTTATTTTTCTTAGTCAGTCTTCTTGAGTGTAAAATCTTTTCATTTTGTATTAAGGAACAAAATTCTGTTCCTTGCAGAACAGGAACTGGACCTGTCTGGGGGAATGTGTGGTTACAATACATGAACAATTGTCATTGTCCATATATTGTCAACTCATTGAACAAGTATTTAATCTGCTTGTTATTTTCATTAATAACTGACCAAAGTTCAAGCAAGATGCTTGAAATTGTAAAGTAATTATTTCATCTGTCAGTCTACCTGATCATTTATAAATAACATGTTAGAAGTTGTCTTTCATGAGTCCTTTTTTTTCCTGACTTTGGACTAGCCTTCGTTACATTCCTCCAAAGCCTCTTTGTTGTAAATGTTGGTGGTTATTTTCCTTGTTTAGGCAGCAGTGTACAGAGAGAAGGCTGTTGAGTAGTTGTTGACTTTTTCAGCACTGCCATTTCCTATTTCTCAGACACAAAGTAGCCCTGTTTGCAGCAGGGCATTTCTGGTGGACCAAATGATGGCTCTAACAGACTTAGGTGTTGGCAGTAAGAGAATGTTATTCTTAATGACTGCTCTTCTTTCAAATGGCAATCACACATAGAAATATGAATGTATTTCAAACAGAATTTCTATATGCAGACTCAGCTCTTGGGGGATTTGTTTTAAATAAAATATATTTTTAAAATGCAAATATCTTGCTTTAAAACTAAATTTCAGAGAATTCCACAAAGCTGTCAAAGTACATTAATTTTCATTTCAAAATCCAGTGTCTAAGCCATTTTTTTTCCAAAATCAGATTCTTTAACTATTTTTTATGCATGAGATATCAACAAAATAATTCAGATTCAGTTGAATCTGAAGTTCTACTTCAGTAAAGCATTCAACTGTTAGTATTCAGCAGAATACTTAAAGACATTACTAATTGTGAGGTTTAGAGTTAGCCAGGTGCTTACATGCAATTATTAAATAAAAATGCTTTGCTTTCTGACCAACACCTCAGAATGGTCAATCCAGCTGGTGTAAAATAAACTGAATTGTATTGTTTCCTGTTGGAATTGTAAATTGTTTATGACAGAGGATCTTTTTTCTATTTAAATCTATGAAGCAATTAAAACATTATTAGTTCTCTAAAAAGAGGGACTTTCATACTTACGAACAATCATAGTGCCAATTTTGATAAATATTCTATCAGAACATGTTCAGTAGACATCAGAACTGAGCATGTTTGTGCATAAAGATTTGATAAATACTCTCTGAAAACTTCCCCAACAGCACTTACCCTCATATATTCTGAACACTGATTCTTTTTCTCCATGGTTCAGACATTTTTGGTTTATGCAACATCTTAGGCTCCCATTAGATCTCATCCTAACTGAAATTGAAAGAATAAAATTAACATTAACAATGCATTTCTTGAAATATTCCCGCAGAGATCTGAAAGGGAGATGACAAACCACATGCAACAAAATTTCTTCTTCAGCTGTTTGATGTACAGTTTTACTGCCATGCTGTTTAATGCACATTTTCTTGGTCTCCTTTAATTCCAGAAACTTCACAATCCAAAACCAAAGGAGACTTGTGCACCACTGGTGCTAGCCACACACATCAACAGACAATTTGTAATATTTAAGTAGAAAAGTTACATGCTGGTCTCAGTCTTTTATTATTCTCCTCCATATCAGGAGCAGTGACTTTTAAAACTACTACTACTACTACTATTCATATTATTAGCATTTAACTCTAGGATCACAGATTGAAAGTCCAGCTAATTTCTACTTCAGTAACTGTTACTGTTACATAGAGATCAGCTGGCAAAACTAGGACTCTACCCTGCCTGCAGTAAAAGAGGCAGGGCTGACCACAGTTTCCTAGACTAACTGATGTCAGGAAATCAATTATTTATTTGCATGCATGAGAAAGACTGAGTTTGGTTTTTTAAATTCGTATACAGCCACGAGGGTTCATGAGATCATATTTTCTTAAGGGCTGCTATTTTTTTTCTCATTATTAGGTAAGATGTTGGACAGCAAAAAGAAGCCCAATAGCAAAGGGGAAATTAAAGAAATCTGTGCAGAATATTCAGCCCTGCCCAGGACAAGTTGCTGAAAGTATTTGTTTTCAATCTTATAGCAATAGTGTTCTGTTTAGCTTTTTGAGTGTTCTCTTCATAGTTGTGTATGTCCCTACCTTCCGTTCAGAGCTGAAGTTATTTTTGCAATTTGTTTCACTCATCTTTGTTTTTAATAGATGTTACTCTGACGTGATTAAATTGTGAGTGGCAGAAATAGAATGGATCAGAAAGGAATCAGTGTCATAACTGGAGATTTCCTGACCTTCCAGTCTCTCTGTTAGTCAGGAATTGTAAACAACACGCAATGCATGTTAACACTTCTATTTTGAGATGGTGCTCAGTATTTCCAAGTAAATTTAAAATACGGACCACAATAGAATTCTTATTAATTTTTTTTCCTTAGATACTGTCACTCCTTTCATATGTCATGATACTAAAATGGTTTTCTTGTTTGTAGCAAAATGCTCCATCTTTGTAGCAAAGGGTATTCATCGAATTGGCTTACTGTAATTTTATATACCTTAATGAAAAGGAAGAAGAAATGGAAACACAAAGTCTTTGCAACTTTAAATGAACCTATGCTCTATTGCAGATGTTATCACCAGTACTTAAGGATAGACAGATCAGAGGTTCAGTATTAAAGCAAAAAAAGTTCAAAAGAATTTTGGACAATAGTTAATAATTTTCAAAATATTTTGTTCCTAGAAGAAGGTAGCCCTTGAAAAAAATCTGAAAAAAATCAATTTAAACCATAACATATGGATTATTTGCAAATTTAGGGGGAAAATACCTCCTGCATTTTTAAAAGAAAAGAAAAAAAATCTACATATTTTAGCTGGTATTTTTTACAGTTCTAACTAACCAATAATGATAAAAAAGTCCACCTCTAATGCCTGTAGATTTATAAAGAAAACATATACCAAGTCTGTCACAAGAAACAAGACAAACAGGTTTTTCTCATTTTTCCTCTCTGCCTATCCCTATCCTTATTTTTATGTTGACTTTTCTTCAGTTAATAACTAAATTAGACTGTAAAGATTTAGAAGAAATCATCACTTCAGCTCACTTCTGAAGTTTGCAGAATGATTTGTAATCCTGCAACAACAGTAAAGCATGGGGAAAATTTTTGTTTTCTAAAGTGCTGTGTGGAAATTTGATGGAAAGAATCCTTTCTGACATTTCTGAAGTTCTGAGTGTTTTAACCAGTGACAGTTATTGTCTGTTTTATTTTTTTGGTCACTGTTATAAAAAAAACCCAACCAACCAACCAACCAACCAACCAACCAAAAAACCAAACAACAACAACAAAAACCCCAAACAAACAAACAAAAAAATCCTCAAAAACAAAACAAAACCACAAAAACCCCACAAAAGAAAATGAAACAAAAAAACAAAACAAACCCCCACACACAGATGAATGAAAATGTTGCAGTAACCAAGATGTCAGGGCTTTTTATGAACTCTGCTTGAGTTTTGCTTCATTTCAGCTCTCTAAATTTTTCTTACTATTGTATCTGTAATTACTGGTACAAAGGAACCATAGTACTGGTTTTATACAAGTATTGGATAAATCTGAAAAAAATCAGTATGTTGGCTTTTCTACACATTTTGTGTATGTTCTATTTTTGGACCATATGTATTTTTACTCCTTTGGCTTGACTTTTAGCAAAATTGAAGTGTACTGTCAAATCAGGTTTTATTTGAGTACGGTAAATTGTCAGCTAAATTCACAACATTCCAACTTTACCCCCAAACCACTTTTGACTCAGTTCAGATTCTTAGAAATTTGCAAAATATTCTTATACCAGAGAAGAACCTGCTCTTTTTTTTTTTTTTTTCAAAATAAGAAATAACCTTGACTCTGGGCTTTCCTGTTACAAAATTCTGCCTTACAGCTTTCTAATGTCAGAGTCCAGTTCTAAACTGGAATCACATTGAGATCAAATTTGCAGGTCTTAGTGACTGAAGATATTAACTTTCAGGTTTATAATCTGGCTCAAAATTACAAAAATGTAGTCAAGAAGAGAAGGATGTGTTAAGCATATGCTCCATCTTCTGCCAAAATGTTCTTATTTCTACATTATATTTTCCAGGGCTTTATGAACGTTCTTTCTAAATTACTCAGACTGCTTCCTGTTTTCCCCCTTGGGAAGCTGTCCCACAATCTAATATATTGCTGCAATTAAGTGATGTTTTCCTTATAAGTAGTCTAAATTTGTTTGCTTTATTTCATCAAGTAACAGTGAATACTTGCCTTCTGAATATACATTTGAATTTTTCAGGTACAAGGTTAATTATGAAATGTTACCATTCCTCCTGGCTGTTTACCTCATGTTCACATGCCAAGAATGCCTCATACTCCAAATAATGAATGGAACAATAGATGATAATTCCTACCCATAAAGGTGCGGGATTACCCACCCTACCCATTCTTCTCATACAAAGCCTCAGCTTTAAGCTTTTCCTAATGAAAGACAAAGGATTTAGTTCTGCTCCTCAGTAATTTTGATATCAGAAGAGACCGTAACAAGCAAACAAAACCAAAATGAAACAATAAGAAGCAATCTACCATGTGTTGGAGTGAGGAATTAGATATGACCTACTACTTGTACAGCATCCCATGGGACTGTGTAGAGTGCAACTGCTAATCACACTTCATTCTCTGTAGCCTATATCAGCCCTTTAATTAAGGGCACGGGCTATTTCTGGAACAGGGCTTTTTCATCAGACTGCTGTTTATATGGATGGAGTCCAGGTGAGCTCCAGAAGACTCAACTGAAGAAATAAATACAAAAGAAGAGCAATGCTTAAGAAGTTCTGACTCATTCTATCATGTCCTTTAATACTTTTTTGTCGCCCTGATTTTTAAGATTTTCTAAGCCTTCTGATATTTACATTCTTGTAACAAACTTTCTCACACACTTTCTGTAAATAACTCATTGTTTTGCATTCCTTTATGAAGGAGGGGAAATTTGATGGACTGTTAGTTTGTCCAGTGTCATTGGGGAGGTGGCATTGGCACCCTCCAATCCACTGTCACTTTTGGAAAAGTATAAATGTCGGAGTCAAAAAATAAATGTTCCCTTTTTTCTTCACCTTGAGAACAACAGTGTGCGTTTGTGTTCTTCTGTGTCCTATAGTGACACTTTTTCTCTGGTTAGTTCAATGAATTTGAAGTGTCCCTCAATTATAAGAAACAAAATTATATCAGACCAGGAAACAACCATACTAAGTGTGATAAATTTCAGTTCAGTATGCAGACAATACTTTCACATATATGAAAGTTCATCTAAGGCAGAGCTAAGCATAGAGGGAAGGCCCCTGGGAAAGAACATGCTAAAGGCCTCCTACATGGATTGGCTGACTGTATCCTAAAGCTTTGCTGTTCCCACAGTCAAGCAGCAGCATGTGGGAAGAGAGATGCTAAACCTCCTGTACTATGTCACAGATGTACAAGGCATGGTCTGAGAATTTTGGCATATTGTAGCTGTTGGTCAACAGAGGACATATAAATTCCTGGCTATTTCACATTAATGAAGGCAATAACTACAAAGTTTCTGAGATACCTGTGTTCAAATTTCTCTGTGACTCTGGCATCAAACACAGCATGTGCCCGTGCAAAGGAAGGCATACCACAAGTACTGCCCATGATCCATGAGAAATCCATGAAGCTATCCTGGCTGTAACTTCACTTGTAAAGACAGAAATGAGCTCATTTACTGGGCCAGAATTGCAAAAACTGGCAAGTTCTATGTCACATAGAAAGGTAGAAGAGTGAACAAGTGAAGGAATGAGAAAAAAAAAAGAGAAGGGTAAATATTTCTGATGGCATAACAACAAAATATTTAGTTGCAGGCCTGAGCCATTGATTGGCCAGAACTTTAAACAAATATCTTTGCCAGCTGAATACTGCCCAAATGGCAAGTGGCAACCTCTCCACAGCCTGATATACACGCAAATGAAAAGGTTTTGGGTGCCAGACACCAGGAAGCCAGTGCTTTTAACACTACCACCCTATAATTTATAGCATCTTGGTTTGTGCTACTGCAGTTAAGGGTCTGTTAATGTTTGTCTTCTGAATTCTAATTCTCAAGGGCTTATAATTTGGCCATTAACATGCTCTCAGTATCAAAACCTCGGCACACAAAACAGCTAGCCAAGAACAGTTTTTAGGTAATTTTTTAAGGAAGAATGTTAGTGGGTTTCCAAAATATGAGAAAGAAAGTAAAGGCGGCAGGAAGGAATGACAAGTTAAAGATTATAATTTTGTGTGCTCAATGACTTGAAATGTCTTGCACTTTAAAAGATTAATTATTGCTATGAGGTGATATTATTTTTCTTGCTTTAAAACTTTTTAAGATGAAGTCTTTTGCAGTAACCTAACATTTCAAGTGATTTTTTGAATGGCAATTATTTACAAAAATCTCAGCCACTCAAAATGCCATAGATTCACAAGGATGAAGAAGTACATTGCTGAATCCCACCACTGTAATTTTAAAGATGCAATTAGTAAGAACAAGAATGGAAAACACATACTTAGGAGTGATTTTGTCAATTTACAGTCCACACTGTTAAAGCACTTTGAGTTCTAAACAACGAACTTCCTCTGAGTCCTTTTGTAGCTGGATTAAATACAGGAATTTTAGCATAGACAGTTCCTGTTCAGCTACATTGAAATCACATCCTTCCTCTTTTTAACTAAGATACAGAGCAAAGAACATCTATGGATACCCATAGATGGAGTGCCATGGTGGCTTGTACAACCCGTTGAAAGTCTTTGTGCCTCACTGTACTGTAAGGGATGCAGATGGGAAGTGAGAAATAGAAATCCTAAGCTAAAAATCAATCAAAAAACTACAATTGTTCTTTACTTTTTATCAAAGTAAAAACTGCAAGAAGTATTTCAACTTGCAATTGGCTTCAAACTAATAAGTCTTGATTAGCCATACATTTTAGCAAAAGTTTTGGTTAGGATGATCCTTAATATTTCTCAGCATGATGTCCATACTCCTGAAATCTGAAGCTGTTACTGTCTTTTGAAAAAAGGACATGCTGTTTACTTTGTAATTCTACCATATCTACCTACAACAGTGCCTGGCATAAGGTGCATAGAGCTCCCTAAAAAAACTCTGTTACATAAATATATACAAGTACTATTTTGTAAACACCAAGTACCTAAATTTTTTTAAATAAGGTAATAACTTATTAGACTCTAACCAAAGGTTTACTTATTGTTCACCAGCTTGTCCACAGCACCCCAAGGTCCTTCTCCACAGAGCTGCTTCCCAGCTCTCTGTATTGGTGCTGGGGCTTATTCTTAAATTAACTGTTTACCCTCTACTGAACCATTATGTCTAGGGAGCAGATATCTTACAGCTGCAATACACAGAAAATATTTCCATGTCATATGCACTATATAAAAATATTTTTATTAATCTAATAGGTTGAATTAATTATATATGCTTTCAGCATTACATTCAGTGAATTGGCAGTGGTGGAATCCCTGAAAGTTATGCACTAGTCCTTTACTGCACAAGCCCCTTCTAATCTGCTCTGGGCTGCACAGACTGGCATATGTGAGAACAAGAGTGTGAGAATAAAACAGTGACCATGGTAAGAGAGGTCAGACGTTGCTATGAGACAACATATTTTCTTTAAAATTTACTGGTAGTATGAGTTGAGGGCCAAAATATAAGTTGAGCCAAGGTTGAGAGAGGATTGTATACTTTATTTTCATTTACATTTGGTTTTGGGGGGATTTGGATTTTGTTTTTTTCTTCTTTGTCCACATTATGAAAGTTCCTTATTGTTGGCTTTCATGTTTGGCCCATAGTCTGGACCAAAGCAGTTAGCTAGTCAAGATGTTGTAGGAAATATATTGGCCCAAAGATTATGACTTGGCAACACAGGCTAACTGAATTCCCTGATGCTTTTACCTGAATGTTCTGATAATAATATTATCGGGATTCAATCACCAATAATCTATGACCAGTATCAATTCTAGAGGCTGACTGGTGGCTTGCTTTTTTCAATACTTTTATAAAAATTTACAATTACATTGCTAATTTTGGCTATTATAAATGAATGCTTTTATTTACATTTTACTTGACTGGAGTTCACTGTGATTTAAGGTAAATGGTAAAACAAGGTATTCCAAGAGTGGTAACTCTGAAATCTTTATAATTCTTCCACATACAGACCTCAGAAAATCAGCAGATAGAGATAATATATTTTGACAAATAGCTAGAAAATATTGACAAACTTGTGTCTCTCTAGCCTGAAGAAGATTATATATGCTTGAAAGCATGTTTGCTTTACCCAGTTATAATATTTTATCAAATAAAAAATTTTACTTTTATCTGCAAACCTGGATCAACCAGTACTCTTTGACCATGAATGCATACAAGAGATTGCACCATGACCACTGGCTCTCCAGGAAAGGTACCAGAGAATCTGAAAGAATGCACTGTGCCCCATCTGTGTGAAATGGATTCACCACTTAGGACTCAGAAGAAGTCTATTCCAGTGGCTCATGATTAGGTGCAGGAAGGCAAAGAGAGGATGACTGAATCTATAAGTTTTCTTTGAACAGCAAAAAAGTGGGACATAGCTACAATTACATTTGTCAGGTTATACCCAGTTGTATTGCCGAGTTCACAGGCAGTGGACGGCACTTTAGTTTCACACCAAGTGAATACTGATTTAAGGTGTGTAAAGAAACATTCAGGAAGTCAGGCAGAACATGTGAATAGAAAAAGGCTCAAAATGTGTGTTTCAATTTAAACAAGAATTTAATGCATTCTTCATGAGACAAACCACAAGTTTTGACAAAATGTCTTTCTCAGACTGCTTTTCAAGGCAACAGTCATTCTGGTTACATGAAATTGCTCCTAAGTGAATGCACAGATGTATGTTTATCATTTTAATTTAAAACCAGACTTCCTTGAAAATGAAAAGATAGTTTTACAGTTAGCTATTTTTTATGACCAAACATTTGTAGTAAAGTTTTAAGTAAGTTTTATAGGAAAAAAAAAAGATAACAATTTGCTCAAAAGTTTTGATTGCAATGCTTTTACTTTTGAAAGGTACATTTGAATTTTCTTCAAACTATCATTTTTATAAAGGCTTTATAAAACTTAATTGAAACTTTCTAGGGAAGGTGATTCTCTGGCAAAGCAACTGTGTTAGACAAAATGCAAAGACTACAGACAACAACCTGTCAGATAACTATCATGGTCCAACACAATTCTGGTAAGGACTTTGCTGGAGAGCAGACATCTGAAATGTCCAGCCAAAAGGCACATTATTCTGCTTTAGAGCTGCTGCAGTGGAAACTCTGAACTTTAGTTTCTGTTTACAGCAAGGACTGTACAGAAACAGCTGGCATACATGTGAGTTTCTCTCTGCAGCATGGATCTCAGATGCACAGGGCTGCTCCAAGAGAGGAATCTCCTCTTATTACAGACTACCAGAACTAAAAACTTGAAGTACTTTTTGCTCTGCAGCTCACTTTTCTGGGCTAAGCACCAAGTTTTGTCCCTTCACATTCAAGAAATACTCTGAAATTATTTTCAATAATAGAGCATATAAAGATACTTTTAAAGATCCCTTGATATTTCTTTAATTATTAGCTTGTTCTCCATTGCTGCAGTGATGTAATAACTAGATTTGTACTTTGCAAGCCAGTCCTTCTTAACTTAAACTTCTTAAAAATTCTGCATTCTTTTATATTCTATTGATGTCTCCACACCATATTAGTAGGAAGCATGTATTTTCCAGTCATATTTATGAAAAGAAATCCATCTATGGACCTGAAATCATGCGAAGGAGATTTTTTGTATGTTAATTTTGTTTTGGTGAAATTTATAAGTCAAGCCCATAGAAAGGAATAAATCCAGTGCCATATTAGGATGAGAAATTAATGGGACACCTGAATTCTTTCATATTTTTGTTATGTTGACTTGACAGGGCTCATGGCTGCTACACTAGAAAAGCAGATCTCACCAGTTCCACAGGTTATTCAGAGAGAAGACACATTTTTATTTATTTATGTTCATTATAGTGAGGCCATCTTTTAAATGTTCTTGTACCTGGTTTAAAATTTTCAGAAGAAAAGGCTGAAAAGACATGTCAAATGGAACAGAGGTGTTTTCTGTAGATTTTACAGATGGAAAGAGATTCATGCAAATTCTGCTATATGTCTTCATACATCACATTGTTATGATGTCTTTCAGCAACTGTATGAAAGAGGCTAATTTCATCCTATTTCCAATGTATTCAAAGGCCCAGTTAAATATATTTGGTCTGATGAAAGTGTAATGTGTGCAAGGAATCTTCTCAGGAGTATGACCTGCAAACAATTACCAAAGGAAAATCTAGCCATACCCAGTTTGCCTCATGATGATTCTTACATATATGCTGAGAAAACGTTGTATCCAAGATACTGAAACATGGATTTAGATCATGCATTGTTATTTTTACAAAGCTAATTTTTAAGGTTAAAACAAGATTTTAAAACAAAAGAATTCCCTTTGTGTTGAGTTTCCCAAAAGGAATACAAATTCTGAATAGCAGTATACAGGGGTGGGACATCCATGCTTAATTGAAAGCTGTAGAAACTAATGACATCCATGTGACTAATCTTCAGTAAGGGCAATGAACACTGTAAAATAATTCAGAAAACCTGTAGAGACGCAGGGTACCCCTTTATTGAATGTACAGATTACATTCCTTGACACTAGAGTTAAATGAGTGGTTATTTCATTCCTATGTATTTTATCCTGCTGGGAGATAAATAGAATACTACAGCATGCAAGAATAATAAATCTATTGGTGAAAATAAATCTGATGTTTTAAAGCAGTTGTAGTTGATTATTGGTTTGAACAAAAGCTGTCTGGAGGTCCTACATCTAGTGGAGTTCTGCCAAATAACACCAATTGTGAAACTTTACCCCTATGGCTTCCAGGCTACTTTCATTTATGTTTCTATAATAAACTGCAATCACCTCAAGATAGAGACTCCAGTGCACATCCTCAGGAGATGACAACCACAGACAATCATAGCTGGGTATTAATCCTTCCTCTGTGTACTTTGTTCATCTGTTCTTATACGCCTACCAAGTGACTGAACTTTAGCAAGAGCCAACACTTCACAACATTAGCTAGTAAAATTGTCAGACTTCTTTCAAAGTTATTTCAGCCATAAAGATTTCCTGGAGTGGCACATATTTTTAAAATCCTTTGGGTGAGATTTAAATATGTCTGATGGAACAGTTCATACAAAACTGCACTCCCAACAAAGCACAGTGCTGGGAGGGTGTATGTACATACTTGGTACAGATTCAGCACCCCTCCTTGTAATGCCTTGGGTTCTTCAAAGCACATCTCTTGGTAATAACAGGAGACTCTAGTGTGACAAGTACCACTTTATAAATTTAATTGTGTCATTCCCTCAACAGAAGCGCAGTATCCAACTGAGTATACAGGATCTGTGTAGTAGATTCAGTACTGTAATACTGAATTCAGTGGTGATCAAGTCCTTTAGACTGAAAGTGGAATCTATATCTATACATGTCTTCTCTTTTTCTGAAGGTCCATTTCCCATATGAACATTACCATGTGATGTGGTAATTATTTAGCATGTAATTATATCTTTTGGTTTTTACATATTTTTCATTGATATTTAGGTATGTTTCAGAGCAATATTGTGAATTAAAATAATTTCTTGTAATTGGTAAGACTTGTACTTAAAATTTGGTACAGTGTACCTTTTAAGCTTCTACTGATGGGAAACAAACCTTCGAATAATCTGAAACCACTGGAAATCATGTGAGATAATAAGAATGGGGAACTGTTGAAATGGTTGAGATTGAACGAAGCTTTACTCACTCCTTGGACTAAACATTTTTTTCCTGTTTTTTCATCTGTACCTATTTCTGGGACACCAGAAGATGAAAACATCAGAAACCTCTTTTCATTACAACATGAGCTGTTTTTCATTTCCTTACGAAAGCATAACCTGGAAAGAGCAGCTCACTGCCTAAAGCAATATTTTGAGTCAAAGAAATTAATTCAGAGAAAAAAAACTGTTTCTCATGATAAATGCAGCCACTAAGGACACAAATCTTTGCTACAAGCACCTGAAAATCTGTTTAAGTGCAATGGGACAGTCACTCCCTGGTGGTGAAGTAGGGGTAGCACACTCAGCAGGCACTGAGTATTCCTTTGCTGGACCTACTTGATACACTTTTATTGAGGAGGGGATTTATATTCACAGTGTATATGACTCCTGGAAGTATCTCTTGGGACTACAGAGTGTCTGATTTTTCCACCAATGATTTTTAAAATTTGCCTTCGAATTTTGAGTTGCTTGGATATATCCATTTCTATTTTGCAAAATTGAAGCTTGAAGTGAATAACTAAAATCTTCTAATCTTCTTAAAAGATAAGAAATGTCTTCACCTCAATATTTTTGCTAAAGGTATAGGTCAGAATTTTGGGATGATGTTTTATTCCAATCAAATTTCAAGCATTGTTCCTGGTTTTGTTTTGTTTCTTTGAAAAGGTATGTCCAAGTGGAAGACATAAACAAAGAACATTCTCATTGGTTACCACAAAATTACCACAAGTATTTATCCTGTTCTCATTGCAGTGGAAACAGTCATGATCTCAGATGTGTCATGTGGTAACTGTTGGTAAATGGAAATGTTTAATGTTAACCATAGTATATTTATTTCAAGTCACTTGCTTAAGTATAATGTGTTCTGTGCAGATAAGTTTTGAACTGAAATTCCAGCTACAAGCTGTTTTAATATATAATTCAAGTGTATTTTCAGTAAATACTATTTTTGCCTTGCAAACAGACACAATATTTTCCTTCCTGTGTTAAAATCTTACTTTATGTTTGATTTTTTAAAATTGTTTGGCTAATGCTGCAAAATCTATCAGACAAGGAAGAGACATTTTCTATGTTTAAACAGCATATAGAAGTTAAATTCCTCAGAGAAATCCAGATCTTCCCTGAATTAATGCTCTTGTTTTTAAAACATGAGATATAACATTTCACTAATATAATTAATTGTTTAGGGGGTTGGGGGTTCTGGGATATATTATTATTTTGAATATGTCAAGTTATTCACTTGTAAAAGGGAGAGTTACTCTCATCTTAATGAGCTCAGGTCTTTGAAAAGTTTGAGCAATTGCTGCATGATATAATCTATATCTAAACTATAATCTGCATGTTACATTAGAAGGAAGAATTTTTAAATTTACTTACTATTTTGAAAAAAACAGCACTCTAAAAATGCTACTAAAATTTTTTTATGGATATGCATTGAAACACCTGACACATACAGCAAATTGAGTGTCAATTATTTGAGTGCAGAGTACCTATAAAATTTTTGTTGCCTATTCCTCCAAGTCATTCTATGGAAACAGAATAAATGCACCACATGGAGCTGATTATTGTCATTCACTAAGAAACAATGTTATGATGGTCAAAACACTTTAAATCTGGACCAACTTTGTGGTAAGACTCCCCTTGACTTCAGTGGGATGAAAATTTCTCCCCACCTCTACATATAATCTACAAGTAGTGTCTTGACAACTGCTTCAAAATAAAACTAGCAAGCTAAAAGCTGCAGCTCCAAACCATGGGCAGAATAAGGCATGAAGAATATTGTGTCTTTTTCAAATAAACCTGAAGGGGAAGTCTATGAACACAGAATTAGTTTTTCTAGATTCACTTTTATGAAATGTATTGAGGTCAAGACCAATTTATTTTCAAAAACTAACCACCAGATCTTTGTCCCACTGATAAAGATATTCATAGTTATTTATGTATAAGTGCAAACCTGCTTGTAGATTCTTTTCCTGATTTGGTCTACTGGAATATTGGTTTATATTTATTTAGAGGAAAGAGTGCTTGATGCTGAATCACCCAAAATTTCCCTTAGCAACATAATGTTCAATGGAAGTCTTTCACCTATATCCCCATGTATCTCCATTAGAGCTCCCAAGTTCTTTTCACCATTTCATGAAGACCCAGGGAGCAGAGTGAAATGTTGCTGATGCAGACACCAGTGACCTCCATAGGTGCAAAGCAGCTGCTGTGAAAAGCTGAACTTAACTTTCCATTAGCTTCTCTGGAGGAAGTGGGGGATATGCGAAGCATTCGCTGCACACTGAGACTGATCCCTCACTTCTCTTCAACCTTTAACTTTTTTCCTAACAGTCTTTCAGGAGATGATTGGAAACAAGCTGAGAGACAGAGACTTTATGTAACATAAAGTTACATGGAATTTCCTCTTGGACAACCACAAGGTTATATTATCCAGGGACTTAGCTGTATTTATGGAATATAGGCAACCTATATCTCCTTTCCTTCAGGCTTTAAAAATAAACAGTCTTACATAAAAATACACAACTGCCACACTGTGCCTCACACCATTTTAAGACACCTTACCTTGCAGGGTCTGCAGCCAAAGACTGCAGTTAGTGATGAGGAAGGGAGCCTTCTGTTTCCCTTAATGTACCTCCTCGGGCACTGTCACCTATGGAGCACAGAAGAATTCCATATGTATGAAGTGTTGAGTGCTGGATTGTGAGACTTTTGGCAATATACAATGGTTGACTGATCATTTCACAGATTTATTTCATAGAAGAAATTTACAAACTACATAAACCTTTTCATTAATAAGCTCATACTCTTTTTAAAGATAAATGGAAGGTACCTGAATTAATTCTGGTATAGGTCAGAAATTACCAGTCAAGACATATGAAATATACAATTTCTGTGGAAAAAAAAAAAAAAAGAGGATTCTGTAATTCTTCCTTTTCTGGAGGTGAATTGTCTCTAAGGGACTGCTTGCTCCATTTTTTTCAGGAGTCAGGAGGTTAAGAGATCATATCAGGACAATTTTGCTAGCATCTGTGAGTGGGAAACTAAAATAGGCCTAACTTTATGAATATGCAATCCAAACAGTCTGAGTTTTAAATATCAGACATAAATAATGGACAAATAGAAACCAAGCTAAAGTTGATTATTAGTCTAAAATCATATTTGATTACTCGCTTCATGAGAATTGCAAATTGTTCACTGACAATATGAAAATGGTTACTACTAAAGTGCATCTATGAGTTACTTAAATCATGACAGTAAACAGTTTGGAAAAAAAACCACTATTACTCCAGATTTAAAAGAGGTGTGATATAAAGGTGGTTTTGCAGTTACGTTATTCATCATTTCTTCTGAGTCCTGTTCTGAGACTACCAGTTACCATTAAACATAATAAATGCTTCCAATAATAAGAAGAAGAATTATCTGTGTCCATTAGGAAATAGGTGAAAATTACCTTACAGTTTAATGGGCTGCTAACCAGTTGAAATACACAATACTAAATATTTTGTCCCAAATAGATGCCCACCTACAACAGTTAAAGTCTATTTACAGTTCTTAGAATAATTCCAATGCATTCAATGGTGCAGCATTTCACAATGCCTTGGATGCCACGCCTAAAGCTACCAGTAAAACTGCAGCAATGAACTTGGGCTTTTTTCTTTCTTGATGTTTACAGAAAACAATGTCCTCATAGTTCAGGGACACAAATGAAAACCAAAGACTAAATTCAGGCTGCAGTTTTAGCACCACCCTGACCACTATGTGGTTCTTTCAAAACCTTTAACTCACAGGAGGCCGCATTATCCTGGATAAGATTTAGCTTCCAAGAGGTAAGCAAGAATTTCTGACATTCATTGAAAACTATGCTGACTTTTCCAAAACCAAACACCACCACTTGGTATTCTTAAGCCAAAATAGTAAACCTGAAATATCATGGCAGACCTGGGAATGATGAATAACTTGCCTTCAACTCCGATGGCAATGGGGAAACCGCATCTACATTACCTACTCCTTCCAATAACAGGGTGGGAAGGTGCAGCAGCAGGACTGTTTTACTGGTTTTCCTAGGAGCATTCTCTCACTACAATTACACTGTATTTTCTCCTGCTGACCTCCTCCAGCTGACTTTCTATCAAGCCATGAATCATGGAGCTTTAATCCAGATTTGAAACAGAACCTGCAAGGAATTTGAATAGGTATAGCTTTACTGTTTGCCCCTTTCTATACAGGTATATGCCTTTTTCTGGATGCATAACTGACTTCTTTTTGCTAAGTATTTGAACTGAGGGAGCACACAGGAAGATACATTCCATATCCCAAACTGCTTACAGTAAACCTGTATGTAAGTTGCAAAGAGTCCACACGCAAGGAATAATAAAGGAAAGAAGTGGGGTGGAGCATAAGAATAGTATAAAACATCCCTTCACTGCTCACAATGGTCCTTGGTTTCTCTTAAGATCCTAGTAATCACATTTCCAAAGCATTCTCCCCATTTTTGCTGCTCTTTGTTTCCCACCCTCTTTTTTCTATGATTTTGTGCAAAACAAAGTTATTCGTTTGATTCATATTTTGACCATAGATTAACTAAATGTTATTGCTTGACAGAAAGAGTAAATTAAAAGGAATCAAATTATTGTTTTATCCTTCATCACAAAGACATTCCAAAACACTATTTAGGGGCAATGTATTAAAGACAATAAAGATTAAGTAGGTGGAGTCACAGTGCCACTATAGCATTCTTTGTGCTGGCATACAGTGTCAAATGTAACAGGGACAGTGCCCGATATCTTGAAAAACAGCCACCTTTATAAGGAAGACAAGTAAATTCACCAACATACATTACTTTGCCATTTCTTGATATTTCTACACTTACAGTCTTTAAATTCTGGAGCTGAATATTCACCTGTAAAAGAAGTTTTTTGTTCTCTGTCTGTAAAAACAAATAAAATGCACTGAAAACATATGGCTAATCTATTCAGTATGTTTTGAAAAGTATTCTTGCTTTAGTTCCTCAGTCATGGTTAGAGGTGTCCTTTCAGCCTAAACTTTCTCCTCCAACCAGATGTGCAAACATGCCTCTTAGAAAAGAAAATTGTTGGAATGGAAAGGGAGAAGTTTAAAACCCATCAGTTTTCAGAATCTTATCACTTCCCCTGCAATGTCATACATTTGGGCATGTATTTGTGTATACAACCTGTGTATTTAGTGAAGCCCCATCCTCCCACTTTATTGAAATTCCTTTTTAACCCAAGTCTCCAGAACATATCACTTCCTCAGTTGTTTATAATTTGTCCAAACTTCTTTGCAGTTCCTGCAATAACTTAAAAATTTATGGTGATTTTGAGCAGATGCACAATACAGAGTTAGACAGTATTAATACACAGTTAGACTTTTTTTTCCCCAACTTTTTTCAAGGCAAGAAGCAACTTGGTATCTTACTTTCTGAGCTGCAGGAACAATGTTGAACAACATATTATTTTTTTTAAATTTTCTTTTATTATAAATATCTCAGAATTATTTAGTGCTTTTTTATCAGCAAAATCAAAGTGAAATGAAAGACTAAAATAGTCACTGCCCACAGTCAATGTTTCTGGTTTATAATAAACTTCATAATTTTACTTAATCTGAGCTTTAAGTGCATTTTACCCTGCAATATAATCCATTATAATCCATTACCTGTAACAAGAATATATAGAATGAGGATAATAAGAAAATATGCTGCATCTCCATTTTGTAATAACTTAAGCCTGATTGTAATATGGGAATGGACTCTGGACTCATACAGATGCTCCAATTATTTTTTTTTCCAGTATTGCCTTGAAGTTGTTATAATAAATATAGAAGTTAAATAAATGCTATATAAAGGAAGACTTTTGTATTAAAATTAACAGAACAAGGATTAGAAGTCTTATTCCAAAGCTCTGAAATCAATGGGAATTCGGCCACTGGAATGGAAGCTCCTATCCAATAGAAAGGATAGTTTCAGTGATGGCAGAATAAGGTTATTTTATAGTTTTCAAGTAACTAATTTTCAAAGTCAATATATTTTAAATATAATCTAGATGTCTTCTCTGCATTATGAAAGTCCCTTTTATTAGTCCCTTGAAGCTAAACCAATATCATTGAAGAAGATGCAAATGCTGGAGGAGATTTAGCAAGGGAATTGTGCAGAAACTAAAAGGGGGTTCACTGAGACCATTTAATTATTTTCCTGTCCTTCTATCTGAGCAACATCAACAATAGGTGAGTTCAAAATAGATATTTTCTGTCTGCAGATCCCACCTCCCAAATACTGAAGTCAAACAGCACCTTTAGACTGCACAAGACCTTCAGATTTGGCCTGCCTTTGACCACTAGCCTCTGTTCTCCCCTGAAACAAGAAACAAGGATGCAAATCAGTTCCAGCACGATATTATCCTTTCCTCATTATTGTCATCTGAAGTGAGAGGGGAACTTGACTTAGCTCATATATCATTAAAAACCTTTATTAT
Source organism: Motacilla alba alba (assembly GCF_015832195.1). Lineage (NCBI taxonomy): Eukaryota > Metazoa > Chordata > Aves > Passeriformes > Motacillidae > Motacilla > Motacilla alba. Next base: position 30,605,086 of record NC_052020.1, read on the forward strand.
CTCCATGCTACGTTAACTTTCAACTGTGCTATTGAAGGTAGAGGCTCTGTATTCCCCTAAGAAACATCAAGCAATGACCCATTGCCGTCTAAAGACATCCGAATTCATAGGGCAACCTTAAAAATCTAGGAAATCTACCACATAAAACACAAACACAGGACATGGAGATCCTGTGAAATTCAAGTGTTGCAAATTTATTACAAGGATGATAAAGGACTGTTCACAGATGCCATTTCTGTGCTGTGCATTCCCCTGATTTCAGTGAGACTATCTCATGAGAGCAGGCAGATTTCACAGAATTCTCTAATTAGTGATTTATTCAATTACTATAATTAATAACTTTATATAATCATTATTAGTTCTAATATTTTTAATCTTCCAAAAGCATCACTTTTATCAGCTGTAGCAGAATTACTAAAGCAAAGCAGATGTGCATATATAAAGATTTATAAAATAAGGTTTATATAAAAAAGCAGTTCCCTCAGCAGTTTAAACCATGTCTGTGCAGCACATCAGCCTCAATTGTCTGATACAAAAGTCCAAAATATATATTACCATTAATGTATGATACATAAAATCACCCAAGAGTAAGCAGAGATGTACCAATAATGCAAATGGCAGGATCACTTATTAGCTGGAAACAGGTACATCCTTTCAGCAAGACTACATTTCCAGGCATGTACATTGAGCACTATGTTTAGCAGGTGTTTTGAAGTATCTATTCCTATGGCCTTTTTTTTAACTAGTCCAGCAGTAAAATCCACAGACATTCTCTCTAGAGAGAAATTATAGAGACAACATCCCCTCCTGGTGAGGAGCTTCAGGACAGTACACAGGTAAAATCCCTCACTATTTGAAAGAAACCTCTTAAGAAAATAATAATTTTAATTTATATTTTAAATTATTTTGCATCTTTCATCTGTAGTTTTGCTATGTTCTGTATGCACCTTATTAGAATTTTTAAGATAAAATGATCATATTTAAAAAAAAAAAAACCAACCCAAAACTGTCATGTCTGGTAAAATGTCCAAAGTAAATATTTTTCCTATATTAGCTACTGAAACAAAGTCAGTGACTTCTCCCTACAGATCTAGATTAATTTTTATCAATAGAGACTCATGGTGACAGCAACGATTTGGTTACTTGTCTCTAAACAAGGGTACAGGATTTATTTACAGAAATTATCATCTTATTAAACTAATGAATGTATTTCTCTATTTCATAATGGAACACACCTTGTAAAGTTTCTCTGGTGATCAGGCTATCTTTTTTGAAAATGGTTGACATTTTTGCATGCAGAAGAGAAACTAGTGTAAATTGTTAGAAGGATTCTAGAAAGAAGCATAATTTCTGTTTTGCTGATCTAAATTTTAATACTCATGCAAATCACCTGTACAGGAATGGCATGACTAGGAGGAAAAATACCACCAACAGTCTCAGAGCAAAATTCATTGTCTCAGACTATCTCGATTAAAGATGCAGAACTGAGAGATGCCAGCCTCAAATACCTGAAGCATATAGCCTCACCTTGAATATTGTCTGCAGTTTTGGTCACAACAATATAAGAAAAATATCAAACTATTACGGGAATCCAAAGGGACACAAAGATGGTGAAGGTCCTTGAGAAGTTGTGTGAGGAGTGGCTGGGGTCACTTGGCCTGTTCAGCCTGGAGAAGAGGAGATTGAGGGGAGGCCTCATCACAATCTATAGCTTCCTCATGAGAGGAAGGGCAGACACTGATCCCTTCACTGTGGCAACCATTGACAGGACCCAAGGGACTGGCCTGAAGTTTTGATGGTGTGGTTTAGGTTGGATAGTAGGAAAAGGTTCTTCACTCAGAAGGTTGTTGGGCACTGGAATGGGCTTCACAGGGAAGTGGTCACAGCACCAGCCTGACAGTGTTCAAGAAGTGTTTGGACAAAGTTCAGGCCCATAGTGTGACTTGGGCTATCTTGTGAGTTGGACTCAACTGTCCTTATGAGCGTCTTCCATCTCAGCATACTCTGTAATTCAGTGATTTATCTTCAGTGATTGGAAGGCAATACTTTTTCCAAAACAGAACCACAAGACTCAATACTCATATAATGTCATGACAAAAACACTAACTCAAACATTTCCTGTGGAATATATTCAGATCATTTATACTACTATAGACCACTCAAAATACTCGAGAGGTCGGGCACAAGCAGCATTAACTGGTTTAGAGCAATTTGATCTGCCTGCAACCACAGCATCACTGACATGCTCCTCACAGCCCCAGCCAAAGGCAGCAGGCAATCCACCTGCTCAGTCTTCAACATGATGAACAGGAGGAGCCCACAGCTCAAGAATTAATGACACTAAATACAATATCTGTACAAAATGTTCTTACACACAAAGCAGGCAGATATGGGTCCCTGTTGAAATCAGTGACTCATCTGGATTTCTAATTTGCTGTGAAATATTCTTGGATAATATCACATACTCAGAAAATAAATGATAGATGAGAGCACATGTACTTCTCTGTAAATATGAATCAGGAAATCAGGACATGGTTGAGGAATTTTTTGGCTAGCAAATCCAAGTTTACAGAGAAGGAAAGACAGAGGTCATGGTTCTTTCCTAGGTTAAATAATAAGTAAATAAATAAACAATTGGCTAGTATTAGGAAAAAGCAATTCTCTGGTTATCATTGTGCAGGGGTTGTGCTATCCTCACACATTCCCAAGAATATCAGACTCCATTCATGTTCTGCAATTTTCATGGAGAGGGATGGATGACTTCATAAAATCTCAGCCTTATTTCTTGAGTTCTTCAATTTTCATTGCACTGCACTGCAGAAGGTCACCACAAATGAAATAAAGGACTCAAGTCACCAGTCAAATTTGTCTTACTAGTTGGCAGAATCCATATCCCCAAGCTGAAACCCTGCATGGAGCAGTGGAAGAAATGGGTGCCTCCAGGTGGCACGGGGGAAGCCATTGCACTGGGAAGGGTCACTGTGAGATAACCAGCCCCTCTGCAGAAGGACTGAAGTCCCTGACCCATGTACCCAGAATGTATTCCAGCACTGATGGAACCAACAGGGCTCCACAGCAGATGTAGCCACTGGAAATGCTGTGCTGGAAACTTAACTGTTGGGGAAATTTATGCTCCTATAATTCTAAGCAGCAGCTGCTTGATAGTTTTGTGACTAAAAGACGTACCTTACTGCTAAATTTTACACTCATACCTGTTCTCGTGAGTCCTGATGGTTAAATTTTCAACCTTTTGGCCTTTAAATAATTTAGTGTATCAGGGGAACTAGTAGAACAATCCTTCTGCATCTAGTGAATTATACATTAAATGTAAATTCAATTCAACTAAAGCTCCTTTATACCTAACAAGAAGTAGCTGAGTTCTTGAATAACTGACTGAAGTCGACGCTTAAGCTTATAGCTCTCCCAGTCAATAGGACCATGTGTATATTTTGTTTCACACAATCTACTTTGGCTTCCAAGAAAAGACAAACTACATCCTAAGAAATCCCTCAATTAGGTTAGTGATAGAGAAAGCAGCCCCAGTGCATTGCTGTAAGCAGCAAAGTGTGAATTTTCTATTCAACACAGCAACAGTAGGCTATTTATTCAACTTATGTGCATAATTAGTAGTAAAATTACAGGAGTTTTTTCTTTTAGCATAGAGTAGTTATTCTTTATGGGTCTGGATTCTGAACAAAAATATTTCCTTTAGACTTTGAGTAATGCTTTCTTCAGGTGAGCTCTGGCAAATGCTGTTAAAAAATAAAATCTGGAAACCCAGGAAGCATAGAAAGCAGAAGGAAATTACTTCAGCTTGGCATGAGGTACAATATTACTTTCTTTAAATAAAATGTATCCTCTGTCCTCAGGAACCCCTTACAGGTTAATTTAACATTTCATTTTACTCTGTCACTTGGCCTTGGCTGTCCAGAAACACATCAGGCAGCTGATATTACAGTATCTGGAGTTACAAAGGCCTTATGTTTACATACACTATTTTTTACTTTTTTTCCAAATGTGTGGTTGATTGGCATCTTTCTGATTTATTTATATTATTTATTCTATTTTTATTTATTTATTTATATTTACTAAATAAAAATAGCACATAGTGGCATATGCGCTACTAAGAAGGCTGTAGGTAAATTTAGAGGGTATCATACACTTGTCACCAAAACTGCAATTTTACTGGCTGTATCACCATGTTGGCTACTTTTTTTTGCAGTCAGCAATTCTTATCTAAGCAAGCAGAAAACCCATAATTTTAGAAAAAAAGCTGCATGCAAACTGAAGCCCTTGAAAGAGAGGTATGGTTGATACATGTGACATTCTTAAAAGTGCATTTTAATATACAATAGGAACCATATAGGTAAAAAGTCTAAAAGATATTAGCGCTGTTAATGCCATTACTATAACTCTACTTAAAACAGAACAATTACATGTTGTAGATACTTCAGATAAAATTCTGAATGGGTATAGATCCTTGTAAAATACTTTGTTAAATCTCTTCATAAATTCTCCAAACAAAAGACAAAATTATGTCCAGGAAAGTTCAAGAAATAATGTGACTAAATAATTGCTAAGTGCAAAGATAAAAGATTGCTCCATGAAGATTGGAGTAATCTTCGTGGTTTTCTCAATTTTACTTTATGGGACCTGGATGTTTTAAAACACAGCTACTTCGAAGCACACAGCAATAGTAAAGAAGGGATAGCCTCACAGAACAGGGACTGTGACCTGGAGCATGCACTGAAAAGGTCATTTTAGATAGCGTCACCATGGAGAAAGACAGTCAAGTCTTCTCGCATGTACATTAGACATCCAAGCAGGGCCTGACAGAATACAGAATATTCCAAGGATACAGCTCTTAGCAGCTCTCAAGTCAAAGCTGTCCTATTTTTGCATAAATAATCAAATATGCAACAATAGAAGAATTACTCTGAAGTTTATTAACTAGGACCCTTCTTGACTTTTTCAAACGGCTAACTGAGATGGGTTTTCATGCTTTGGCACCTCAGAGCTCATGCACTGTGAAAGGGTATGGATAACTCATATGAGACTAAGTAATCTTCAAAGCATCTATTTTACAGACCTCTCCTTTACTGGCTATACATCAACACATCAATTTGATATTAGCAAAACGGATCTACTACTCTTTAAGAAGATTCAGATGTTATCTTTAAATTAGGATAGAAACAAATTAACTATTCCCATTCTTCTAATTATGGTCACACTCCTTAGTAATATTTCTCATGCTTAAGTTTCCTAAAAAGAGAAACTCACCTTTCTCTAATCTCCTCACTTGTCTATGCCAATAACTAATCAGTCAAAAACATTCCGGTGTAAAGTTGATCTGACAAACTCTGTTGAGAGTATATATGGTGTAAGTTCACTGAATCCTCAGTGGAGGACAGAGTGTTGGCTAAACCCAAAGGTTTATCAAAACATAGTGGTAAATCCCAGATGCAATCTCAGCTTTTCAACTCTATTTTGTTAAGATCTCAAAAACCATTCATGGGATGTTTGTTGGCTGTTTTCTTTTTCCTCTTCATTCCACAAATTCAAAGTAAATTGGTCTGGCTTCTGGTACCTGGCACACTGGCACACTTTCTCTTAACACCTGTAAGCCTGTCTGAAAAACAGAACAACATCTTTGAGATGGGGTGTTTATATGGGCAACATTTAGCCACTGCAGTGAATACAGCCCCACCTTCAAAGAAACTCCTGAGCACTGTTCACCTGATGAAAGCATTTACTGTTTTTTTTGATTTACATGGAAGCAGGCAGTTCATTAATTGAGCTGAAGCTGAAGAAGTAAATGTAAAGCACATGCAGATGTTTTCCTAGCTACTTGGTGTCAATGTTGCTGCAGCTTTCCCAAGTGTAAGAGTACAAAGACAGCAGTGATAAGGCTTTGCAGAATCTCCCAGCAGCTAAAGGTGAGCATAGGTCAAAGAAGTTAAATTTACGTAACTAAATCTAAGTGATTAATATATAGGATGGTACTATGCACTGCCCACAGGACTGCACTATACACGTACTTCACAGAAGCAATAATTTAATACAGCCAAGGGGTAAATGGAGGGCCTGGCACTCACATAATAATCCTTAAGAAATCTACACTCTTAAAAATTTTTTTAGATTTCTAAGCTTCGAGTAAAATTATACCTATTTATATAATTAAGGCACCTCCTCTAGGGGCACTCTTTCAAACCTTAAACTTGGATAAGCTCAATTTCTCTGGTCACTGAAAAAAGAGTTCTTCCTGCTCAGTTCTTTTTCAGACATTGTTCTTTCCTTGAGTAAGAAAGTTTAAAATAATAGTCTCATGAATATACAAAAAGGTGTTCACAGTATGAAAAATATTTCAACCACAAAATTAAAATAGATAAACTTTAATGAGCAATATGGATAATGTTTCATACTCATCAGTTTTTCAATGTCAAAGCTACTTTCTGCTGTCTTTCACCCAGAATCCTAATTAAAATTACACCTCAACATCGTTTTTCAGCTAGAAAGCTCATTAGTAGATCCCTATTACAGTTGCTTTTCTTGGCTTGTTATCAAATCCTTACCACAGTCATAGCAGCTACAGATTAATCAACCTGCTTTTCCTCAGTTCATTAATTTAGCTGCTTTGCTCATATAATCTGTCTGTGTGGAATCTGAGGGTCTTTTATTCCTATTGCAAAAGATCCTGTGATTCGATCCTTAGTTCAGCATGTGTTAAGAGTAGGAGTCTTCACAGACTGTCTATAAGAGAATGCCTCAATTATCACTTCTGCTTCTTCCACTCTTACAGTCTTTGTGCCATTATTTTTTTCTTTCCTAGTGAAAAATATGTCTCATATATGTGGACACTGAAAATACCCACCTTCTTTATTCTCCTCCTTGGCGTCTATCTAAACACCTTTCTATCTTTCTGTCTCCTAGATTAGTATTATGTTTATCTTAGATTTTTAAAGCAATTTCCCCCACCCTTGGAATTTATTGATTTAGAAGAAAATAAAGTGAACAAGAAATAAAGTGAAAAAGGCAATGTGAATGGTATTTGTGTATGCTTATGTATATTTAGTATTAATCATGCACTAAAATCAATGGCTTTTCCTTCTGTCTGGAGCCTTATATGCTTGTTTTCTTATAAAGTTGGACAGTGAAAGAGAATTTGGCTTGCAAAATTCATCACTTTGCAGAACAATTTCTGTCTATGAATATCCAGCATTAATAAAAAAAAATCAGAATGTGTAGATGGTTAAAGAAGGAGATAGCAATCTTGAGAAAACAAAGAACAGAGCATGTCTGTGATTTTGGTAGGCAATATATACCCAAAGGCCTTGTTTTCTCGCTGTAGAGACAAGCAATTTTTCAAAAGTCAATATTGGTTATTCATTTCCAGTGACAGGAGAATACAGTGCCCAGGTGAAAAACAATTTAGACCCCAAATTTCAATTCCCAAATTGGCTATTCAGCTGTAGCCTTGTAACCACATTTCAAATTTTACATTCACTACATTTAGTCAGTGGTCTAATGGTCATAATAGGCTACTGTGCAGCCCTGTGTAAGAAACCACATGCTCAAATGCTGACAAACACTCATCCAGTCCTGGATGCTCAACATAAGAATTTTACACTATCAAATTCCAAGAAAGAAAATTTCATTTTCCAGTGTTCATACATTGGAACTCTGCTATGTCTTTTAGCACACTGGCAGCTTATTCAGGGTAGATGAATGTAGATATATTCCTATATTCCTATGTAGATATATTCCTTGATTTTAGAAAAATAAGTCAATGCTATGCACCTAGTAAGGTGATTAATCTTTCCACGAGTTATTATTATAGTTATGAGTGATTCCAGGCAGTAGCAAGAAATGAGTTATTCCAGGCAATAGTAAGAAATACCCATATCTTCACCTTCACATTCCAGCTTGAAGTTTTAAGTGCATTTTTTAATGACCTGTTTTAATGTGTCACGGAATCTTTTGTACCTGACATCTGTAAAGTGAAGTCAAAAATATCTTCTTAACTCAGGTTATAGTGACTATTATCTTTTGATACTGTGTCTCACAGTATCCTTCTGGATAAAATGTCCAGGCAACAACTGGATAATCACATCGTATGATGGGTGAACAACAGCCTCACAGGGTGGGCACCAAGGGTTGTAGTGAATGGGGTCACACCAATGTGATGACTGGTCCCTAGTGGGGTTCCCAGGGGGCTCCATCCTCATCTCTGTGCTGGTCAATGTCTTCATAAATTACTTGGATGCAGAACATGAAGGCGTATTAGGTACATTTGATGATACTAAACTGGGAGGAGCTGTTGACTCCCTCAAAGGCAGGGATGCCCTGCAGAAAAATCTTGACAAGTCAGAGGGCTGTGCAATCACCAACCACGTGAACTGAAACAAGGGAAAGTGACGGATTCTGCATCTGGGATGGGCAACCCTGGATGTATGGACAGAATGGAGAATGAGAGGTGGGGAAGCAGTGACACAGAAAGAAACCTGGGGGTCCTGGTTGATGGCAAGCTGAACATGAGTCAGCAGTGCCCTGGCAGCCAGGAGGGCCAACCTGTGTCCTGGGGTGCATCAGGCACAGCATCACCAGCCGGGCAAGGGAGGGGATTGTCCCTTCTGCTCTGAGCTGGGGCAGCCTCACCTCCAGTGCTAGGGGCAGTTCTGAGACCCACAGTATAAGAAAGATATAAAATGTTAGAGAGCATCCAAAGGAGGGCAACAAAGATGGGGAAGGGTCTAGAGGGGAAGACATATGTGAAGCAGCTGAGGTCACTTGGTCTGTTCATCCAAGAGGAGACTGGGGGAAGACCTCATGGCTATTTCCAGCTTCATCATGAGGGGAAACAGAGAGGTAGGCACCAGTCTGTTCTCTGTGGTGACAGATGAATGGCGGGAAGCCGTGTCAGGGTTGGGAGGAAGGTCTAATATGGATGGATCAGAGCTACTACATGTGGATAGCAGACATACTCTGCAGGTGTGTAGAGGATTCCTAGGTTGCAAGAACATTTGCTGAAGATTCTCTTGGGCCATGTCCCATGACATTGCAGAAGCCATCAGTTAATATCTTACGTTGTTTGGCAAGGTCAATACTTAGTCTTTGTGTATAGGTGCTGATCAAAGCAGCCTTCTATTTCTCAGCATCTGATATAAGAGATCTGAAAACAGGGAATTCTGGCATTTCTCTAGTGTAGTGAAGATCATGTACCTTTCTCCAAGGTCATTCAGCCTAGAGTAAAACCAAAGAAAAAAAATTGCTACAATTCTATGAAAATGTGAAGAATATTAAATCTATTATTCTAAGTGTTAATGTATTTTCAAAGTTAGTTCTTTTCCATGTTGCTCCTTATTATAATAAAGATATAATATCTTATATATGTGTAACTAGACAGACAACTTCTTTCAAAACATTTAGGAATCCCTAAAAATTCAGGTGAGGATACCAAAAGTGTGCTTTTGTAATTTTTATAGCCTTCAGTTTGCAGCTGTAGTCCTGTCTGGCAATTGAAAAGAAAATCATCTCATTATAGCAATGTAAGTATGGATTAGTAGTCTCTTAATATGTTTCTGATGCTGAAATGCCCAGACAAACCAAAACTGAAATTCTTTGTCCATGCCCAGAAGCATTTTTTTTTAACCTGGGGATTTAGGAAATTACAAGGGTAGCTTTAGAACTACATAAGCAGTGACTAAGTGAAGATCTGGAAAACACTTTCTTGAATTTAATTCCTAATATATTCTTAAACTCTAATCCCAGTGCCTAAGCTTTTGTATTTACTAAAATATACTGTGATTAAACACAACATTAAGAATGCAAGATGAACCACAGTAAAGTACTGTAAGGGAAAAAATCAAAAGTAGGAAGACTTGGCCATTCTTAAAGCAGAATTTGGTCAAAATTAGCTGACAATTAGCTACAGAGTTAGGTCACTGAAATCTAAATCCTTTTTTGAAACTGGAGGGCCCATGCCTAATACTATCTTCTGTGTTTTGTTCTGGCATTTCAATGATTTACAGTGATACTCAATATATTATTGCAAATTAGTAGGACAATCAAATGGAGACACACATCATATTTCCTTCTTTTTTTAGCCTATAGTTTTCTACGTGTCACTTGTTTTTGCTCAGAAAAAAAACCAAAGTATTCCTGGAATTGTAATTTGGAAAAAAATTGTAGATTTGTGGTAGCAGCGGCATTGACTACCTGCCATGAAGCTTTTTAATGAGCTTCACCATCTCCATATCAAGTTCAGCAATTTGATCCCAAAAGAGCCTTTTTTCAGAAACCACGTAGCCTTTAAAGGACCACATATAATATATTAACTCTATTTTGATGAAAAACAAATCTGCTAGATACTTAACAGACTTCATCCTGAAGTAAAAGCTGGTATATGTTGTTGTTCTTGGCAAAATAGCCTCAGCCTCCTTAGAAGCTGTGATTTTCTATTACCGCCCCTTTTCAATAATAATGAACACAGGGTAATCAAAAAACGTTACATGCAGGAGAACACAGTATATGCAGGGGTTTTGTTATTCTTCTCATGCATGAGGACCCTGTTGCTGCAAATCAAATCAACACCACTTAAATTTATGGAACTATCTCAATTTATAGTAATTCAGGTCTTGCAATTGCATTCTGCTTCCTAGAACTAGAGGCAATAGTGACTGGTTATGGCACGTGCTGTATCACATCTTTTTAAACAAGCCATTTGCTCAGGTTTGCTCCTGTGATGACCTATGTTTTTTACCAAAGGATGAGCATCATTAACAATATTGAAACTAAGTAACATAAACTGAACACTTTTACATTTCAAAGGTGGAATAACAGAAAGTCTGGACTGAAAAGTAAAAGGAAAAAACCCAAGCCATATAAGCTGAAGGGAGATCTATATTTCCAGCACCAACATTTCAAAGTCTAGAGGCATTCAGGTTTTTTCCATAGAGAGAGTTTATTTGAAAAAATGTGGCCATGCATCCGGTTAGATCATTATCTCCACCCATTTCCTTTCCCATAGAGCTTGGGATAGTCAGGTCCAGGCTCAGGGACACCTTTGACAGTAGAACCTGTCACCTGGGAAAAGTGTATTCTTACAGAATACATTGAATATACTTCATTAGGGGAGATTCAGATAGAAATTAATAATGACTGAAAAACTAATATTTTTTGGTTTTCTTGCTTGGGGCATGGGAGAGAGCAATGAATGCAGTAGTTTCCACTGATCCTTTTATAAATTCATTTGCTACTCTCTGGAATGTTTCTTAATCAAAGACCAGATCATTATTGCATGGAATAAGTAGCTAGGGAAAGGTAACTTGCCATTCCCGTTTCTCAATAAGGAGAGCTGTCTGTGTGTAGGATCCCATGCCACTATAGCACAGTAATAATTTGGTGAGCTGCTGAGTGCAGGAAGAGGCTCACTACAAATGTCTCCACAACAATCATTATGGTACAGGACTCTTACTTTTCAAGTTGAGTTACAACTATGCACATCAACTACGTACAGTGGACACTATGACCAACTATGCATGTAGACACAGGCTAAGACAGAATGTTCATTGGACTTTGGGATATTGCAAATCCTCATTTCTTCTATAGCTGAATATCCAACTGTAAGTTTTGATCACTCAATATTATGCAATTTTTGGTGTAATTAGGTCTTGTTCTCCCACAAGGCAACTTGCGTCCCTCATGCAGCAACTGGGCTGCAGGTAGACATAAACAGTATGAAGGCCTTCACATACTGTGGTTTCATCTATTCTCCTCTTCCCTATAGTTCCCAGTTTCTTTTCCCTCAGATACAGATGAATACAAATAAAGCAAGCTTTACTGGACAGTGACCATTGCACCTTTGAACATAATTTTCCTTTCTGCAAGTCAAACATATGGAGAATTCCATTGTAAGGGGAATCAGGTCAAAGAAGATCATTCCTCACCACAAATATTGTTTAATCAAAACATAAATACTGAACTAGAGCATAAGGAATAACAAAGTTTGCCTTTTAGACACACATTCTTAAATAGTCCAGCAGTTGGACAAGGAGAAACAGGCACAAATTTAAACACAGCAAGTTCCGCCTGAATATGAGGAAAACTTTTCTTCAAGAGTTACAGAGTGCTGGAATAAACTGCCTGGAGAGGTTGTGGAGGCTCCTTCTCTGGAGATATGCAACACCTACCTATGTGATCCTGTGCAAGCTGCTCTGGGTGAAACTGCCTTAGCAGGAGGGTTGGAGTACATTCATAGGTACATCCAGAGGTACATTCCATCCTCAGACATCCTGTGACTGTGTCATTCTGTGATTCTGAATTGTACACACACTCCTTTTCCTTCACTCCATGCATCTCTCATTCTTGGAGCTTGTCACACCCAGATTCTATTTTGACCTTTTCCTACTCTCATGTTGTCCCTGCTGGCTTCCATCCAAAACGTTCCCTTTCCCCTTTATTTTTTAGGTGACTCAAGCTCTCTCTCTGCTCATGCAACCAAAACCTTTTGCACATTTTTGTTGATTTACAGGGGCCACCTCAGGTCACTACCTCTTATGTCTATATAAACATTTCTCTTTCTTGCACCCCCATTTTGACTGTAAGTCTCTACACATTCCCTGAGGGCCACCGGTATATGTGGAGAGGTCCAAACTGACAGAAGAGATCCCAGAAAAGCACTCACTCTCAGGTTCAAGTCTCCAGCAAATACCTCAGTGTATTTCTGAAGTTTCATTTTGACATGGAATTTATAATAACAGGAAAGAGAAATATACAGGCTTTCAGAACTTGGAATGGCAATATGTCATGTGGCTAGGAAAGGTATGTCTGGGAGTATCATATAGCTGTTACTCAGCCTAGAGACAGAGGAGCTTTGTGTGGTGTGTTGAGGCTTCTTGAGCTAGTCAGACCAAAATACAAACACATGGCTGAGGCTGTTCTGGCTCAGACTGACACGGACAAGTTTCACACCCAAAAATAAGTAGCTATTTCTTATTATGACAACAAAAATTTGTAATTTTTGACAACAAAGGTAAAATTTATGACAACAAAGGTAAAAAATTAAGTCCTAGTGTTTGACCCATCTGACTCCATTTTCACAACAGGACAACCTCTCTCTCCCTGCAATCCTCATTCAGGCAAGGACCAGAACAGTTTCATTTCAAAGCACACTAAAGAGGAGACCTATGGATCATGCTCCATTAAACAGAGCACAGTTTCTCTCTCTGGAGACCTCACAAGGGAAAAGCTTGCTTCTTTATCTTGAAAATCATCGATTTTTAATTACTCAAGAAAATTCCATCTTTTATTAGCTTTCTAGTCATGAATAATTAGATTAAAAAGTTGCAATCACTCAAATTTCCAGCAGTAGCATAGGAATTAAAACATTTTGAAAAAGTAAAAAAAATGTTTGTTTCTTAGAGTTTTTTGATACACCAGCTTCCAGTGTTCTAAAAGATAAAAAAGGAAAGTGGAATTTTTCTCTTTGAAACTAAGTTTTGGAGGGTCCATTTAGAGTAGGGTTTGTTCATGTACCAAAAAAAAAAAAAAAAAAAAAAAAGAAGCATAATCTGTAAGGGTAGGGGAGAAGTGGTTATTGAATATCTGCATGTTTAATACAGGGCATTCAATATTGTCATTCAAAGGGAACAGATGGAAAGATCTCAATCATAAAGTGGAAAGATCTCAGTCATAAAGATTAACACAGGACTTCCTGTAAGTTGCCTTAGTAGGAGTAAGGCATTTTCAAAACCAACTTGGCAATAGTGTGCTTATTTGGTGAAATTTATGGTCAGGAAAACAGCACTCTAGAGAAAGGAAATAGGCCAGTTTCTTCTTTCCATGCAGTACAGAAGAACACCACAAGTCATCAGTGGCATAGGTCCCTTTGATGTATGTTTAGGCATTAACAGTTGCACTTGGATATACAAGCAGCATATAAAACATATTTCTGGCAGCAGCAAACACAGCGTCTTACAGAAATTACATGTACATCAAAGAGTCTGAGAAAGAGATCTTTGTGATGATGAGAATGGATCCCATATGATAACCAGTAACAGTCATGCTGCACATGATGAAGATAAAGCAAAAAAAAAAAAAAAAAGAAGAAGTGTGCCACACACAGTGAAATTGGATATTCCACAAAACAGTCACCCCAAATCCAAGTAAATTTATACTAGAAGCTTAATTTTGTTACTGGCATACTACTGACTACATTACACTGCAGGACCCTAGAGTGATTTCTCCAGCGTGTTGTAATGTAGGTTAACTACTTACAAATGGCAAAGCAACTGCAGAGTAAAGCTCAGTGGGTTCAAAATTTCTTAGGGAAATTTCACTGCCCTGGAAACAGTGCTCAAGAATTTTCTGAATTCAGGCTCTACTCAAGCACAAACATTTACCAAACCATCTGTTAATCAACCAGAACAGTATATGCAATAACATTTATTGAGCACAACAGCAGCTGAGATCAGCAACCCTTACTTCCATTCCCCTAGGAAATTCATGGTTTCTACATATTGTGTCTACACAGTTCTCATTTTGTAAAAGGTATTTTCTTTCTTTTGCTTCTTCTTGGTGCATGGAGTTACCTCACCACTCATTGTAGGCTTTCAGAGGCTGCTCAAACTCAAGATGTATCATGACTCCTGTTATCATGGCCAATTATTCCTCCCTTCACCAAAAGGAAATTAACACCTTCATTAAGTCAATTTTCTGAGAAAATCTAGATACACTGGAGGATTTGCAAGTAGGTTCTATGGGGCATACAACTATGGTAAACAATAAAATGTAAACAAAAATATGTAAATAAAAACATTCACAAAGACCTGGTTGATTTGAAATATTAGGCAGATCAGATTTTCTGTTTCTTGTCCAGAAATCCTCTGCTTTAGTCAAGTTTTGCACCAATTACAGTCTTTCAAAATTCATCTTCTGTTGCATTGCTGCAGAACCACCAAATTGGTTCAAATATAAGAGTGACCCTGTGAGCATAGACTTGAAAAGAAATTTGCTCACAATCATTACTAATTTGATAGTGGTCTACCAGCAATATTACCTATAACTACTATTTAACATAAGATCAAAGGTCTGAACAAGGATCTGGGAAGTCAGTATCCTGATATTTTGTGCATAAGCATTTGGTACTCTCTATCTGGAAATTGTGTACAAGCTGTTTTGTCTAAGACATTTTGTCTAAGACTTTTGTTATTACTGTATTCTTATTTCTTATTACTTATTTCCTTCTATTGGCTAATAAATTATCCTTTGGTCTATTTTATTCTTGAATAACCTCAAGATATTTCTTAAATCACACAAACACACATTCCAAGAGGAATGTAATCCATCACTTATCTGTAAATGCATGTAAATATTTTCAAGAAAAATAAATTTCTAATGGAGAAAAAAAATGCCATAACACATGAAAGACCCCTTAAACATCCTTAGCCTAATTCTTTTGAGAAAAGGTTCTCATAGCCATTTCAGTTTCTTGCAGACTCAAAGTTCTAGAGAGTTTTCCATTTATGTAAAATCATAACAATTTCAGTATTGACTCCCACTCAGCTCCCACAACAGCCAGCTATGGTGATGTAACGTTTTTAAGTGCTGAAGCAAGTGCTGCTGGTTCACAGAGGTGTTGCAAACCCCAATTCACTGTTTGTTGCTGTCTCCTGTGTTTAGAATAGCAGCTCCCAATTGGAGCTTCTCAGAAAAACTC
The DNA here is from genome assembly GCF_015832195.1 of Motacilla alba alba. Classification (NCBI taxonomy): domain Eukaryota; kingdom Metazoa; phylum Chordata; class Aves; order Passeriformes; family Motacillidae; genus Motacilla; species Motacilla alba. The sequence goes on from NC_052020.1 coordinate 30,620,801, forward strand.
GAAAATTCTAACTGGAAGATGAAATTGAAGCCTTTTGAGCCAAAGATCTCTATCTTCTGGCTCCACAACACAAAAAACGTTGCTTATTTTTTACCACTTCTTTTAAATTCTTTATACATATGCATCCACAGACAAGTAAGCAGCATTTGTTCTTAGTCTCAAGGCAACACTAATTTTAAAAAAAGTAAAAATAATAAGCATATAGGCTACAAAAACCTTTATAATCTACTACACTGACAAATTTTAAATATTGTGCAAATTTTTAGAAGTACTTCATTAGGGAACCTGAAGCACAGATGGCAGAGCTGTCTGCAGAGACGTATTTTGTTTTCATAGTAAGATTCAAACTTTCAGCTTTTTTTTTTTTTTTGAAACATTGCCAAAAATTAATTAGGTGGCAAAAGCCAAACTTTCCCATTCAAAAGGCATCTGTTGACTGTTGAAACAAGCGGCCTGAGAGTCAGAATGCAATTTGTCATCCCAGAGCATTCTGAAACAGGTGGAAGACAACCTGAACAGCATCTGTCATCATTCCAGCCCAACTCCCTAACTACTGCTCACAAAAGGAAGCACTTAGGAAGATAAGGGCATTAACTAGCCATTTTGTGTAAAAAAAAAAAAAAAAATCTATCTAGTTCTGTCTCTTTCAAAGTTCTGTAGCAGAAAATAAAGGGAGTCATTAAGAAAAACAAAGAATGTATAGAACACTATACTTATGCATTTACATAATTCTCACCTTTCAGTTTGAAAAAATCTTTAAAAACCTCAAATATTTTAAAGTTCTATCGAAAGGTCTAATGATAAGCCTTTTGGTCTGCACAAATTCAAGGACTAAATTTATTGCTGCTTCCAGGAAAATACTAAAAAGTTCCAAAGAAAAGGACAACAACCTGTTTCAGATTTGCTAACACTCTTAATTAGTACCCAATTATGAATTCTTTTCAGCAGAACATGGTACAGATTTTCCAAGGTCTGGATCAGAATTCCCATATATAAACATCAAATTAATGGGACTAATTTTTTGTCACAATTACATCATCACAACTCTGCTGTAACTACAATGCAAGCACAGCAAGATACTATAATTTTTGTTTATCCCCTAGCTAGTCTCACTTATGGAAAAGATTGACTATAGCTATTTTTTAAAATCCTGTGGCTCTTAGCTCTGCTGTGAACTACTCAGCTACAGCTAAGATCTGGCTTCATTGCCACTGCATTTCCTGACACCTGTTCCCCACAGCTCCAGCTAGCACTAGTCACCCATGGAAAAGTCTACCAAAGTCAAAAAAAGAAGTTTTCTGTCATATTGGGCTTCATCATCTCAATAGACAATAGAATCCCTGACTTGGGATTTTATTGGATTCTTCCAGATGGATGAAAAACCAATAAAATTAAAATATGAATGTCTCTATAGTCTGTGGAGTATCTTAGATCCCCACTACTTTTATTAGATCTTTATCAGCTAGAAGTGAAATAAGGTCTGAGAGACTCCTCCATGACAGTTCTGCAAAATCTCAGCATCTTCATGTGTTTCCATTCAGTAAGTGACAATAAGCACTTACTCCATGCTCCCAAATAAAAAGCTTCATGATTTGACTTGTTGACATGTTTTCTTTTCCTGTGAACAAAAACCTGTCATTCTTTGTCTGTCTTTCCCAGCCAGCTTCAGTTTGGACATTTTAAAAGATAATGAGTTAATGGAATTTATTGGCCAAAGTCCAATAAATCTTAGTAAAATACAATTGCCCATTTTTCATAAATATTTTCCAAGGAAATGAGTGATAAACAGAGTAGTAAATGTAGCTGAGTGATCTGCCTGAAGAATGCTTATGCTTGCAGCAACGACAGAATGTTTACTTGTGATGAGAAACATTACTGGAGATAATCATGAATGCAGTTTTTATCAGTTACTCTATAAGAGAAATAACTTTCCAGTATTTTTCACTTTTTATTTTACTCTTCAATTATTCTCATGTCTCCAAGTACCCTTTAAATAATATTACTTGCAAAGCCAGCCAAAAAGTGGCTCTTGGCTCCAAAGAACTCTGAAGAATTTATAAGCTGTTTTTCCTCCTATCCTTGGAGCTACTCCCAGTAGAAGCCAAATCCATAAATCTGCAACTCAACACTAGGAATGACAAGTTAATCTTATCGGTGTTGTCAAGGTCTAATCCAATGACCTCAGGCACAGGACATCTAACAGATGGTGAACCACAATAACTAATTCTATTTCAATTTCAATGAAAACCCTTTTAGATTACTTTTTCTTACCTGTTGTTACACTGAGATAGTTCCAAAGACACAGTGAGAACTTTCAGTCCAGACTAAAATTCAAGTCCCTACAAAGCCCCTGGTAAGCATCATAGTTCAACCAAGTAGGTGGTAGGCAAGTCTTCAGAGGTGCAGAGATTTATTTCAGATAATCAGTACTCAAAAGCTGAGATGATAAAGTAATCTGCAAATGCACTCTCTAAATATCTCAGATCCAGACACCTTTTGGAAATTTCTTGTACTGAGGCTAAGGACTATCTAGGAGCCATACTTCATGTAATATATCAGTCCCTCTTGCTTCTGAACAGAAACAGGAGAGAGCATAGCTAAATTCATTAAGAGAGTCAAAGAAAAAACTGCCAAATACTTGCAAACCTTGCTGAATCTTAAAGACACTTCAATCTAATTGGCCAGTCTTGAGTAAAATGATTCATAAAAATCTACCAAAAACAAAGAAGGCAAATAGGTTCTCAGTATTACAGAAGACATCTATCAGAAAGAGCAATAGACTTAAAATGCATCTGTTTATCCTATTCCAGTCACATTGACTTAATAAGAAAAATTTGAAGTACGTTGAAATCCCCCAGGGTTCTCAGTTCATTGATCTTAACATTGTAACTTGCCTAGAGTGCATTTGTATATCCAGGAGAGAAATCCCAGAGGACAGAAGACTGTTTCTTCCCACAAGAGAACATCTGTGCCTATGCTAGATTTAAAGTGAAGGAATTTATTTTGGTTTTCCAGCATCAGCAAGCAACTCCCATCTAAAGAATTGTTTCCTCTTACCACAGCTTCTCATATCTAACTATGAGAGGAAAAACATAAAAGTAGCATTTGCATATGTCAATGCTTTATGGAAACTGGAACTTAGACATTTCAAAGCAATATAGCTATTTCAGTGCAAATTTGTATCTCATTTACAAGAAAAAAAAGTCAGGAAAAGAGCAATGACTTTTAAAAGGAGGAGGGAAATAGAAAGGTGAAAATCCATGGTGATGGATTAATTTCCACTAAGCTGAGAGACAGGCTACGCGCTCAGGAAAACAGGAGCAATAAGTTCAGCAGAAACAGCAGTATGTGGAACAGAAAAAAAAAAAAAAGTGTTTCAAAAACAGGCTTGCTGTATTCATCTGTCCTGCCAGAAAGTTCTTGTATGATCCAGAGATCAATGAGTGTTAAGAGCCCCTTTCTGGGCTAGGTTGCTGAGATGTTATGTTTAGCCAGTGCCAACCTAAACTTCTGAAGTTATTCTGCAACCTAACGACAAAAGCTATCATTGCACATATTTTTAGCTTTTTTTCCCCATATAAAATGAAAAAAAATCAGTTGTGAATAAACAACTTTTTATCAGGCATTTTCATTGATGAAAAAGCCATGATATGGGCAGCCAGAATCTTCCAAATTCAAGTGCATGAGCTGTTCTACCTACATCTTATTCCTCCACAATATCATACTACGTGGGGTGTGACAGGAAGACTGCATATTTGTGCCCTATTGCAATGCTAAGGAGTCACCAAAAATCATTTTTGTTTAATACTAGGCAATAAGTTTAGTATCAGATTTGGAAAAATAATCTCATCCCTAAATTTAGCCCATCTCTTTCTCTGCTTTTCTGCAGCACTTCAGCTTCTCCAGTGGAGCCAAGCCATCTCTAGTTCTGAATGAGTAGATAAGCAGCTGTCACATTTCCTTCTGCCATTCACAAGAAACAGGTGCATCCAGAACTGAAGCAGAATCTAAGTGCCAGATTTTATCTTCCCTCTGGGTACATATTCATTGTAGTAAAAGTGCCACATACTGCTACCGACTGTGTTTATTACAGAAATGTCTTGACACATCAAGAGGAGCCCTTCATTGGGCTAAGCCAAAGTTCCCATTTGCTACATGTGAGTCAGAATTTTATCAACCCCACTTTTAATGTGATCCCTTGATGCTGCACTATTAACAGGAGTTAACAAGTAATGGAAAACTATTATGACCATTAAAGTATGCAGAGGAATAGTAGCCAACTCATGCTTATGCATAAGCCAGAAACCAGAATACACATTTTTTCCAGTTCACAAACACTTGAGAAAGGAATTTTGGCCCTGGCATTTTTGGGAAAAATCAAATGCCTGAAGGACACTTAGTTCCAGAAATGGTGAAGTTTTTTTCTTGCTTTCAGAAGGCAAACCAGGCAAAGATATTGAAAGATGCAATTTTAAAAGCCAAAAAAAAAAAATCAAAACATTTTATTAATGTTTTGAAAAACACACATATTTCAGGTTGCTTATTTTCAGCTAATACTGAAGCCATTTTTCTAAACTTGCCCAGGAAAACTTATTGAAGTCAACGGAAGTTTTGCTCAGTGAGGCCTGCAGGATTTGTTTCTAAGAGCCATTAAAATAATGTGTTTATTACTGAAGCAGTAGCAAAATAAGCAGTCACTATGAATCATCCAAAATAACAGTTTCCTTTAAAGACTAGAAATTCAGGCAGATAATTCCATCAGATCTTTGTGGACTTGGATAGAGTGGTCTTTGGTAGACATTTGGATAACCTACAAGAAGTATATGGGCATCTTAGGAAAAGAAGAGGCAAAGAATGAACTTCTCGTTTGAGGTAAGACCTGTGCTGTAACTCTAAGTGTGAGGGGATATTAAGGACAGTGAGAAGTTTCTGCCAGGATGCAGGCAGAGCGGATTTCTGAAAGGAAACATGTTTTCACCAAAAGAAAAGGGAAAAAATAAACAAGGTGGAAAAAGAAGCCAACACTTTCCACTGAAAGAAAGAAAAACTCTTCAAGGGAAAGAAGAGGTAAAAGAGGACCTGCTTTGCAGACTTGTAACTTCCTATAGCCCTTTTTATTTGATGGACTCAAAATCATGGATTTATTTTTACTTCTGTACTTAAAGGTTATCCTAATTTGCTCTTTATTCATGTGCTTACTTTTAAATTCTGCTTGCTTTCATGTTTCCATTGCCTTTCCTCCCATCAAAAGAGCATGTATGGATATGGATTTCATATAGAAGAGGTCTTAAATATTTCTTTTACTTTACAGACCTCTCAAGAGACTGCGAATAAAGGTGAGTGTTAGAAGAAAACTGTATTCTAGCAAATAGTCTACTTTGACATTTGGTGTCTGATATCTGGCAGTTTAAGATGCATTTGAGGAAAGCACTGAAACTCCAATACCTTGACAACATACTCAGAGGAAAATGCATTTTCTAATATTTGTTTATTTACCAAAGTTGTTCTTTCCTCTGATTCATTCCTTACACTGGCATGTGTTAACTTTTCCTCTTTATTTGCTGAGTACCTGATTTATGACTGGGGCTGCTAGACTTGATCATCGTACAGTACAGATAGTCTGGCAATAATTTGCTTTGTTTCTTGTGTCTCCTACATCCCTTCTTTAGGAAAGTATCAAAATTCTGGCCCACATATGTTCTATTGCAAACAGGCAAAGTTCAAAAGCAAATATATAAACATAGAAACACTGGGAAAAAAGTAACTTATAGAAGTCAAATCAGCTACCAAAACTTAAAGAGCAAATACACAAAGTATGTTTGTTTTCATAGACTCGGCACTTGAAAATCATAGAAACATGGAATATTCTGAGTTGGAAAGGACCCACAATGATCATCAGGTCCAACCCTTGAACTCTCATGTTATTTTTGAAATAATATTAAAAGCACAACAGGTTTCTTCCATAACCTCACATGTGATTTCTAAGAGCAATCACATTTCAAATTATAAATTCAGCAAATGTGTCTGCACTATATTTTCATTAAGAAATATACATCAAGTTTCATATGTAGAGTCTATCAACTTGTTTTCAATCACAGACATGCAAATGAGAGAGCTGACACATTCCCAGGAGATTTAATCTTGGCATGTATTTCTAGAGCTGAGAAAAGTGCAGAAGCCAGAACACTGCAGTCAAAGCTTCTCTGCTTGAGGATCCATCTGCCCTTTAAGTAGTACATTAACAGGGTGCATGCTCATTGAAGCAATCCTGAGATAGAAGGTATCTCAAAATATTGAATATTAGATCTCAGACACTCTTGGTACTGTCAGAGTAGTCAGTTTAGGTTACATAATCCTTCACTGACAAATCAGTGTCATAATTTCAGTGTGTTTTTAAGACATACAGTGTGTTTCTTTGGAAGTCCCACTCTCAGCAATACATTATTTTTGGAATTTTTGCTACCTGAGCTACAATATCAGTGAGAGGGGAACACAGAAAATAAGTTCTTGTATTTAGATAACCACCAGGCATTTGGCTAATCCCAGAGTATCAGTGTAGCTACACAAGATTTCTGGCAACTGTGCTTATTTTGGGGATATGGCCTCATACCAGTCTGTGTGCATGTATCAAAGTGCTACACAGCTGACCTTGCGCATTATCTCACAGACACTTACATAGCTCAGCTTTGAAACAAAAATTTGTGTCCTGGAATTAATAACTATTTTCCAGTAGAGGCAGATTTCAGTGATGAATACTATAGCTGGTTCAGAAAAGGGATATAGGTCATCCAACAGACACTGACTATGGTAGCTTCCTAAAAGAAACTCTCGGGGCAGTTACAACCTGTCTAGAATTTCCTACAGTTTATCCACATCAAGAAAAACAGTGTAATTTCAAGGTGGTGAATGGGTTTTCTGTCCTTACAAGTTTCTTTTCAATAACTATTTTATCATGACCAATGGGAAGCACTCTCAAGCCAAATGTCGGCTTGTTTTTGAGCAAATGGAAATGTTTGTTTCTTAGATGCAGGATGTAAATCAGACAGCCCTCACACAAGAAAATCCAATTGTTCTGCGACTGCAACATTCATCTGACATGAAAGTGTTCTGTCCTTGCATGAAATCAGACAAACAAGGACTCCACTTCTATTTTCCACTTCCTAGTATTG